>NC_139344.1:377015334-377487834 GCF_055883805.1 Amblyomma maculatum
CAAAAGGGAATTTCGTTCCAATGCACAGGGTTTTCGTTGAATGGCTAATGGCTAATGGCTAATGATAGAGGTTTCAAGAAGACAGCCCTGCTTTCACCATCTATGACGAATCATCCTAAATGTGTTACGCCTTTTCTGCAATGTATTTCGTGTCTACTTCGCGTTTCACCAACACAAGATTTTTTTTTTTTTTGACACTGATCTTATTTGCAGTATAGTATTTATAAGGAGACAAGCATTTGTGGCCAAGCCCGGACGTAATACGCATGTCTGTGTTCTCTAGGGCTGGCAAGCGTTACAAGCTGGGGCGACGCATGGGCGCCGGCAGGGGCTGCAAAAAAACGCTGCTTGCCCCCCCCCCCCCCCCCCCCCCCCGCCCCACAAAGCCCCTCCAAAAAAATATCATGCCGGCGCCCACAATGTGCAGAAAGGCGTTCAGTAAACTGTTCCTTCTGTGCTGAATTTTTTCATTCAGTGGTGTTATTGAAAGACAGCTAATGGACATAAATTTAACTTTGTAGGGTCATTTTATCTAGAATCATAACTACAACTTTTTCACGTAGTCCCCACCAGGTAGTATCAACCTTCCCATTCATTCACAGAAGGAAGTAAAAGATGTGATTGCCTACACCAGTGGAGCAGCGCATTTTTTAGTCCTTAGTAGGACTCATTTGAAGCTAAACGCATGCCCTTCGTCGGTGAGAAATAGCCATGCGACCGACAGCACGCGATCAAGACTGTTAAGATATTGAAGCCCCGGATGAAATGGGCCTTCGTTCCCAGTTCGATAATGGCACCAGAAACCATCCGATTCCCGCTGAAACGTCGGCTATCAAATGGAAAATAATTCTATACTTCGTCTCACAAGATAACTACAACACTGCGAAAGGCAGAGGAGCCCTTGTGATTGTGCTCCTACGTGCATCTCGCCCCTGCGCACTATAATAGAGAATTGTGCTCCTACTGTCACCTCCGCCAATTTGAGGGGCGAGAGGCGCGTAGGAGCACAATTACCTATTGTAGTGCGCGCGTGATCCTGATTTGACCGGCCTTTTGCAGTGCTGCAGATATCTTGTGAGACGAAGTATAGTTGATTATGAAACCGGAAATTGTGTAGTTCCAGCTCGGTGCAACTGAAATCATTTTCATTTTCAGCGAAACAACAATTGTAGTTTGTCTGTTTTCGTGTGACGCAGAACAGGCGCCCTATTTCTTTAACTTCTCGTTCAGAAAATAATGGCCTGACGTTAGAAGTGCACCACTGTTCCTGGTAATGGGGATAGTCTCCGACCTGCCACCTCGTACATTCCCTAGTGCATGAAAGATGCAGAACTACTAGCCAAGCACCGCTGTATACTCCTAGATCTAATTATTATCAGCTAAACTAAATACGATAAGTTCCCCAATACCGATAAGGAAAGAAGCTTCAAATTTATGCAGCCTGTCATTAGAATAAAATGACACGTAGAAAGAGCGTATATGGATAGGTGAATGCACCTTCATCTTGCGCGCCAGCAGCGGAAGCTGCCGGGTAGAACGGCTGACATAGAGGAGGGCCAGGCCATCCAACTTGCGGTTCCGGAGCTGTCCCGCCGTCGTCTCGGCGGTCTCACGAAGCGAGGTCTGCTGCAGCAGTCGCTCGTGCACAGCGACCAGCACGCGCACGCCACTCTCCTGCAGCTGGGCCAGGTAGCCTGCGACACAGAAGGCCCAGCCGGAGATACGTGTTCACCGGGGAAAGCCAATGCCCTCGTTTAGTGTGTCCGTTGCGCACAACTGCATCTTCTGGACTTTGAGAACCTCGGCGAGTGGTCAGGAGGATAATGTGCAACACACCCTGTTGCGTAAAGACTTCGCCCTCTTTCAACCCCAAGAAGTGTGAACGATAGGTTGAAAGACTTAAATCCCCTCATCCTCGCCTCCCACGGTCTTCATACCGTGCCGTATACCTAGTTAGATATAGGCATCACTGTTAAAAGAGAACCGCGGCGACATGCGGTTGCAAGTATCAGCATTCGAGATCAAGGTATAACCGATAGGCAAAGTGTTCTCAACAGCTTCAACGAGCAGGATAGATCTGCCGGCTCGTAAAAACCGGCTCTTAAAAGATATGCTGGCCAGTAAAAGCGCAATCAGTGTGCCATATGTTCCAGACAAATAATTTTTTTGTCTCACTTCCGTCTTTTAAAGTGAGACTGCGCGGACCAGCCCATCAGCGCTGGCGCTGCAGTTCTGTCGCCAATATAGTCACTTGACAACCTGGATCAAAATAACCGCGGACAAAAAGAAAAGCTGTAAAATTAATAGTAAACAAGACACGAGGTCATACTGCGTCTTCTTTCTGTGTGATGTTTCTTGTTAGCTGTAGCCATCTTGGCGCCATGAACAAGCAGCTCAAATACACATTCTTCTGACATCTTTGCTTTTTATAATTTCGCGTTCGCATCAAAAAAAAAAAAAATAAACATGTGCCGAGGAAGTGCGTAGCCCGCCAAGACCAAGAAAGTACTTTGCTGGGACTGGCAGTTGAATGGGTCTGCTAGGCGTGTAGAGTTAGCTCGCAAATCTCTGCAATAAGCCCTGACACTAGCTGTTCTAGTAGTTTCATTGTCTCAGCACGGCATAGTGGGATGTCAATTCCATTTGCAATCAGCTGAAGGAAGGAAACAGTGTGTCCGCTTCGATTACCATCATACCTCTCCAACAAATATAGAACGCTATAAATAAGGCATCTGTTGAATGCAAATAAGGACCCCATGGCTTGTATACAGATGAGGGGTAATGCGGGTTAGTCCAATGCGCAAACTTTCTTTACATCTCGTCTAATTAGAGATGCTGATTCATTTAATGGTTTTATTCAAAAAGCGCTCAAGGTGGCCACTTTCATCAGACCATCGATCTTACGCACTTAAACTCCCGCATAGAAGCTAATAAGTCCAATTAGATAAGCCCTCACCTTCAGGCAGAACGCTGAGGTCCGCATTGTCAAAATGCCGCATGGAGAAAACCACGTGCGTGCAGTAACTGGTAGTAACGGTCCGCGCGCTTTCCGTGCGTTCAGACAGCACGCACACCAGTGGACGCTCGTTCTCTGAAATGCCAAGGGTAGAGCTTCGTTCTTCGAGGCTAAGTAAGACCTAAAACCGGGTGTCTGGTGCCCAACAGAAACGACAAGTGCAAATAGTTTCCAGGAGAAAAAAAAACCGCTTGCGGCAGTTGGGGTAGTGTGAGGGGTAACAATGGCCAGGGGAGGAGGGGGGGGGGGGGGGGGGGGGCTGGCAGTGCAGCTGTTTATGGTAAGAGTGTCAAGTAAGACGAGCGTCGCGCGTGATTCATTGTACATCTGTACAATAAGGCGAGCGTCTGCTCTGACATGCGCAATGAAAGTGCGCGATAGAGTGGGGGCGTTGCGTTCATAGCGAGTTGCCGGCTGCAGTAAGTAAGCAGTCATGGGGTTGTGCATGTATGCAATGCTTATATGGTTTGCTTTATTCAGATTATGAGAGTCGTCATAGTGGGATTCTTTTACGTGCATCGACATCGCACACAACAAGGGCGCCTCGCTTTTCGCCTCCATCTAAAAGCGCGATTCGGTTCCGCACGCACACACATTATTATATATATATATATATATATATATATATATATATAAAACCCCCCTTATGACTGCTTAGGCCTGCCGTGGTGGTGCAGTAATTAGGATGCCCGACTATATACTGTGCCCAAGGGTGCGGAATCTAATCCCGGCCTCGGCGCCCGCTTTTCGAAAACAAGGCACTCCTGTGCTGTGCGATGTAAGTGCTCGTTGAAGAGCACCAGATGGTCGAAATTTCCGGAGCCTCCCACAGCGGCGTCTTTCATAGCCAGAGCCGCTTGTTAATCTACAAAAAACAAACCAAAACCATGACTGCTTACGCACACCGCTATGTGGGGCGCTGCTTGGCCGCTCCTGTCGCCGACGTGATTTCGAAGACATCGAAATTTATTCCATAGACCATATATTCTGCTACAAAGGATACTACAAGAGATAGAGAAAAGATGTTCGAAAAAAATATTCAAAAGTATACAATGGATAGCCTATATTTAAAAACTGGAATTAGTCAAAGTAGCTCATTGTATATTAGTGGAGGAAAGCGAGTTATGTCATGTTGAGGATGATTTTTGATTAATGATTTAGATAAATACGCATCGAGTTATCTGATACACGTGACAACTATCGTCGTGTCGATCTTCAACTGTCTTTAACGATCTTTAACGAGAGCTTAGTTTCAGCCGTGCCGGTTGTAACAGGAAGTGATGTAATGTCGTACGGCGATGGCACTTCACCGCGCTCCACAGATAACAAAATGGAGGTCGTTTTAACTTCAGTGGAAATTGTATAACTTCCACTATAGAAATGAAAAGCTTTTTTTTTTTTTTTTGTTTCGATCAACTTGCTAAAATATAGATACCTTCTCATACTTCGTGTCATGCATGGTATCCCACACTGCACTGCTTGCTGTTGGCACTCTTCAACAGCAAGGGGCAAGTACGTATCCATTGACAAAACAGTTGCACAGATATGGCCGTAACTACTACTTTCTCAAACGCGACGTATAGTTAACCTGAAGTGCCTTGCGATCTGCTTGCGCGCAGAATCGCCAAAATCCTTAACCTAACCAATTTTATCGAAATAAATAATAAAATACATTAATATTTTTTTATTTCTTTGCAAGCACTGTTTGGTATAACTTATTTCAAATGCACACTTCATTGTTCGTCATTGCGAGTCCTAGAGATTGCATGGCTTCCTACAACAGAAAGCTTGCCCGCGCGCATCAGGTGCAAGGTGCACAAGTGGAAGTAGTACATACCTTTGCCACGAGGCATGCATCGCTTGACGGCTTCACTCCTGTTGCCAGCAGGCTTTTTCTCTTCAATCAGCGGACGACCTGACAGGAGCGATTACCTTCGCATTCAGAAACACTGCTTCATAGTTCGTGCGGGAGATTTCGCTCTATGGTTAATAGACATAGGTAAAATGAGGTTTGCTTCCCAGCGCTTACCAAGTCAACGTAATATTGTTTTCATTTTGCAGCCACTGACGACTAAGGAATTATGAAACAGTGAAATAATATTGCTATGGCATTTCCTTCATAACTGAATATCAAAAGGGGTTGATTTCACCTCAGTACTACATTCTGCGACAATACAAACGAAGCATTGATATGCAAATTATTATACAATGCGGAAGAAGTTTTCCAAAATTGTTCGAGGCTTCTGAATATGCAGGGAGTGATCAGAATCGTGTAACTATTAAACGTATTCATTCTACGTGAAGGCGTGAGAACGAACGCGTGGACAGGTATCACTTTTAGCGATTTTAAGCGAAAAATAGCAAACAATTGCTCCCGAAAAAGATACAATGTCTGCTTGATCAGGCAGAGCAGCATTAGTGAATGAAAAAAAAAAATGAATAATTTTCTCACCTTCTCCCTCCTTCTGATTCGAATTTCCACCTAGAAGTAGGACAGCAGTTGCGGCACGTTAGGAGTATGCAATGAGATGTTACGCAGTGATATTTTCCTCAATATTTCCCCGAGCTCCCCAGCGCCGCAACCAAATACAGTGCATTCATTTATTATTTATTATTATTGTTATTAATATTAATAGTAGTATGATTATTATTTGCAGTAAGATGAACATTTTCAAATAGTTGGACACAACTCGGAAATGTAGCGGCAAATGTCCCACAGAGGAGGCTAATAGTGTTGACCAACTGTCATGACGGATCTAAAAACATGACATCGCAATGTGTAGCGGATGAAAGGGTGTTCACAGCGGCTTAATCGGATTAACATAATCGACGCTATTGCCTTAGGGCCTCTTTGAGGGGGCATCTGCACGTTCATTCTTTGAGTTCTTTCTTATTTTAGAAAAAAAGTTTACTCGTGTTCAGTCAATATCTAGCTTCGAAATAGCGTTAGTCGGTCTATTACAAATAATTTTCTCATTTAGCATATGTAGGAAGCCAGCTATCGACAATACCAAATCAAGCATGATGGAATGTTTCTTTTCGTTTCAGTAATGTATGTCTTTGATATGTAATCATTTTAGGGCTAAAATATAACTTATTAGCAATTATATGCAGTTGAACACGGATATATCGAACCCGTATAGTTCGAATTTTGGTTATATCGAACTCGAGGAATATCCCATTGAAAATCACATTCCCTTAGAAGTTTGCAACTTTGTCTGTTCTATATGGTTTATCAAATTGTTTAAAAATAGCAAAATGAATTAATGGCTGCTGGCAGGAAGGAAAGAGATCAGATGCAACAGGTTCGATTTGACGGCTACAGCACAATGCTCCTTCAGCAACCATGGAAATTGAGGTAACCATGTGGAGAGGCACTACTGCAAGCGGCGCTGAAGTAATCTCTCATCCAGTGTTTCCTCCTTGGCGCAAGCAGCCTCGATTTGGTAGGTTCTCACCGTGCTGCGCCCGGCGGACAGCGCTTAGGCGCGCGAATGGCTCGCCGCAGACGCCCTCGTAGTCGTCTCGGTCTACGTCGAACACGGCCACACACGCGTGTGGCAGCCGCGAGATGGCTCGGGACACCTGCATGAGGGTAGAGACTTGAGCGTGATCGGCAGCATGAGCACACTAAGGCAGGTAATTTTCTTGCAAGCACGTACAGGCAACTCCAATATTAAAAGGAGTAATTTTTTGCTTCAAGTTTTCAGTTACTTCATATTGATGCCTGAGAAGATAGTTTTTAAGCTTAACACCTACCTAGTTTTCCTGCTTGCAAGTATTGTACGAAAGTCCACCTCAACTTTAGCAGGGAAAGAGCAAGAAATTCATATTTTTGTGTAAACTGGTTGTTCATTTTCGTGTTGGAAGGGCCTGTACATACAATAAGAATTTCAAGAAACGAAGCTCACTACTACATGCAATAACGTTCAGTGCAAAATGAAACATTGCGAATTAATACCACCTCAGCTCCGAAATTCTTCAGTCGATATGCGCCTTTCTGCTTGACGTGTGAGGCATATTATACTCCGAAAAGCTAATACTGCCAACAAATAACACTGTGGGTCTAGGCGCGAGCTGGTAGAGAGTTCCATGGGAAGGCTCGAGATTGTTAAAGTATACTAGCAAATTTACTCGCTTTATCGATTGCATCAGTCAAGGCGTGTAAAAATATCGGCCCTGTATAAAGAAAGCTCACCTTGACGGCCAGGAGGTCAGCTGTCTCGTGGCTCTCCGTGTGCTCTCCTTGGGATCCAATGTACGCCAGCGAGCTCTGGCCTTCGACAACAGTCACTGCCGGCCAGACAGGCTGGTCGCAGATCTGCATCGCCGCCACGCGACGCAAGGTTGAAGTTCGGAATTGAACAGAGGCACTTCAGTGGAGGTCACGGCTTTGAAAGTGGTATTCCATTAGATACAATAAGTATTTCTAGCCGACCTACAGCAGAAATTTGTCTCTTCTGCAGCAACGACGACTTTATTAGACCCGGAATTATCACTCATCTTAGATCACTTCACACCTTGTAAAGGAGGGCGTCCAAAGCTCTCCGTTTTGTCTAGTAGATACGAAATGAGAGGAAACAAGAGCACACGAGCCTCTTATGGCCAGATGCGAGCCTACAGCTATTAGTTCTTCGGGCTTAAGACGCAAGCTTTTGAATGCCATCATGCAAAACATTGCCTCCGTGCCTTTTCATCATTCCATCACACCATCATTATTTCGCACTTGCTCACTATGAGAAAGCGACTTTCTTCGCATGGTGACACAGCAGTTTCGAAGCCCACACTTGTCAGAGTGTGAGTACACGCCATTTGTGATAAGCATGTAGACGGCATGACTGGTGACGTATCTTCGCCCATTCTTTCAAAACGACATGCCCGGAGTCACCAACAGCTCTACGGGACAAGATGTGGCTACTTGCCTGCATGTAGCTAACGGGGTTCACGTCATCGCATTCGGTGCTGGAACCCTTGCGCGAAGTGAAGAGTAAGGCCGCCAGGCTCACAGAGAAACACAGAGTGCCTTGCTTGTGTGAAGCCGACATCGCCTCCATCCAGCTCACGGCCACAGACTGCGCAGGTGACGTTGCGCAAACATTTTGCAAAGAACTCGCTGTTAGCCCAGCCCATAGTCAAGTGAGGTGAAGCGTTCATTGACTAAAACAAAAACGCGGGCGACGTTTAACAAGCATTTTGCACAGACCTCGCGGTCAGCCCAGCCCTTAGTCAAATGAGACGAAGTGTTAATTGACTAAAACAAAAATATATATGTAGCCAATTTTGAAGCTGAGACACCGCCTTAGTCTTGTGGTTTAGTAGTATAGGCAGCTTTCAAGTAATCACAAACTAGGTCTAATGAAATCAACGGTTTGGAAGAAACCTGTCTTGGCTGCAATTTATCGTGCGGCAGTAACCAATCGTCAAACAGTAAACGGCGTTTCGCTCCTCTATGGCTAACAAGGCACTTGTAATAGAACCGAAACGTTTCCTTTAACGGCCAATCAGCGCTCAACACAATTCCTCAAAACTCAAACCAAGTGCCACTCGCATTTACCAAATATCCCCGTCAAGTTCAACTGCTGGGAGAGAAAGAGATTGTTCGATGTTAACAACAAGCTGATGACAATGAACGCAGCAAATGACGTTTCTACCATTGTCCTTTCTGCCATCACAGATGTTCGGTTCGCATGCACTAAAGAAGCCAAAGTAAACGCCCACCTCCGATGAGCCATTATATCTTCAACGCACGCAAACTCCTCAAAAGGAGTATAAGCACAGTAATAATTAAATGCTTAACGATTCACTTGGTATCGAACGCCGAGTGCTGCCGGCCAAAAGGCAGTGATCGACACGAATATGTCAAATAAACGCTTTGTAGTCGATTCGGCATTGTTACATGCGTGGTGTGGTGCATAGGGAAACATTCTGCAATCAACTCACTATAGGGACGGAGGCAGTGCGGTTGTCGACCGCGGCGTAAACAGAAGGCAACGCTATGTGGCAGTTTTGGCCATCCTTCTCGTAGTGCGTCTGCAGGAACGTATAGTCGACGTGCCTGTCGAACAGGGAGAAGCAACTTTGAGAAAAGCCGGTCTTCTGTTGCGAACTGGTGAATAATTCGGTTTTACAGAAAACCACAAGTGATAATGTACTGCAAGGTAACACCTCAACTAGATTGTGCCGAGATAGGTACTCTTGCAAATAGAGAAGGAATTAAGACACTATGCACCTTAAAGCAAAGCTGAGGATAGGTACCAACAAATCTCCGATCTCTCTTTTCACGTGAAACATATTATATGCACATTTATTTAGTTGAAAGCGTGTACCAGCATCGCTCTGGAATACAGTCCTGAATGAATTTGGGGGCGAATAAGTTTTTAGGATAAGAATTCCGTACAAACATTTAGATTCGAATATCCTATATATTACCGAATAATTCATCACGGGCACAATTTTTCTTATTAGATATATATTTTTGCACAAGCCATGTCACTGCCATGTCACAAGCCATGTCTTTGCCTAAGCAAAAAGGTTATCAAAACATCACGCGCCCTCATGTAAAATTTACACACATAGCATAATCGGCGAGAAGCGCCCTCTTCGGGAGCTAGCTTGCAAACTATTCCTTATAGTAATTCCCGTATTTTATGTTTCAAATATTAGTCTCGCATAGAGCATTCAAAATAAACAGGTTACCAAGGAACAGGGACATTAATGGTGAAACATGTAATTCGCATTCGCAGTTTTCGCAAGCCTCTAGTAACATGCCTTCCCTCCTTTGCGACCCGCCTTACCACCCCAACCTCGTCATCGCCAAAGCTCCTGAAACTGGATAATGCTACCCTCTTTTTAAAAAGAAAGGAACACCTCCGATGCCCCATACGTGCTCTCATACCTCCGTGTACGGTAAGCCTCTCTCGCGGTCTAACCCGTGCAGAGGAGGTTACGCTTCGGAAGATTCGAGTTGGGGTTGCCCTAATACCTGCAGTGATTCGAAAGTGGCCTCAGTTTTGAGATTTGTACCCCCTTCCTGGGTGTCCGTCGGCAAATCCCGAGATGCTGAAGCCGATCTTCAATAAAAAGCTTGGCTAACGAGACAAGGACGAAGAAAAGGCTGGACGCACGCAACGCATTTGTGTGCGTCCAGCCTTTTCTTCGTCCTTAATTGCCTCGTGGGGGCAGCTTTTTATTACATTCGAATTATGAACCGACTAGCCCGAAAAGTTATACCGATATCCACCACCTGCTGCAGAAATCTTCAGCGCTGAACCCGACGCGGATCCGGAACCTGGTGGCAGTTGGTCTCTCCTCCACAATCCGTTGCTAAATGCCGCTTGGACGCAGAGACCGCACCATCATTCACTTCATGACTTCATTACATTAGCTCACCTTTCTTAATTTATTTGACCTACCATTAATTGATCATAACATATCGTTTTGTGCCCCGAGGTAATAAACATCGCAGAAAAATGCCTTCGCTCAGAATTTAATGATCCTGTTCATTTCTTGTGCTGCGTTTTCTCTTAGCTGAGTGAGCAAAGATGGCTGTGGCAACCATTCTGGTATTAGCAATCAAGGGAGACACCAGAACGGCCCTCATTCATTCATTCATTCATTCATTCATTCATTCATTCATTCATTCATTCATTCATTCATTCATTCATTCATTCATTCATTCATTCATTCATTCATTATTGCCTAGTGAACTGTCATCAGCGCTTGTCCCCGTACTCTCACTTTTGGTTATTTCATTACTGGCGAAAGTAGCACGATCATGTCTCACTCAGCTAAGGTGGCCAGCCTGCTCGCGACGGCATCCGGTGGCGCTTTCCAGTCCTCGATCAGGACTCCGAACGTAAGCTTGAGGCCCATCACGGACAGCTTCTCCCGCAGGTACTGCCGCAAGGAACGAGAGAAAGAAAAACTGTAGTCAGAAAAAAAGGTCGTCGTTGCGAGCGGACTACACAAATGTAGGAGCAGTCTTCGAATTTACTGCATGCTCGTCGTCCTATGTAACGTACCGGCGCGCTAGTTTCACGCATACGTTAATCATGGCGTTCTGAAGTAGCGCATCAACACACAATGTCTCTAAACCTCGTTTTCCTTCTCAGAAATCTGCGGAACTGTGAGAGGCAGACGATGAGGTAAAGATAACTCACCGGCATGAACGAAAATGGTCACGCTTAGCATGCGATTTGTATGTACTCGGAGTTAATTGAAGCTTAATGTGATGCTATGCTGTATGCAGGATGAGCACTTTAATAACATATTAGGGTGAATTCAACGGCTGTGAAGTTTTCTTACCTGAAAAAAAAAAAAAAACACCTTCTCACTGCTTGTATGAGCTCAAGTTGAGTGCCTAGATCATACGTCTACCGTGTGTTGTGAGCTCGTATAATGACCTGGAAGTAGTTATTTTGTCCATAGTGGTGCTTCAGTGAAATGAAGTATTATTATCAGTGATGTCACATGATCCTGAAAAACGGGTCCTCTCCTTATTAAATTCACTTCTAAACGTATGAAAACACCGTCACATTCTCCAAAACGCCAACTGTCTCCTGTACTCATGGATATCGAAGGTGTCCAAGAATCATTGGAACGGCGTTCTCATGCGCAGAATGGTAAAAGCGAGAATTTTCGGTCATGACGTACTGACACCGATGTTTGAAAAAAGACAGAGAGAACGGCGAAAAAGTAAAACGCTCAACGAATGCAAAGATTAGGAGCGAAAGTATAAGATACAACACAAGTGCTCAGCACTTGGTATGTGTCGTCTTCTCTCTATCGCCTTTTGCGTTCAATATTCCAACTAGCTCACCTTTTAAAGTTACTTGCATAGAGAGCCTCGCAGTTGTTTATTTGCCAAAATTGCTTAAATATTAAAACATCTGTCCGCACAAGCAATGATGCTTTTTTGCTGAACAGGGCAGCACAGCAAAGTGGCAAGAGCAGATAGATTACAGAATTCAAATGCAGACTCAACTATAATTACACAACACGTCACACAATTGCCGAAGAAAAACAAACAAGCAAACAAAGAATAAAAAAATTGCCGACAATTACGTTACTTCCTAATGTGAAATTTGAGCGCAGCTCATCAGCTGTTTCACCTTTTCGATAGATTGAGGCAAATATTTCGAGTAAGACACGTATGTACAATTACAGAGAACTTTGTTTTTTTTAATTTTCACACGTATTCCTTCAAGAAACACTCCACTAACAGTTCTTGGCTGTCATGAAAGAAACTTTGTGGTCGGAGAAATGAAGAGAGCAATTGAGTTATCGGGAGGCAGCGCGTGAGCCCATAGGAACCGCGCGATGAACAGATAGCAGCGACAGACTGATGTCGCTAACGCCGCTAGCGAGTGAAGAGAACGTGATTATACGTTTCGGCTTGGTATTCACGCACCGTGATCCGCTGATAGCGAGCCGGCGTTTCGGCAACCGCACCCTCGCCGCCACGCAGGAAGAGGGGGGAGGAAGGGGGTATAAGCAGCGGCGAACGGGGGAGCGCGCGCAGCAATCAGATAACACGCGCGGTCGGCGCCACGCAAAAAGAGGGGGGCTGAAAAGGGGCGGAGCTGGTTAGGAGGCCGACGCCGACGCAAAACCCAGGAACGGGCGCCAAAGAGCTGCGCTTTAAAACGCACAACTTGACAATAGATGTTGAATACTTTTACAGGTGGCTTTCACAAACATGCAGGTGGCTGATATGACTATCCACAATTATCGTCCATAGCTTTGTCGCAAGCAATGTGCAATAAAAATACGTACCCGTAACGGTGGTGCGTACTCGGGGACGCGACCGGAAGAAGCGGCGTACTCGAGGAACGCTAGTCCCTTCAAACCGCGCGCCGTCAGCCAGCCTGCGCTACTCCGGGCGAAGCGGGAGAGAAGCGCTGGGGATCGCTCGAGGTCGTCCAGGCTGGGTCCCGCTACGCTCACCATAATTTGCAGCGATGGGCTGGTACCAGTCAGCAGAAGCAGCGACGCGAACGTCTGGTCTGTGACCACGAAAACATGAGAGTAACATCATACGCCTCACGAGCTGATCCAACAGTCCTATACTTGTATAAGTCACGTGTATGTGGCAGCCTAATGGGGGTAAGGTAGAAAGAGTAGGTGAAAATGTGGGGAAAATGTGCGAAGCCTTTGTCCTGTAATTGACGTATTCGCTTGTAATCACGACGAGTTTGCAAACCTGACCTTGACATTCCATTATTATCACACTAGCTCTGATTCGAAAAGTGAGTTGTTTTCATCTTGCAAATCTCATTCGCTGTTGTGGAATGTACTGAACCTACTTGAGTATACACCTTCGCCAATTGAGTTGTCTTGCAGTGTTATGCCCATATTTCACTGTTCACGCATCATACTCTCATCCGAAAACATCACGCGGCGGTGACGAGATATACTGGTAGACGAAAATTAGGAAAAAAAAGGGGAAGCTATTCAGTGGAAGTACATGTTTCCTCTAAACGGAGAAAGAAAACTAACGGTCGCGGGGTAAACAAAAGGGGTAGATCTCATGACCATCGCAGTCAATCGCCGGCACCATCGGTCGCTCAAATTTAAAATCACAGAGATCGTAAGGTAACACAAGCAATATATGTCTTGTGTGGAATTTAACGTCCGGAAGTGACACGTCGGTTATTAGAGACGCCGTTGCGGATGACTCCTGATTTGGATTAGCTGTAGTTCAGTTACGTGCACTGACCGTGCACAGCCCACAAACATTTCAGTCTCCATCGAAAAGGCAAACAAAAAAAGAGATAAACGCGTTCGCAAACGAAGATAAAAAAGGAAACTAAATAAAAAAAAAGAAGCTGATGGTTACCCCGGCTAAACCTAGTTAGGCGAAGGAAAAACGTGGTTTTGCTTGGTTTTGCTTTGGTTAGGTTTAGGTTTAGACATTGGCAGAAGTGATTTTGCAGAGAATAAATTGCCGAGGCTATGTAATTGAGTTCAAGAGGCAATACTTGATGCTGCATCTGCCGTCAAAGGCCAACGGTTAAGGTTAGACGGTGATACAACATAGGTGGTACTGTGGTTAAGCTATATAGCTAATCTGTGACCTATGGCTCGTTGAAGGTCAAGCGGCCGGACGGGTTGACCTTGGCTGATACAGGGAGCAGTGGAGCTTCAAAAAGAGCAACACAAAGTTTCTTACGTATAATCACAAACAAACCCACACTTCATGCATGTTTAAAGACCCCTGAGTCTTCCCGTTTCTATATGTTCGGGAGAGTGGTGTAAGGAAGATAAAGTATAACTCGCTCTCCGTTTTATACTGCACTATAACTAAAGTTATCCAAAAATATTCAACCGAAATTCCAGCTGCCAGAATGACGTCACGGGGTGTGAAGAAATTTAGGATTCGGCATCGAGCCATGCAATGATGCGAATTTTTTGATATCGCCTTTTTAATGCTAAATTATAAATGGTAGGAAAATGGTATAAGTTTAAAGTTGAGATAGGCAGCGTGTAGAATAGAACAGAGAAATAACTCTAGTTGATGACATTCTAGTGGAAATAAAGAGAGGTAATTGGGAAAGCTACAGCACTTTTTCTCTCTCTGCATATTCTTCTGTTCACGACAGGGTTGGCAGCGTCCCGTTTTCTTCCCCCACTTCTTTCAGCATCGACACATGTCTTTCCTAGCTGCTTCGGTAGCTGACCTTTGACTAGATTTATCCGCAGAATGGCTAAGATTGGTCTCTGTACAATGGCCTACACCGCGAAAGAAAACAGTTCTTTACGGTCAGCCTTAGCCAACAAGTAGTGTGCGTTCTACATAAAAGGTTTCCATCAAGTTACACGTCTATGTGGTAGAACATCAGAGGAATGGCACAAAGAGATGCTTTCCATTATTGCCACACTGTTAGCTTTACATCAAAAGCATCGTATGGCTCATCGGAAATAAAACCCGACGTCCAGACGCTCACTTGACTTCGTTCAAGAAAGACGCGCACCCTCCCGTCCCCTTATAGTGCGTCTCGGTGTCACCACACCCTCACCGATCCCTCCTGCACCCTTTGCAACAACCCCACCGCCATCCTCGCCCACATCCTGTTCCAATGCCCGGCGGATCCTCCCCCGCGGGGTCTAGAGCACCTTACCACCTAGGAGGATTGGGAGACCCTGCTGCACTCTGAGGACCCGGTTCGGCAGAAGATCGCCACAGACTGGGCTGCCGACGTCATGAACCATAGGAACATGAACGTTTGAGTGTAGCGGGGCCGTGCGGGGGCCCAGGGGCATGCATGTCTCAAACTACTCTGTTTATTAATAAAGTTACTACTACTACTACTACTACTACTACTACTACTACTACTACTACTACTACTACTACTACTACTACTACTACTACTACTACTACTACTCAAACACCTTACAACGCCCAGTTTAAACGTGACGTCACGTGTAGAATGAAAGCGACGAAAACATGACTCGTAATGCGAATTAAAAGTCACCTGATGTAATAAATTATTTTACTATATAAATTAATTTATTTCGATTAAACATTTTTGTGTTACTAGATAGATTCAAATCCGCAATCATTTGGTTGCGAGCTAGGCACGGTTGTATGACTTGCGAAAAAAATTGATTTATATGTACGTAATACGGCGGCTGTGTTTCGATGGAGGCGAAACGAAGAGGCGTCCGTGTGCTGTGTGATGTCAGCGCACGTTAAAGATCCCAGACCCTCCACTACCGTTCCCCTTTCTCTCTTTCCACTTTTACTCCCACCTTCCTCCCTTCCCTTACGGCGCGGTGCAAGTGTCCACAGAAATAGGTGTGACAGATACTGCTCCTTTCCCTTCCTGTGAACCAATTATTATTATTATTATTAATACATAATACGATCAATAATTCTCGCAGCAGGACTCACGATGAGAGAATAAAACTTTCGAATTCACATCACTTAGGAATCCTGAAGTGCTCTTCTAAATTTTCGTTCTTCAATTCAATTTCATTCCTTTGCCACCATAACTATGTTAATGGCGCTATCTATCCAAACTCTGTGCTTAAGGCGGTTTGGAAACGGATTATTGTGAAGATGCTCGTGTATGTCTATGACGACTTCTTGACGACGGATGTCCGAACATGCTCCGAGAGCTGCATGTCATCATGTCCCCATCCGAAACATCGCAGAATTTGCGACCTGTCATTGCTGTCACCGGGTATTTTTTTCCGTTGCGAGCTCACCCGATTTCAAAATTGTTTTCGAAGCATTTATCAACATGCTACTCTGCAGTCGTCAGCTGTATACGTGAAAATGCCGGTGTCCGAGTGGTCTGACCTACCCCGACCAAAGAAAGGCCTACTTAGGGCTTATTCTATTCTAACTCGAGACAAACAAAAACCAGTGGACATGCAGATTCTATATACGTCCTTTCGACCGTATTAAGCTCTTCGATGTGAATTTAAATACTCAACAAATTTTAAAAGCATTTAGATATGTCAAATACTGAAGTTGAATTTACACAATTTGGTTTGAAAATGGAACTGAAAGCTTGCTTGAATTATGATAAGTTCATATTAAGGGGAGCCCGATATGGCTGTATGATTCAGTTCGAATACCAAACCCGATCTCGAACCGAGGTTGTTTCATTGATTACAAGAGAAAATATTGTTTCACATTCATTGAAACGCGACCACCTCAAAGTATTTTCCAGCTCACCATTGACGGGCTTGAACTTTCCCTCACTGGCCATGTAGAATACGTCGGAGTAGACCAGATGCGTGCACAAGTCTCGCGGGAACTGAGCCGCATGGGTGGCACTGCTGGACACCACACAGAACAACGGGCTTTCGCCGCTCTCTTCAGGGACAGCTGGAGCGCCTGCGCATGCACGCCACAAGGTAGGGACACTCCTTAATGGAGCGACGAAAGAGCCGATGAACGAGGACGACACAGAGGTCCGAGACGCAAGTACTGGCTCAGTCATCGTGGCGACGTACCTTTGGAGTGTTCTGCAGACTGTGCTAGGTTGCCATCAGCAAGAGCGTGTCCAGGTGCTGCCTGGACCACGGAGACGTTCGCGAGAGCTGCTTGGTCGATACTCCCGTTTCCCGCCGCTACGTGAAGAAGACAGCGTCGTAAATACTTGCCTTCTGCCGGGGACACATACCGTTTGCTGTTAGTCAATCATACAAACTTGGGTTCATCAGATTTTCTGTCTTTTGCGATCACAGACAATCACGTGATGCTTCTATTAAGAAAATGCTGGCTTCAGTCACTAGTGAGCTTACAAAAGCTAGTGTGAGGTCGAAAAGCAATTTTATATATATCTGTGTAATTCGTTCATCGGGCTTCAGCTCCCTTCCCTACTGCAAACCCGCCCCTCCATCCTTCTTCCTCAGACCTGTGCCGGCCGAGTACAGATTGCTCCACGCTTAAAGGGGACACAGGAGTGCGTGGCTGCGCTCTGCGGATTGCCATTTCTTCCGACGTGGTCGCGAATCCAAGCAAAGCGGCGGAAGGCTCACAATTTACGCCTTCCAGGTTCCTCTTTACCTACGTCACTTTGCTTCGATAAGATGGTGCGTCGGAGCCCGTCCGAAATGTCGGACGGGCTCTCCTGTTCTATCTTAGTTGAAATCCTGAACATCATTTGAATAACAAACAAAAGTAGGAGCTACTATGACACAATTCGTTATACATATATTGCTTGCAGTAATCAAATGTGAATGTATGACATGCAGTACCTATTACAGTGAACAGAAGCAAAATATTTCAAAGCTCAAGAATCAGCGAAACTCTAGAAGGTCTTTCTGAGGCGCTTCTCGGTCCACGTTGAAGTGTGACACCGAGTCGCCAGCAATTCGAATTCGGGAGTGGAAGTTCATGGAGCTAGTGTACCTGAGATCCACCCCGGTGGCCGTGTGGTTGCTTCCATCTGCTGGGCCCAAGATCGCGGAATATAATCTCGATCTTAGCATTCGCACTTCATTAAAGGCAATGATTACAGTGAGAATAAAGGAAACCGGATAGTTTAGATTAATCCGCAGTTCTGCCCTAAGAGGCCTGTCAAAGCTATAGTGAAGCGTCGCGATGGCAAGTCCTATATGTCATGCCATGCCATTTATTCTTTTGAATTAGTAGTCATCATCGGCCACATAAGCTGAAGAGACGCGGATCGGCACAGTTAAGCATGTCACTTGCCTGAATGCCTGAAGTGGGTAAACGTGCATAGTTCATATCTGGTTACATCATAACACTACAAGGCGGCTGGGTCGAAATGCAACGCTACGATAGCTTTTCGTACACTAGAACATTCATCTTGCAATTATTTTTTTTTTTTGTGACCGATAGTGCATCATCATTTTGAACTGTCATTTTAAAGAATTCCACGGTTTCGAAAGAGGCACGGAGGGTGCATAGAGTCCAGTTCGAGTGGGACGATCGCCTAGGCGTAAGCTCTAGTTCGTTGTTCCTGAATTGTGTTCCTGCTTTGGTGACGAACGTTTGATATTAAAAGCAAAGGAGCAGTTCTTTGTGACTGCATTAAGTTCGCTCACTTGACATTTAAAACGAACTGCAGAAAGCTGGTTTGCTGGCGCATGCGCCTTCAGGAAGGGTGCGCTGATCACGAAGCGTATGCTTTGCCGAGAAACAAATTAACACAGCCAGTGAAGTAATCCGTTCCAAACTTTGCCTCCTGCACCGCATTGGGCACATTTGCAACTTATAATTGTAAGGGTTATCCTGGATGGATGGATGGAATATAGGAGCGTCCCCTTTGAAACGGGGTGGTAGCAGTAGCTATCGTGCTCATTTTTCTCCATATATCTTAATTATTGATTTAGAATTGTTAACTAAACCATCACTCTATTTATTAAATTTTGCTCCTACATTAATAACATTATATCACTTCTCTGCTTTTAAGCCACCAATCTTCCAGCCGTTTTTTGCTACTTACTGTACTTATCCTGTACTTACCTCCTTGCGCCACCTGCCGGCTAGCAGGGGCGGCGTGCTGCTCCGGCTTCGTGGCGGACGCTGCGCAAGCATAAAGTTATTCAGGCAGTCAATTCACTAGAAGAGCTGGCACGAATTACAGTTAAGGAAAATAACTGAAAAGCCAGAACAGAAGTACACTAAGCGCTGGTGTTGAGTTAAGCGCTTGCTGTGTTGTCTTTTCGTAATGTTGTCTTAATGGGCCCTTGAAGAGCTATCTACTAATTATAAAACGCCAACGAGCAATATGTATCCTATCAGTCTTCTCTGCAGCGCAGCAATTTTAACCTAGCTTTATTAGCACCGAACGTACGGGCGATCGAAAATGATGCGCCTCCTCTCCCTCTCGGCTCTACCCACGCCGGCGTGCAAGGAAAGAAGAAAAGTCTCGGCGGCGTCCCACCCCGCCCCTTCCCGCCTTCGTAACCTGAGAGCATCCAATGAACGAGCGCGCCCAGAAGCCCCACTGACATCATCGGGGAGGTTTGCGCGCGGAGATGTGTCACCATAATCGGCTGCAAGCGGTCGTCAGGAGCTCGTTTTAAAATTGTTTGCAAATTGCCGGCTCCGCGCGAAGTTCTCAAACTTGACTCGAATACTAACAAAAGTCACCTCTAGATTTTTCGTATCAGAATTAGACCGCAAGTAGCATTGCAGGGGCTCTTTAATATAGCGAAGTTGTTCACATACACGCACGCAGACAAACGTAGAACTTAATGCTCAGCACTACTTGTTCGGGCCACCCGAGTATATTGTGCGTTAAGGACGTTCTCTGGTAGGCCCATGGGAAATGAGATAAAAAAGCGCGATGTAGGCTAGTTGATTTATTAAAATAAATGTCTATATACTTTGGACATTTAGCGCTTTGTGTTTCTCTGAACTATCCATTCCAAACGTTTCACCTATTCAGATAATGCCGACTAAATATAATAGCAGGAGTGACAGAAAATTAGTCGGTAAACGAGGATATGAACAGGGAAAACGTGTTACTTTGAAAGCTTTAATAGATATGAGGAGCAAGAAAAGTACTATTGCGCTCCATCCATGCCCACTGATTATTATACATACTCGAAAACACATATAGAAGCGGCTGTTTTTGGAAACATTTACAATCATATGACATTCGTAGGAGGCATGAAAATCAGCCTAAGTTCCAGCGTGAAAGCTTTATGCATGGAATCTTGGGCAGTCGTTTGGCAGCACCTGTGGTCGAATAGATATATCTCACCGGCGGGTCGAGGCAGCTTGGCGAGGATGGCGGCGAAGTTCGGCTTGACGTCACCATTAGCTTCTTCGTCGTGCGGCGAGGAAGACCAGCTTCCCAGTGCGAACGCCACTGCCAGGCCCAGGACCACGCAAAACATAATCGTCAAAACCTTGAGGCTCGGACGCCGCCCCTGGCCATCTGTTGGCTCACTGGAAGAAACGCATATGAGGCTAGCACCCCGTGACTGTAACCATCTCGCTATCTACGTCAGCTGTTGTCTATGGACTTTATTTAATAGCCTCTGGGAGGCCACTTTCCTAAACTGCACACCTTGAAAAGAGCGACCAAAAAAAAAAAAAAAAAAAAGAAAACGGATTCTTTCTTGCATAATTGATTGAAAATCAATCAATTAAAAAACAAGGTTTGAAAGAGCAGGGCGAAGGCAACCAATGTCTAAAACCCAGGTCGATGAACAGAGGCTTAAATAACAATACTCCTCTAACTCTTCTTTAAAAATGAAAGCAGTTACCTGCGACCAATCCATAAGTTCCGAGGATCCTCTCTGCACATACTTCCCTCTTAATATTTTGAGTACACGAACGGTAAAGCGCCTAATGCTCGTTGAAGTGCGCTTTTTTTCTGGTAAGCACGCTGGGGTTCTTTTACTTTTACATACTAGGACATGTCTTGTGCTGATATGCACAATACTGAAGATTAGCTTTTACGAAACAGAACAGGCTCGACTTACGGTTGTTCGGCCTCAGGTGCAGCTGTACAGAAAAATACGATTTAAGTTAATACCACATTTAGATAAGAGCAGTGCGAGCCCTTGTAGAGCACATGGGATATCCAATACAGGGCAACTCCATAAGTGCTAAACAAAATATGCACAGTAATGAATTCAGGAGAATATCAGTCAAGTAGTAAGCCATGCCCAGCGGCGAAATTAACGAAATTAAGCGGAATACAGTCTAATTAGTTATGTTTGCGCAGTTCACAGGTTTCATAAGTAGAAAAAGTGGTTGATACTCACATGCCTACGCAACATATTTGGACAAATTGCCGCAAAAACGAAAGTAGAAGGATGCTTTGGTTTGGTCTATGGGGTTTAAGGTCCCACTTGACCTGAAATTTTGACCACCTTGGGTTCTTTAACGTGCACTGACATTGCACAGAACACGGACCCCTTGCTTTTCACCTCCATGGGAAAGCGGCCGCCGAGGCCGGGATGCGATCCCGCATCCTTGAGCATAGTATAGTAGAGCGTCCTAACCATTGCGCCACCAAGGCGAGGAAAGCAGGAAGAAGCAGCATGTTGCTCTAACTGTAGGAGAGCGGTAGCACACTCAAATGCATGTGGATGTCGTGAGCTTGATTCACAGCGTTGGCACTCTACTCCATTGTTTCAAGTGCGGTACGCAGCGAGGATGGGTGAGGGGGACGAGGAGCGTACATTTGTACCCTGAGGGTATTATAAATAAGTAAATAAATGTTGTTTGATTTGGTTTTTGGGGTTTGACGTCCCAAAGTGGCTCAGGCTATGAGAGACGCAAATAAATGTACCTTAGCGTTTAACAAATAGCATATACGCCAAGACAGGCAGAACCATTCTTAAATCGTTTCATCAGTACATAGTGGCACTACATTACCGGTCGTCAACGTACCGCAATTGGTCCAACTAGGTCGTGGACTTGAGTGGGATGTACAGCAAACCTCCTCGTCCTTAATCTTAATCCTTAGCGTACACGACCATGCTATGGTCACATTTTTACTCTTTCTTAAATTCATCGCAGTTAGCAGGGGTATATTGGTGCTGGTTGTCCCATCGACGAGCCAAGCTCACCGTAGGGTACGTCACTGCACCACGGAGCTCTCATTGGCCGGAAAAGTATGGCTGTCAGCCGGAGTGTGAGCGTACCTTTCGATTGTCCTGGGGGCGCGTCCATGGCTCCCGGGCGTCGAACGCTGCACAGGAAGAAGCAAGCCGCGGCCTATGGCTCGCCGACGGAGCTAGCCAGCCTCGAGAGCACGAGCGCGCTCACCGTCCGAGCTGACTTCAGCCTCTTCTTCGTGGCTCGCGTGCCGCTGCTGTTTCATCTACTTCCTCACACGACATATAGTGATTTATATTGAGTTTTGAGCTTTATATAAAATAATTAACACGGTGATATCTGGACTTTCGCTACTTATACTGGTGGGAGTAGCCTTGCGTTAGACTTCTGGCAGTTGCTCCGCTCTTTGTGACCCTTCAGGTAAATAATAAATGACAGTCCATGGTGGTAGAAAACTAACTGCGTACCTTCACTGAGTGCCTTGACGTGCAGGATGGAAGAGTTGCTCAACAGTATAGTACTGAAAACTACGATAGTCTTCAATAGTCTCTCAAGAAAATAACCATTGGAAAACGGCGGTGGAACATTGGGAGTGATGAGTGAATTCGCCTGCTCAGGGATGATAATGACCACAGGTCTGGACCACGAATGTAAACTAACTAGAGGAATAAGTTCAGTTGAAACGTATTTTTCAAAGTGATCTCAATACACTTCAAAGTGATCTCAATCCACGAGCACCACCGAAGAGAAAAGTATATAATAGTTATACCGGTACTTATCTGTGGGACAGGAAATTGAAGGTTAAAGGGAAAGTGTTAAACATAGTCCAGGGAACTATGGAAAGCAAAATGAGCGATGAACCATTATGAGGCATAAGGAGAGCAGAGCAGGCCTCAAGGTAAATACTAACGACGTCCTAGTCGAAATCAAGAAGGAATAAGCCTGGAAGATGTGAAAGCAAGATGACTGACAGTCCTTTAGAGATGACGGAATGGATAAGTGGGAGGCTTAGCGCGGAACATACAAGGACAAGAGAGGCACACAGGACGAGCGCTGTTCCTCGTTAAGCCTCCCACTTATCATGTATTACCAACTAGCCCAGAACTCTACTTTGCTCAAGACGGAATGGACTCCGGAAAAATGATAGCACGGCAGGGGGCGGCAAATGGTAATGTGAACGGATGAGATTATAATTTTGCAGAGATAAGTTGGCCGCAGCTAGCGGAGGAAGGGGTTTATTGGAGGAAATGTGCTATTTTCTTTAAGTGGGGTGCTTATGCTGCTGCTGCTGATAAATATTTGTGGTAGATTAGTGCATCCTCAAGGTTTTGTCTTGCCCCTAGACGAGAAAGTAAAAATAAAAATGTTTCCCTCCATTTTGCGGGCCCGTGTAGCACTGAGAAATTATTCCGGCCAACCTCTCTGCCTTTTCCTTTCAATAAATCCATCTATCTATCTATCCTAGTCGACTGCAGCAAAGTGCGCCGAAATTCACAGCATGAAACCTGCGGATGCAAGTGCATTATTTCAGTGTGTGACAAAATGCACATTTCTGCACCACCGAGAGCGCACCGAAGTGAGTTTTGACCACTCGTTTCGTGTTGCAGGTTGCGGTAAGTGCAACGGTACGTTTTTGTTGAATGTAGCACTTGCAATGTTGTTGCCACTGGTGCGCTGCAGTTGTCTGGCCTTGCTGTCAGGCTGTCTGAACGCCGCTGCCTCTACAGGTGAAGCAGATATGAGAAGGAAGGGCAGCCTTAGTGATCTTCTTGAGCCACGGAGCCTCTAAAGCACTGCGGGGCTCTGAAAATTGACAAGAGGCACACGTGAGAAACGGACAAAGAACTTGTAGCTAAAGAATTACTTTAATCACAGCAGTGCTCAGGTTTTACGCTCTGAAAATTGAGAAAGTTAAGCGATGTAGTAAAAGAAGGTCAAATTACAAACGTTCAAGTTTGTGGCTGCTGAATAATGGCTTTTAATATTGCTACGTACCATTCAAATCTGTATTTGTTTCAGTCGCTGGCATGCGGCCTTATAAGTGTGATTGGAGCGCACAAATCGATTCTGTGCTTTGTTGTTGATCAAGCTAGTTGTCGCGAGACGCAGCTTTTATCATTTTCTATGTCGCGCAAGATGTATCGAGAGATAACTAGAAGATTCCGGCCACTCGCGTGTATTTCTACAATGTTTCGGGTTATGTTAGCCACAATCTCCTGCCTTATTTAGATGTTTCTTCGCCGACTTTAAATTGAGCGTTGGCGAGTGCGACGGGTATTCGTAGATCAACGACCGCCGAGCACGCTTGGTGCGATCGCCGCCGCCGATTGCTTAGTTCTTTTGCGGGTGAAGTCAGTCCGATAAAAAATTCATTCCAGTGCGGCACCTATCTGTCTGTTCATTTGTGGCCTACGGCATTGTCAGCATTGTGATATCGAATTCACCAATTACAGAAAGACATCAACCATTTTCGTCTTTATATAATACCACCAATGCAAAAAATAAAGAAAATACTTTTTTAAAATTTTCTTCTCTTCCATTGTTGAGGACCAGATTTAGGACATCCTGGTTAAAGGTGCTGTTTAACAATAAATTCTGCTCTTTCTCAGCTTAAGCGCTCGAAGCTCGTCGATGCGTGCGTTGTGTCGGATGATTTCGATCGTCCTCTGCTGATAACAGATTATCATGCCACGACCGAGCCGCCTTTTGCCGCTTCATTCAGCTGTGCACTTTGGTATTTATGAGCCTCTCAGCGTCATTTTCTGAGGCTGCTGTTGCTAACAACAGGTGCAACTCGACACGGTTTCTTTATCAGTTACACTTACCGCCTTTTACCGTTTTGTTCGATCCCGTCGCGATTAGTGATTCTGTAGTCGATAGTGAAGCAGTCAGTCCACATAGTGCTGCCACATTTTTCGTGCGTTGAGTGGCACGTACATGGCTCGTGACCGCGCAGCAGCCACTAGGTATCGCTCACTACTGCGCCACAAATGTTGGGTCGCCCGACACTGTGGACCGAAGAATTTCGTTAATGGCATCGCAGGCACGACTGCAATTGACAACTGTGTGAAGTCATTTTCATGCTAATGATATAGAAAGCTTCAATTGTGAAGGTACCCCGATGTGCGAGCTGTTTATGGCAAACATGAGAAGCTGCTGGGTTTTGTAAATGTACAGTCACATAGCCATATGCGCAACAAACAGGTGGACCACAAAGGCTCCACTCAGGAATTGGAGAGTCAGTTTAAATGAGACTTCTGCAGCTTGAGTTGAGTTTATGCAAATTTAGAATATAACTACGTGTGTAATGGCCTGTAATCAGTAGTGATAGGAAAGGCTCAATACGCACATGCACTCGTTCCGCTTCTACGGTGGCGATGATGCTTGCATCCCTGTTTGCTGTTCTTACGCATGAATTCTTACTTCACTTTACGGTTTTGCGTTGACTTCGCTCGCAGATATGTTTTGTGAAGCCATAAGTTTCTCAGAGAGTTCCAGCTGTCCTATTCGGAAAAAAATTTTTGTACACGAACATGCCCTTTTCATGAATATTTTATTGATGTTTCGATACTTGCATAACTACAAAGCGGAGTTGCAAGCTCTATACTCCGTTAATCTCCCCTAACCACTCCGCCAAGCATGGTTGACATGAAAGCCATACAAAAAGGCCCCAAACTATTGCAACAAGATACCTCCCCTCTTCCACTGCAGCGTGCTTGCTCTACCAGAGCGCTGATGCAGATAATTTTTTATTGCGCACACACAATCTGGAATCCAGCGGTCGTGGCGCGCCGCCACGTTGATACGGAGCTGTGAGCATACCACCAGAATAAAAACCGGTAAATATAAATGTTTATTCTAGCTAGCAAATGGGAGTGAAAGGCATGTCTGCGTCGAAAACTTAGCATGTGCCACTGTGGAATCCGCTTTGCAGACATAGTGGTACAGCGTCAGATGCTATATGCAACGCTATTAAAGATTGCTCCGGCCGAATAGATAAACGGCAGCAAAGCGTTTGCAATTCATGAGGCGTGCATGTAGAAAATACTTTTTGCAGCAGCACCAAACTTCAGGGCTGAAGCGCCAGGGAGCGCTGCCTCACAAAAGCAGCTCTAGCTTCTTTCGAAGATTCGAGACGCTTGATTGTGATTTCTTTTACAATGTATGGAAATACTCTGCACTGCTTCGTAAGCGAACAACGATGCCGCCAGTGGCTGTAACGAAGCTGACATGCAACAAGAGGCGGCGCAGTGGACGAGCTGACCGACCTTTGTGTCAATATGTTCTGCTCAAGGAAAGAAGACAAAAGCCTTTTGTTCCCTGCCAAGTGTAATGTATTCAAGTGCAAGAGGACATGAGCTGTCGGGGCTGCTTTCTCTGTAAAAAACCTAAAAACTCTGTTCTGAACGTTGGTCAGGCGACATCTGAAAAAGAGAAAAAGATGGAATGCACGATCAAGAACAAGATGTTCGTTGAACATGGGACATTGTTTTACCTTCGAATGAGCAACGGCCCGCTGAGCGTTAGTGTGCAAGAGAATACAAGGATTCGTAAAAGTTATTTAAAAAAAGGAATTCAAAGTTGTAGCTCTGTTCAGCTTTTTGCTAGACTGCAGCCTTTAGACGTCATAACACATGAAAAACTGGCCCCTTTTGTGAAGCGTGACCTAAAAGCTATGAGTATATAGCACCAGTTTCATTTTCTTTGTAGTGGGAGAAAAGTATGAAAAAAGAAAGAAAGAGAGAGAGAGAGAAAGAAGAGAAGAAATAAAGAAAGAATGAAGAAGTCTGCATGTCTCTAGGTTCGGCCATTTATAAACAGATCCTGAACTGAAAATGCAACCTTTGAAGTAAAAACTGCACTAGGCTAGTAAACGTGAGTTTCACCGTGCCTGTCCTAGGGCACAACTTTATACGTGCCGTAACCATGGCAACCGGCTGAACCCTTCCACAGGTGTTCCGCCGATGCGCCGCGCCGGTCTCCACCACTGCGCCCTGAGCTTTTAGATTATACCAGATGTGCTAAGTTTTTCCCACGACTATTTAATACGGACTTTTCAAGCGCCTATGAATTGCCATGCCATTTAGAAGCGGTCAGTAAAAGCTTTTTGCTATTACCGTCATTGCCTTCTGGAAATCACTTTTTTCTTATTCTCCACCGTAATTATCTCTACGACTGTTAGACATTATCTAAGAACGTTTGCTATTGCGACTAGATGATTTTATTTTCTCGGCTGTTGTGCATGTATCGATAATATGAAAGTTTGAAAGTTAGGCATCGTTTCCTATAATGGCCACGGGGACCGCTATCATTCGTAAACACCGAAATTTTGGCCAATCAAAATTGCCATTTTTTGATACACTGGCCCTATGGAGAGTTTCGTCTCTGGTAACATTAGAGGTCTGGCTGTGCCGACTCGTAACGTCACGTGCTTCGCTAAGCAGTCTCACAGCGCATGGGCAAATCATTCATGGGTCACCTAGTGACTCGTCACGTACGTTGTGCTCTCCAGAAAGAGAGGTCGTTTTCGCACTGTGCATGTGCGCGCCACCGCGGAGAGCTGACCGAGTAGCGCAGGAAAGCGTCTACCGGCATCGTATGCGCACGGTATAAAAGTCGGTTCTGTATAGAACACCGGTGAACTTTGACGTGTTAAAAGGAACGCTGGTTTTGTTCGATGAAACGCTCGGTCGCCCACAACCAAAGGTTTCGGTCCACATTCGGTGCCGCAGCGTTAAACCCTAAAAATGTTTCTTTTTCTCTCACCGCTTTGCAGGGAAGTAGGAGGTAAGGCTTTTCTAAGAACAATCGTTTCGAGCGCAGGAAACATTTACGTTCCACAACAATCTGGCGGGCGAAGGCCAGCCTTAAAAAGAAGCTGCATATCGCTACAATCCAGACCACAGGTTTGGGGCAGCAAGGGTTACAAACAGCATGGTCAACCTAAGGTGAAGTCTATGTGGTTTGCAATGAAATCTATATATAAATATTGATGATTTGCATTAGCCATTTGTGTATAATATAAAACAGGCTGTGAATTTCTTTACAACTGACCTACGGCATTTCTTTTCCAGTGATTTTCTCCATGCACTGCAGAGTCTGGAAAACAAAAAGCGAGAACTATGTCACAACGACTTGTTGGCAAGCTGTTTAAACGAAGGAACGATCATTGGCCCAGTTGATCAGAAAACTTATAAAACAACCACGTTATGGTATTCAGCCTCGCATTTGTTACTACTGACCCATAAAGAAAGCTACGGGAATAATCCCACGAAATATTCGTTCATAAAGGAGTTGAATTACTTAAGTTGGCGTAAATATTCAAATATGAGAATTTTCTAAGAAATGTTTTAATTATGTTTTAACTGATAAATGCTTTTCAATCAAATATATATTTATTAGGGTTCTTTTTATCATCGATTGATAACGTTCGCAAGATTACACGAACAAAATCAACGTGCAAATAATGTAGCCCTTGGGCATCCAGGCGTTAATTTATGATAGTTGGCCTCTAATAGTTTTAAATTACAGTGCATAATGAACTATATATTAAGTAGCTAAATGAACTTAGCGTTGTATCAAGATCAGTTTCGGTGTAAAGTGTCTATCTTGAAGATCACCTAGATCCCATATCCTTTAACTTTTTTTTTTTCGCGCATACGAGCACATAGCTCTCTAATCATATCTCATATATAGATGCAGCGGTGAGGATGTCTCGAAACAACATGCAAGCACAACAAAAGCAAACTCACACAGGACAGATGTAGACCTTTAAACGTAATAAACGTGATTTCCTAAAGTAAGTGCTGCGGTTCTTCCCTAGTCGCAGCTGATAGCAATCTTTAAATCGGTAACGTTAAACACCCCAGTTTTTAAAACATTCGGCATTCGCGTTGTGAGCGGAAAATCACGGCTGAGGCTCTGGTAGGTGATAGTTGGTATCAAGTATGACAGGCCATTGATTCGCCGTAGGCACAGGGTTGCCAGACTGTCACGAAATCACATGACATGACCGATTTGGCAGGAGCCGCTAACTCGGGCGTCTCCTTTTAGATGGGAGATCAGAATCAGCCTTCCAGGACCCTTGCATTCTTTATAAGACATGCTACCCCTAGGCAACGCTTTTTTATTGTTATTGCCCTCAAGGCGGGATAACGCAACACACTACAATAGAAAACTATTCACTCCTAGGCCACGCAGGAGCGGTCGTACAGTTTGGTTAAGCAGGGCTCTATATTTATGTTGGGTGGTCTTTTAGATATGAGTATGCTAAAGAGTATGTGTGGGATAATAGATTAACAGATTAAGGAATCGAGTAGCAAAGTCCATCTACGCGAACAAGGATTCATAAAAAGAACTGGTTATTCTCAATCGAAAATCTACAGAAATGTGTCAAAAACGACAAAATATTCTCTAGTTCTGTAGTACTTTTCTATTGTCGGTCGTTCTGTTGTACTCTTCTGTTGTCTGTCGTTGTGTATTCTTTTTATGACAACAGGAATTTGTTGTCACAACAGGTTCAATGCAAAAAAAAAATGCAGAGAAATTCCCTTTTTTTTTTCGAACTAGGAAACAGGAGCCATTACCGCTGTCGTGTCATGCTCTTAATATTTGTTCAAAGGCAATAAGCTACCCACCGAGTGCTTTTCGCACGCTGAGCAGCCTGGCGTACTGTTCCGACTGGGGACAGGCTTCTCTGTCAACAGCGTCCAGCTCGGCATGAAAGGCGGCGACGCAGAGAGTCGGAAACCACGCCTTGAGGAAAAGAACCTGCACAGCGCGAAGCCACCAAAAGCCGCGAAAGGTAAGTTCACGATGAAAGCCTCTACTGGGTAAAACGAATAAATTTAGCTCAAAACACCTATGAAAGAAGGAGGACAGAACACAAGACTCGAAAGAACGCTACTCCAAACTTCGTTTTATTGGCATCAGAAGCAGACATATTATACATTGATTTCAAGTAGAGAAACTTCGCACATGCCAAAGACTGGATATACGCGCACATGCCAAATAGATTGTCGATCACACACCCTCGTCAGTTAAGCCTACCTAAGCATTTGTACTCGTGAGTACATCTTGACTGAGGGGCTACTGACACAATCGAACCCCTTTTCTGAAGTGGAGCGCCTCAGTCAACACCCGCGATAACCCGTCATTGCTTCTTCCTACTACCCGTGTCTCTTTTAGCAAAGGCGTGCATGTCCCCAGCCGATCGCATGCCTTACAATGAACAATCAAGTTCGTTCCGGACCCTTGCCCATTCAAACAACGCCTAGATTGCCCAACATATCCTCTTCAGCAAGTAAGAGGCAATTCATAAATGGTCCCAACCTTGCAACCAACATATCTGAATCTGGGCTCATCCTCTCGTTCCTTCACCATTTACCCTCGGGTATAGGCTTTTCAGCTTGAACGGCGCTGTAAAAACATCTCGAATATGGTATTTGCTCTCCACTTTTTAAAATTGTGGGCCAAACATAGAGCGTATAGCATAACAGGGGGGGGGGGGGGGGGGGGGGGGGGTTCATGCACGCTGTCGTCAAAAGAAGACACGGGTAATTGGAAGAGGCAATGACGAGTTTTCACTAGTGTTGACTGAAGCGTTCCACATCGGAAAGCTTCAGGTTCTTATTGTGTTAGTGGCCCTTCGATGAAGCTGCAGTTAAGGAGCATAAATATTTAGATAGGCTTATCTGATGGGGGTGTGTGGTCAACAGCCTCTTTCAAATGTGCACATGTATGCAGTCTTTGGCACGTGAGAAGCTTCTGCACTTAGAAACAGTGTACAAAATGACTGCCAATAAAATCTAGTTGAGAGCAGTGCATTTTCCTGTCTTGCGTTGTTTCCTCGTTTTTTTTTTTTTTCATAGTTGTATATGAGCTAAATGTATTCCTTTAACGCTATGAATCAACTCTCCCAGCAGAACGTTTTAATGAAGGTCTACTGGGGCGCGTTGCCGCGTTATATTGGCTGGAATTTCAAAGCCTTAGCACACGCATGCTCTGCGAACAGTGACATACACTGCGCAACCAGTCATCCAGCCACGAGCAGCCAGACACTCGCGTGCACAAGTGGGAAGCGCAAGTATATATGCATAGCGCAATTAGGAAAGCTTCGATTTAACGTAATCTTGTCTAGAGCCTGACAAGACATGCTCTAGAGCTGCACGAATGGCATTGCGAAGTGCAGTATATTTGAGACCAGTTTTTCGTCAGTGCATCCTACACGTAATTACTTCTTGGTGCTTTTGCCTTTAACTGCCAAATTTCTCTGCCGCCTTCCAGAGTAGCTGAATGAAAACGTCTCACTTTACCGCTTCTTTCAGCAGCAATGTAGGGTTGACCACTGTAGTTTTATACTGCTTTGCTCAATGCATAGTCACGCCGTGTTATGCGTGTGATAATCGTCTGTATGATACCTTAGACAGTAGCATCTCGGCCTTCTCGAAGGTGTAGAACTGCCTGCTGTTACTCAGAGACGCCGTCATCCAGTTCATGTCGTACACGGGAACTGCACTGTTCAGCTGGCAAACCTGCATGTACAAAAAAAAAAAAAACAGAACTTAATTCTAATGAGAACTTGTTAATCCTTGAAACTTGGGAGTCCCTGGACTAGATTATGCGCAAACATGGTGATTGTGACCGCCTGCTTCTCCTCACCGCGGAAATGCTTTCTGCGCTCACATCAAACATTCCCGGACTATTTCGGAACGACGGCCGAATATGTCCAAAGAACATGCCGAACATTCAAAACTCCCTCTGCGCGCAACTATGAAAAAAGTTTGCAAAAAGGATTGCCTTGTTTTGGCTACTGGAGCTGATGACCGGCAGTTCCATCGCTGCCCTCAGCACAACGGCCACGTGTGCCCTGTGCTCTCGTATAAACAAGGGCAACAACCCAACGATAACAGTGTAAAGAGCTTCTTAGAGCTTTCTTCACTTGAACTTTTTCCCTGACAGTTCCATAATTTAGATTCCATATTGTTACTTTTTTAATAGTGATATCATGGCCATCTACAAACACATGTTTACTTACGATAATTAGAGCTTCACTGGCAAATAGACTACAAGTTAAATGTAAACCCTAAACAGACTTTGATCGCACTGTGATATCGAAATGTTTTGCAGAATACAAGTGGTAGTTCGTACACTGCAAAGAAATTGGGTCCTGAAATTAACACCGCAAAAAAAAAAAAAGGAAATCCGCCTGGTTCTCAAAAATACAAACCGAGAAGTTCAACCTTATATATGTAAATAACCTGTGATAAAGCTCGATGGCTATTTGGCGCTATCAAATTGTAAATATTAGCAACACTAGTGACCGATCCGGTGCGACAGTTTGAACTTATCACGCATAGCTCCCTCTGTCCAGCACAGCACTAAACAATAGACTAGGTTAGGTTAGGTTAGGTTAGGTTGGGTTGGGTTGGGTTGGAATAGGATAGGTTAGGTTAGGTTGAATGCATGACGCTTTTGTCTAGACATTTGGCCAGAATCTATGCGAGATTTGATGCTGGCGCTCGCTTCGCGGCAAATTAGACATGTGGCCTACTCAGGTTATCATGCTGCACATTCACAACAATGTCGTGGTGGTGCGCATTGACAAAGTTGCCAAGCCCATTGCAGTTCCTCCGCTCTCCAGTCTCCACCTCTGGGTGCTGCGAGAACGATCTTATTTATCAGGTTCCGCGTGCAGTTTACAACTACCCTTTCCGCTGCACGTGCAACATTGTTAGGACTGTATTTCAGTGCCCTTGACGTGTTTGACGAGATTTCACCAGTTTCACGAATTGCTTAGCAAGGGCGCTAAGCAATTCTCGTTGGCCAGAAGGCGGTAATCACAAAATCTTCAGTCTGCCGTACGCAATCTCAGCAAGAATGTACTGTCATAAGGTGGAGTAAAAGAATGCCATGGCAAATCTTTTGCTGGATGCTTTCCGAATATCTTTTAAGGAGGTTCGGCTTTTATGCCCGGCTAGGTTTTCAATGGTGTCGGCTGTTGTATTCATTTGAGCTAGTTCAGTGACGGAGCTAAAAGCTTTCATGATTCCAGCTGCAGTCAATAGTAAGGACAAAAGAAGTTAATTCAACAAGAAACACAGCGTGAAGACGTCTAAAAGAATTGCGGCACACTGCTTACACTCGTGGCTGCCACCTTCGATGGTTTATGAGTACACTCGTATAAATCGAAGGCACGCTGTAAGCCAAAAGAAACCCTACTCGCTTGCAATGCAAATGCCAACTCCCGCCAGAAGTCGGAGACAGCACCAAAAAAGCAAAACGCCAGAAACCGATGCTTTATTTCAAGCATTGGTGATGCCTTTCTGCAAATTACTTCCGACTGCATTGTTGAAAAAATACCACTTATTATACATGCTTAACTGCCATGGTATTGAAAGATGTGTGTTACCCCTGTCACAAGTGCAGTTTCGATGCCCACTGAGGTGATGGGGAACACACTGGGGATCGGCCACTGCCACACGGCGGTTTTCAATGATCATTGACTCTGATCCTCGAAAATTTCAATGGCCATTCACTCAATGGGCATTGAGATGGCCCGTGTGCAGAGTTATAATACAGTTTTTCAAAAACTGACAGATGGAAGGCAGATGCAAGCATTTCCTAGTTTAGCTCTTTTCCGCCTTAAAAACTTCTTGTATATACATACCTTTTTCGACTAAAATGCACTTATCCAGGGGCGTCAGCATGGCTTCTGTCATGGCAGCACCGTATGCATAAATATTGGTGTGTTTTCTTAATAGCCTTGACGGTAGCGCCTTGCGTGTCTTCGTTCACAGTCTCCAGTACTTTGATGCGCCGCAGCTTGGAAATTCGAATCAGCATGCCCAAACTTTGCCGTTACTGTCAGGCAGCGTTTGATATATTCGTCGCACTTTTCAGAAGTCTATATAAGCGCGTCTTGTGTAAGGTTAAAGGTGTGACCAGGCTCTTCCATATACAGAGATAAATGCAAAGTGACGGTTCGCGCACCTCTGAGTAAGCGACTTCATCCTCCGAGTCACAGCGGCTGCCGGGGTTGCCAGCGTCAGTTGCAAACTTCAGCACGGCCAGGTTGATGCTGATGCAGAACGTTTTGTTCTCCGAACTTCTCTGCATCAGGTCCTTGGTGATTAGCATTGGAGAAGTCTGCAACAGAGGGAGTTCCGGATAAGGGTAAACTTTCAACACGTTTTGTTTTGAGTATCATAAAACATATTACAGCCACAATGAACAGTAGCACAGAAGCATCCATGCATATTGAGGACGTCATAATCCTAATGGCCGGTGTCAAACGTTCCCCAAATCACGACTGTTTTTAACCCAACACATGCAACACTGCCATAATTACACGTGTTTTTTTTTTTTTTGGTTATTCAGGGCCCGAGTTCGAAATTCTAGCAACTGGCTTTTAATGTAACGCGACGGCGTTATAGAACTACTGCTCCGGAGCACCTGGTTTCGATCCCGACCGCCGCCGGCTGCATTTCAATGGCAGCGAAACGAAGTGGCGTCCGTGTGCTGTGCGATGTTAGTGCACGTTAAAGATCCCCAGGTGGTCGAAATTTCTCCGGAGCCCTCCACTATACGGCACCCCTTATCTCTTTCCGCTTTCGCTCCCCTATTCCTCCCTTCCCTTACGGCGCAGTTCAGAAGTCCACAAAACAAATGCGACAGATAATGCGCCTTTTCTTTCCTGTGAACCAATTATCACTATCAATTATCATTAAAGGCACCTTGTTTTCCAGATAATTCGTTGTCGGCGTTATGAACAAAAATTCGCGGGTATGGCTCTGGAAGGTGACAGTTTCCAGGTAACATGGTCGTGTACTGGCAGTTTTGCTGTGTGATGCTACAAGGCCGCATGGCATGGTCGATTAGGTGGGCGCTCTGAACTCGGCTTTCGCTTTTTAGATGTGAGAGTAACATTGGAGTGCAGCTTTCCAGGACCTTTGGTTTCAGTGCTAGACACGCTGCCTCTCGGCTACGCAGGAACGTTTGTGAGGAATTATGTCTATGCCGGGTGGCCTTTTATATAATCTAGTAACTTAAAAATGTGTACTGACTGGTATGTGTGGGATAATAAAGGAACGTATTAACAAAATATTAGCGATATATCTGTAGAAAGGTGCATGTACAGTCTGTCAAAATTCCATGATCTTAGCTTCTGAGCCTCAGTGTGCGGCTCTTAATGCATTCCCAGTGTTGCAAATCTCTTGAAGGTAAGCAGATTTTTTGTCCTGCCCTCTCCAATAGGCAGGAATTTCACGAATCAAAGGAGTGCCTCTACATGGTCTAGAAGCAGGCCCTGATCTCTAAACCTTTGGCAAACACTGTACGTGAACACTCACGGGGAGCCGAAAAACAGGACCCGTTGACGCTGTCGCGGTCTACTTTTATTTTAACATCATCAAGGATGTTAGGGGTGCATCTAAAAAGCATTAGACTGGGCTGATAATGGGACGCACCCCTATATACAGGAAAAGCAGCAGCAATAGAGCACGGGCTCATAACCATCGCGTCATAACCACAAACGGGTAGTTTAAGTGTCCCCTCCCTCTTTTTGCTACAAATTAGTTGAAGACTGTTCGTATAGGTACTGCACAACCCCAAAAGAGTAAAGCGATCCTTCGGATAAACTATTTAATTTGACATTCATCGCTTTGAAACACTCAAGAAAAAGGCAAAAAAAAAAATCAAAACAACAACCAAGAATGAAAGAAAACTGGAAGAGAACATTTGTATTATTACTTTTAAAAAGGGGGAATGCACTATAGAATAAGGCAATCACAATTCTTAGAAGCACTGAAGGAAATTTCAAGGGAGCTCGAGACAGGCATGCGAGCTGACGTGGAGCCTGTATGCCTTTTTCAGTCGGCTGGAAATAGACCGATTGATTGTTATTTTTGGGTTCATTAGGTTTATAGGGTTTGAAGTCCCAAAGCGTCTCAGGCTATGAGAGACGTCATAGTGGAGGGCTCCGGAAATTTCAACCTCATAGGGCTCTTTAACGAGCACTGACATCGCATAGCACGCAGGCGCCTTCCTTTTCGCCTCCATCAAAAAGCAGCTGCCGTGGCCGGGGTTCGATCCTGCATCATCGAGTACAGCAGTCGAGCGCCCTAATCACTGCGCCACCGCGGCAGGGCTGATTGTAATTTTTCTCCCTGGGCATCAGGTAGCGTGAAGTGCCTGCTCACTATGGACGATGTCCGAGGCGAAACCGAAGGGAAGGTGACTTTGCACTGCGAGCCGGCCTCCCGAGGAATGTGGTGGTCCACGAGGACAAAAACGTCAGAAAGCCTGCGAAAAAGACGCACCAGAAGCATGCGTCAAACGAAGAGAAAGTAAAATACCGACGTGACGCAGAAAACGCACGGTTATTTTGCGGTTCGTGTGCAGCATGTGTCACCATATATCGGTGTCTAGGCTTGGCTGCGGTGACAAATAAGATAGAGCCGCAGGTCAAGGTACCCTTGTCCTGAGGTGACCGATTAAAATCAATTGACAGCGCTGATTAGTTTAACCGCCACCTCTGTTGCTTACACCAAGATGTCCATTATAACACTACATGTAGTATAAATTGAAGCCTATTAGCCATGCCTGCGAGTAGGCGCGCTCTTTTGACGTGGAAGGGATAAGTGGCATGCAGATATTTTCCGGTTGGATCCATCGGAGAGTCTCAGCTTTCTTAGCAGCGTGTTTAGGATTATATTTAAAAGATCACATCATGTATACGCCTGCTATGACATCGCGAGTAAAAGAAGTAGTCAGCTCTTTCCCTAGATTTTTATAGTGACTGTAGTGCGCTGATCAGTAAATGAGTGATGCATAAACGTAAAAAGAAGAGTGACAAGGTGCACGACTTCACGCGGTCAACCACACTATGGTCGTGAAGTCAACGGATTGAGTACAGTAACGCTTAAAAGAACAAGAAAAGCCTCCGCCTGATGACCCTTCGCTGGATGAGCAGTCTGAAACCTGGCATTGCGGAAGCGGGAGAGTATACTAATATTAGAAGTGAATGGTAGGAGTCTCACCTTCGCTTTAAGTATTGCCATTGACATAAAGAGGTGGGCATTCGCAATAGGAACTACGGCTTACTCGATGAGCTCCTTATGAAAGAGCTCGCTATCGGAAGAAACCGCCAGGATGATTTCAGGCGCAGGGTCGCCGGCCTGGTTGAGAGCGGCTCGCAGGTCCTGCACGTTGCAGGAAGTGGCAACACATCAGATTTCATGTTAGTCTGAAATAATGTGCACGCCCCTGTCACTGTGCGTACGCTGTACGACGACGTGTTGATGTTGAGGTCGTCGGGAAAATACGGCTTTGACACAATCAGACGAGCATGTTGCAGATAACATGATTAGGAATATCGTGGTTCCTTCTGTTTCTAACCCGCTCTAACGCATGTCCCGCCGGCGAATGTATTGCGTATATTTAGACGTGTTGATTAGTGTAGAAACACAACGGGAGACGCAAGAGGTAATACAGAAAGAAATCTGGCGAGCAGCTAACGCGTTTGGCTGGCGTGGTGCACCAATGGTTATTTCCTCATATAAGCTTCACACACACACACACACACACACACACACACACACACACACACACACACACACACACACACACACACACACACACACACACACACACACACACACACACACACACACACACACACACACACACACACACACACACACACACACACACACACACACACACACACACACACACACACACACACACACACACACACACACACGCGAAAAAGAGCGCGTAAGGATGGTAATTATCTAAAGATCGGTAATGTTCGAGCGGTGCGGAGACTACTACAAAGGCAGTGAAGAAACAAAAGGGCATAACGCTCTCTTCATCCTGCCGTTTGTTCTCTGAGTATGTCGTCTTCGTTACGGCCGAACAATAAGGATTACGACGCCGAAGTACCCATGTGTTATCGCCGCTGTTGAAACCCCGTTTAGAGACGGCAGAAGAAGAAATAAAACACAGCGAGTGAACGAAGACAAACCTACCCTCAGGATGCGGAAGAAGAGCAGTTCATCCTGTGAAGTGAGCGAGCCAGCGAGCAGTGCGAGGGCGCGACCGCCGTTGGGCTTCAGCCAGGAGGGGAGTGACTCGACGAGCAGCACGCCAGCCGCGTAGTCACCCTTGTACAGGGAGACTAGGGTGCGCGCATTTATTCCCAGTGCCAATCGGGTCTTGGGTGACAGCTGCGTCATCAGCTCTTTCCAGTGACCTGTGCGGGAGTGGGAGCGAACGACCATTGGAAACGGAGAATAATTAAGAGCATCTGCGCCTATATACTTGCAGAACAAAGCTTTGCACCTTTCTTGGTACTAAATATCAGGATGAAATGTTGTCCTTGTTTGGGAGCCTATACCATGACTACCGCCACTACGGCTGTTGCTTTACCAGGATAGCCAATTCATAATAGGGCGAGGTAGATTCAACGAATAACTGGGAATTGAGGAAGAATTTTTGCTCTCGACGTGTTTCTCAGGCCGCCAGGCGGTGGGGTTGTACGGGTTGCAAAAATGTTGAAATAGCATTCACAATCACATTTTATATGGATAGAGCGAAATCAAGGTTACAAGGTTACTGTACGAGGTTGCAAACATGCTGGAATAGAATTCACAATCCCATTTTATATGGATACAGCGGAATCAAGGTTACAAGGTTACTGTACAAGGTTTGCAGTATTGAAAAAGAAGAAGCATTTGTACATCGCTATTGTCTGGTCTAGGTGTAGTCGTACAATGCTGCTTTATAAAAGTTGCGCTTTTTGCGATTACCGAATTAGTGGCCATCACCCAAACTTTTACAACTATTGTAGTCTATTGTAGTGCATGGCATAAATTACAAGGACGGGAGTGATGGAAGCATTCTTTGCAAATGCAGTTTTTTCTATTTTGTCTTAAGAAACGCGAAGGCTGTGAGGTATGAAGATAATTACAATTTTACAGTAGGAAACGTAAATGGCTGGTGCAAGAGTACACGCTTAATTTTCGAAGTTATGAGAATACTTACCAAAGGTAAATGTGACGTTTTCAATCGCGGTGAAATTCTGAGTCGACAGGACCAGATAATCGCATGATTCGGCTGGTACGTCAGCCAAGACTTGTGAAGACGGCTTCACGAAGCAAACCATCTTGTCTGCGTAGTGGGGAAGAAGTCTTTTTTTTTAATACGACTCAGACCACTTCGGTTGTGGTAGTATAATACCAGAAGGTTTGGTTATGTGCTAATTTTCCTCGCATGCGATTCTTTTCTGTCCTATAGCTTTGTCTCATCTGGACATTAAGTGGAGAAAGTGTAAATTTTCATGCTCATGACTTCGCCTATGCAAAAGAAATTCTAGTATCCTTAATGATATTTAAAAAGACGAAAAATAGCGCGAATTCTCCCTTCTCTTTACTGCCATGCGTTTCATGATAAATTCAGTGCATATTGCTGGTGATCATTGCATCAGCGGGCACTGTTATCATGCTCAAGGCGTTAACATATGAAAAGAATAATGAGGTAAGGACGAGAACATTCTTTGCGTAGGACGCAAGCTTGTCTTACTCCTCCTGTTGATGCGAGCTTGGGTTGTTTCCTTGGGTGGAGTTGTGGGTACTGAATCTGTAAAGGAAAGAGAAAAGAGCTGTAGGAGTCATTATCATCTTTTTCAACATAGGAGCATAATCGTAAAATTATTTTTATTCGTTTCTAAACATGGTACATCTTTACTTTCTACACCCCGTTCACCAGAAAATCAGGTGTCCAGATGCCGAAATTGGCGTTGAGCTAAAAATCACGATCATGGCACTGGTAGGCGGCGACTGGCAGTTGACATGGCCGCGCAATGACGGGAGGTAAGGTTTACCTGCCATTACGTTTGGCAGGAGCTGCCAACTCGGGTCTCTTTTTTTCATATGGGAGGGTGATATCAGAATCAGCATGTCAGGTACCTTGCATTCACGTTATCCCTAGGCCAAGCAGGCAGAACAGCAGCTTGGGCTTGTTGGTCATTCTTCTTCAGGTAACAGCGCAAAAAAAAAAAACAAAAAACGCGGACGGGACGCAAGAGCAAGAACACACAACGAGCGCTGTAATGAGGGCTGGGAAGTCGGGAGTGAAACACTAAAAAGAGCCCGAGGTACGAGAAATTTAATTAGCCAGAACAGCAGCTTCGGCTTGTTGGTCCTTTTTCAGGTAACAGCAAAAAAAAAAATTTTTTTTTTTTTTTTTTTTTTTTTTTTTTTTGCGCTGTTACTTGAAGCAGGCACGTTCATACGGATTACTTTAAGCGAGGCTTTATATGTCGGCTGGCTATATGTCGGGGCTTTTTAAGACGCTATCGCGTCATAAAGCGCGGCGGAGCTTATGTGTCCACATTATTTTTAATGCACTGACGTTGCCCCTTTTGTGTAACATTTAAGATTGAGAACTCAGTTCCTGTTATTCTACAATGACAACGTTTCGAGCTTTTCGGGGCACGTCATTTGTCCTACTTTTTGTGAACACAAATAGCAAGGAGACACTTGCTATTTCTCGTTGCCCTTGCTGTTAAGGATACGTGCAAATCTGCACGTACATTAGCTCTTGTTTCACTAGTGCGATTATGAAAGACCAAGCGAATTCTTAACACCTGCCCTAGGAGGGCTTGTTCCGGTACAAAAGGAGCATTTAAAGTTGAGGTTGTTTTCAGCCGACGCGAGCAGCCATTTTGTTCTTATTTATTTATTTTGCCATACGCTAGATGAGATCAGACCCTTATATCGCCTCCTTTGTCAATGCAAACGGAGACGCTTTCGCCATCTTCACATAGTTCAAAGCCGCTTACCACATGTAAAACGAATTGGGACCGACCGTACTAAAATTTAGATCGTTCACAAATTCCATAAAAGCCCTACAAAACAGCTTAGAAGCAACGCCTGTGTACCTTCGTTTTTGAGAGACTGTACAGTGGAATTCGAAATTTCAACGCTTCCGCTCTTAAGTAAATTACAATGACTGGCTACGGGGCGAGTCGGTTCGTGACTTGAAAACACTACGGCGCAAAGACGACCCCACAAGAAAAAATACGACACCACATCCGCGCACTATTCACCATTCGAAGAAAAGGGGCATATTTTAACTCCTCGACTACGCATGCGTGCAACGCTTGATCGCTCTCAACCTTGCCGGTAACAGTAAGCAGCAAATGACATGACTAAACACTATAACAAAGTTATATAAAACATAAACCAAACAAATATTAGCAAAGGCAGAATCATTAAATCGTAGCAAAAGCGGTGTCAACTATCCAAGCACTAGGAGTCAAAATCTGAAAAGTAAAAACAAAAAAAAGGTAAAATAAGAAACAAAGGTAATTAAGAAACAAAACAAAAAAAGCCACCACATGAGCACCACGCTGGACAGGTCGTCAGATACTGAATAAAAATAATGCATCGCGATGCAGGTTTTCATAAAAACGTTTCAAGATAGTGTTTTCAGATCTTTAATAAATGTTGGGTGAAAATGGACCAACAAGAACAGGATGCTTTTGTGACAAGTGAGCATACCCAAGGCCATTAAGACGGAGGGACTTGCCTGTGGCCGGTGATGCGGAGGAGGCGGCAGCCCTGGCGGTCATGAGTGCGGAGAGCGCCCGCAGCCGCGAGTACCGTGGCCGGCAGGTTCCAGTGGCGTCCTCGAAGTCAGCATACACGACCGCAGCGCATCCGCCCGAATAAGCCTGCAGGAAGGGTCTCACCGCGGCACCCACCGACCGCTCCGTCTCGAACGTTTGCACCCAGCTGCTGTTGAGCCGGTGCAGGGCCCGAGGAATCTCCTCCCATGTGTCCCCCACCGCCCAGCAGGTCTGCGCGCACCGCACAGACACGACGTGAAACGAGTGCTTGCATCGGAAAAGAGATTCAAAATGCCACTGGTTACTCTATAGCCCGACTCAAGATACCGCGAGTGCCAAAAGAACCAGACGAAGCGTCACCTTTGAGCCCTACAGTCAGCTGTTTGTGCAGCCATGATGAGTTGTGATGAGGTCATATTGGCTTCACGGGTGCGACTTAACACAAAGATTGCCTCAAAAAATCTTGCTCCACACTTAGCTATTTGTGCACCCATGATACGTTGTAATAAGGTCATTAATGTCACCGTAGGTGTGACTTGACAAAAATATTTTGACTAATGAGCAAAGCGGCATGGAGTCCAGTCTGTTTCGTCCATGTTTTTGCATTTTTAGTATTCGGCTCTGAATGAAATGTTAGATGACGGAGCAATGATTCAAGTTATGTCTTCGTGTTATGTGAGTCTTGTCGCCGTAATTGAAGAGGCTGAGTGTTATCGTCCTAACGCTGTGTTATTTAAGAAAAATGCACAATTTCTAGTCGGCTTTCTTCCATGACAAGGTCGCACTTTGGAGCTTTAACAAATTTAAAATAATAATCAGCTAATAATAAGGACATTTTCCGCCTGCAGAAGCGTCCCTTGATTCGTGAAAATATAAAGTGGATACTTGTAAACGTGCAAATACCCACGCTTTTTATTTGGACCCCGCTAGATTCCAATTCGACGGTTATTTTACTGCCATACATGATGTGGCACTAAGCTGAACTGCACAAAAGTGCTCAAAGCATAGATACGGCGTATACAGAAAACGTTTCTGGCGTATCAACGGTAGCTGATTACCCAAATCGTGTGACCAGTCTCTTGGTCAGCCAAGATGTGGAATCTGATTGCACGTCTCGATTTATAACATCGTAACTAAAATAAATGAACAAAACTGGACAAAGACTCTTGTACAACCCTTCTGCGTTATGAAAAAAATTGTGCAGGGCTACGCTTTGCCCTCTTCCACCAGTGGTACATCGTTTTTTTTTTTTTTTGTACACGGAGCGCCACCATTTCCTACTTTTTTTTTTTTACTTTACTATGTCGTGTATCGGCTAAGGTAAGCCTGGCAGGCTACTTGATCTTCAATGATCCAGAGGTCCTAGTATAGCTGTAGCTTAATCATGGCACCACCTATGGTGTACCGCCATTTTAACTTTGACCTTTGACCGTAAATAAAGCCTTACCTGATGTCTGTTCACATCTAAATCTAAGCTGAACAAAGTGATGCTTCCGCTTCGCCCTACTAGCTTGAGCAGGGTTAAACTTCAGCCATTTTTGTCTGCAGTACAGGTGGTTAGGGATTAGAACTGCGAGTTGGCACCTCATGCAAGACTTACACTAGTTCATTTTATTACTTCGCGGCATATAATAATATGTGTTTCGCTGAAAGACATAGTTTACGAGGCGGCCAGAGTTTTAAAAGCTTTCTCTGTTAAAACTAAGCTCCGTGCCATGCATTAGAGCCCCATGCTTGCGCCATCATACACGGGTGGACGCGTTCTGACAGCGAAATCTACGCACATGATCGTAAGCTTCCAGCCTCCTATTGAGACAGGCGTCTCCCATCGAAGCGTTTGAGGAACGGGTCTTGAAGCCAAGGACGGCGAAATTTACAGAGATGCACGTGGAAGGTCGCCGACCCCCTTCTGGAGCAGCTATTTCTTTCTGAAAACAAGAAAGACAATAGACAGGAGTCCAGGAAAATGAATAATAAAAAATTACAGAATTGTACTTAAGTCTCCTCATTTGCCTAAAAGCGAAAGCATGGCTAGTTCTGGGCTTAGTTTCACTGTGTGCTCGTTTTGCGTTTCATTGTTTTTCCGAGTTGTGCGAATTTACACTTACCTTACTTTTTATCATTATTTTCAATTTTTGTGCAATATTTGTTTTTTTTTTCTGTCGTTTTTGTTTTGTTCTTTTTAGTGTACTTTCGTTAATTTTGATTTTGTTGGCGCGTCATAGCCGCAGTTTCTTTTGCGGCATTAAACCCCATATAAATAACATATGACTATTTTCGATTTTAATCTTTTCTTCTTCATTTTCTTTATTTTATATATACATAAGTACTTTACATTTATTAACAGTCTTTTCTTCCCTTTCTCTCAAATGCCCTCCATAGTCCTTACGCTAGACAAGAAGAATTATGGACACGTTCGCAGGAAGTCGGCATAGTGTAGTGGTTGGCCCACTGGGCTAAGACACGGTAGGATGGTGTTACTAGTCCTGACGCAGACACGATTTTTCGTGGTAATGATTGACAGTAAAATGTGGACATGTTCTGACTACGCACCCTGTCCACAGCTCGCGGTGACACCACAGGGTCCTATGGTACAAGAAAGGCTTACGCCTTAATAAGCTGTTAGAGGCGAACCGTTGGGAATACATCAGCAAAGAAGTAACCTCTCGGAGACAAGGTGCAGCTTCAGGCAGTAAACGGAGTTTTAAGCTGCTATGATAAAAATGCCGCAGTCATACGTCCTGCTCAATAGCAAACAGGCTTGCAAATTTTGGTTAGAAACCCACAATCCACTAAATTAAGCAGGACCACGAACGGTCATCAGAGTCATCCGAGAGGCTATTATAAAGCTTTGGTTGAGGCTAGCCCACTGGCGAGTGCTATCTGGACTCATTTCATCTGCACAGTAATATTTCGTTTGTGTAGTTACGTTTACCAAGCACGCAAGTAGGGAGAAATGGCGTCACGAGCCACATCTTCCTTCTACTATCCACTGTGCACTACTGTTCGAATATTGCCTCCTTGTAGTAAAGGTGCAAGAAGTGGTCGCTGAATTAACTCAAACAATTCTTTTCAATGTAATACTTGTGCAAAAAAAAAATAAACCCGATTATGGCGCAGTTCACAAGCATAATCAGCCGTCGATTTAATTGCACGGCTTGACTTGGATTCATAAAACGTGTTAGCCGACTCATTCGTTACGCGACAGGAGGGACGCTTCAGTTTCACACTTAAGGGATTACATTTTCGGGTTCCGTTTATGTCACGCATTCACTAGGTCCCCTTTAATTAAGTTGAAATAAAGATCCATCGTGGGTAGCCTGCTCGCATGTCGTTCGTTTGGTTCCCACCTCCACCGAAATTATCCCACTCTGCTTCACTATGCCATGTAAAGTCAATGCCATTTCAGTAGGCAGAGGCCCCAACTGCTCATGCGCCGTTGACATGACAACCGGTTGCGCCGAGCCAGACATGTGCGCCATCGCCACCGCTCCTCTCGAATCGTTGCGCGTGACGTCATCGCCGGCTGCGCACTTCACTGCGCATGCGCCGTGCTCTTTCCGCAGGGGAGAAAAGCCGTGGCGCGTGCGCTCGCTTTTTAGATGCGCAGTGCCCAGAGAACCAACCGATATGTAGATAAAAACTTTACCATGTATAACCGTGAGTAATGAAGCTTAATCAAGCTAAACCATCAGCAATTTTTGTTTCCGCTGAAAGAATAATTTTTGGCTACAGGAACATTCTTGAGAAGTTGAAAGTGCTAATGCCAACATTTTTGACCTCCTCCTGAATTTTGTTGTTCCATTGAGATTTTGCTTTCTAATGCCCAGCAAAGACGACGCCGTATTTTTGTTTTTTTGCCACCCGTGAATCTTAACGCTGCCGTTTTAAAATGTGACATTCTGAAAGACGAAGAATATGGCAGCGCGAACGTGATTTCGCCGAAAGAGAAAAACTCGCGATTGCATGCTGGGAGGGAGAAAATACAATTGCTAGACTGCATCGCCTCTTTTCTCTAGAAATTGCAAGGATAGTGCACCTTCCTCGTCCCGGTACAGAAACAGTCCAAAGACGACTTGTATACATATTGACCACCACTGAACAAAGCGCAACCACTAGTGAGAAGGCAACGCATCCGCTCTATTATAACCATCAATTGATACTAGTAATACTATACTAGGAAACATACTGATAATACTACGGAAAAGGAATTTTACATTTACCAACACATGTATTGATATACTACAGTAAAATGGAAAGTTGAACCAGTTGTTATATTCTGACGGGAAATGACAGCGCTGATTTAAGGGACAAAGAAAGAAAACAGGAGCAGTGTTTCCGTCATCTTCCTTTGTTCCTTGATTCAACGTTACTCCCCGTATGGATGTATTAGCCTAATAGCGCACTTTGTTGGTATACGTGAAGCTAAGAAAGAGTAGGCTGGACGGTTTCCTTCTCAGCCTTGTAAAAGCGTCTTCACGGCACGTATTAAACCTTAAATCAAGTCATTATTAAGAACAGCCTTCATACTTAGCTTTTAAGATGTTCTCTGCCTTTAAGAGTGCCTAAAGGCTTCATTACATGGCTGAAAAGTAGACTGCGCAGCCCGGTTACTTTTGGCAAAGACTGCTTTTTGCCATAGTCTTCCAATGCGGTAGCGTTAAGGCCCCGTTCCCAAAAAATCCGGCATTGGTGATGGCATTGTCGGCGTTGTACGAAAGATCACTAGTATGCTCCTGGAAGGTGGTAGTTGGAAGATGATACGGCTGTTCGCGGATTGCTTGTGTTGTTTTTTAATGGTGCATAAATGACTAAGTCCATCATGTGCCAAACATGAGGTGGGATATGGCAGGATCTGTGAACTCGGGTTGCCCCTTTGATATGAGAGGCTGAGGTATAAATTGTACCTTCCGGTACACTTGGAACCAGGGTCAGTCGCCGCTCTTAGGCCACGCAAACAGGTTTACAGAGCTTGGTTAGAGCAGGGCTTTATATACATGTGGTATGATGTTTCACATACTACGACTGCATGCAAATAAGTATGTGAGATAACAGAGGCCCAAGTAAGAAATTAGTAATAAGCGAGGAGCAAAGTGGATAAACACGCGAATGACGATCCACAAGGGGAGCCTCAGACGGTAGTCATCAACGCTGTCGCGTTATAATATACGGTTGGAGTTTAATGCTCTAAACGCAAAGCACCTTGTAAAAGAGTAAAAACGGAGTATTATGTCTACTAGCACACTCCCGTATAAGGGATGGTAATCATTCCATGTCCTGGGGCAGATTTCACCACTAAATGTATGGAATTCGTAACGGAGGCATATTCACTCCCCAACTCAAATTTATTTCATGCAGTTAGTAATGTCAGGATACATTTAATGGCTGCGCGTTTCGAAGTTAGCAATTAGAAGACATTAAACTATCGGTCAAAATCTTGCTAATTGCTCGAACTTCGTGCGATTTAATGTGAAAATAAGCTTGTGTTGCCGACCATACGTTTTCTGTATTTCTAGCGGTAAAAATCTAATCTAGAGCTTACAGGGAATATCGTGGCCTTACACGGGAGTGCGCTGAAGGACATGTTATTCTCTTATTACTCCCTTATGGGCTAATTCTTGTTTAGAGTGTAATGGTCCTTTATGTTTTCCTTGTTTAACATGCATCAATTCCTCCAGTTATTAAAACCTTGTTATACTGTATGTGTACATTAAACCGCAGGAGAGAAGGCATTCTTCTGTACTGGGCGACACTTACCATGAGTTCGTAGTGTGTCGGTGTTAGGGCGAATGAACTGGGCGCCGTCACAGTGCAGTTGTTGCCCCGAAGCATGCTGTGAGTGAACAGAACCAGCAGATGGCTGCTCCTGCGGAGCGAGCGTGTCAGTTAGGAATCAGGAGAGAACCGGTGATATGCTATTGGGGAGTACGGGTCAGGGCACGACAGAGGATCAAGTAAATGTTCCTGAAAATACCAACCTGCTGAGTTCCTTCAACACCGGAGCGTCGAATTTAGTGACGTGTACCCCAACAATCATTGTGAAGTTGTCTGCCAGATACTTGAACACCTCCTGAATAAGAAAAGTAAGCAGAATTCAGACGTTTGGCTCACCGTTTTAGGCTTACCTTTCTAGACCTTTTCAAGTACCCCAAAATACCCCAAATGAGTGTAGGTCACAGGGAACAGACTGTGAATAAAATCTGCAATAACAACTACACGAATTAGCATTGCCTCCTTTAACCAGACGTACAGCCTTGTCCACTTCTAGCTATAACATTGTACCAGCTTTCAAAGCGCCGCTGCACCCGGCCTGGCCATGCAATGAGGATAAGTAGCAAGCCATGCGACGCACCGCCTCCGGGCACATCTGCGCTTGCATCGCTTTGCATGGACATGAGCCTGCATCGGACGCAATGTTGTTTTGAAAGCAGTGACCATGTTATAGCTAGAAGTGGATGACCCTGTACGTTCTCGTGTTATCTGTTGTCCTCCCTTAGGTCCATACGGGGTGACGGAGTGATAATGTTACAAGATACTAAAACAGCGAGAAGCTGAAGGAGCCGCACCTCACTACGAAATAACCCCTAACTACGCCTAAATTCAATTAATTGTACCGACTCTAGCAAGACACTTTTGATTTCATATTGCCGCATACCATTCAAATTTATGTGTTACAGTCGCTGGCATGCGGCCTTATCAGTGCGATTGTAAATCACAGATCAATTCTGTATTCTTTGTTCATGCCCGTTGTCGCGAGACACATCTTTATCAGTTTCTTTGTCGCGAAAGACGCGCCGAGATGAGTCTCGAAGATTCAGGCCACTTGCGTATGTTTCTGCAATGTTCTAGGTTTGCAGCTTTATCTAGATCACGACATTGTCTCAGCCACGTGACAATATCATGCAATCAACTTGATATCAAACCAGAATATTTATCACTTATTTTCTTCTAGGTAGTATAATATGTGCGTCATAACCACCTCAACACTTTTTAACGTGATAAGAAGTTCTCACTAGAAAATAGTTACTATCCACTGAGAACGTCCTTTCCCTCATGTTTCGCCTCCTAGAAGCAAGAGGTCTCAGATGTTAAGGATGATGAAGGGGCTCATTATATACACCAGATAGTCAATCAACTATCATTATGTTTTAAGCATCTTTCGCCCAAAGAACAAAGCAAGAACTCTTGAACTGCCACTTGGCAACAAACATCGCAAAATATTCCAGTAAATGACAGAAATTTGCTCCAGGGAACCGAGCCTCGTGATTTAGACTCACTGATGAATCAAGTAAGTGTCGAAGGTGGTATTCTTGTGCCGTATGTCGTTACGCTTTGTCGCCCTATTCTATCCTGGCTGCTGCTTACGTGTTAGCTGTTCGGCACAATGCACTCCTTTGTCGCACCAAGTTAGAAAAAAAAAAGAAAAGAAGTCGGTAGAGGCATGCATTTAAGTCTGCTTAGGTCTCATAATGCGGAAGCATTACTACTACATCTAATTGTTTCACTTCTTGGCCCTCATCCAGTTTGCGCGTTTTGTCTATGCCTCTTGTTTCCGCATCTCTGCTGGCAATTTCGACTCATCGCCTCATCCTCTCGCAATCGCAGTTCGCCGTCAGCATGTCATCGGGTACACTGAAGAATCGCACGATGTGCTCGGCGCTTGTATGATGAAACTCAGGCATCCCCCCCCCCCCCCCCCCCCCCCCTCCATTTAGCGAAGCCCGTTTTCACACGGTGCACCTCATTTCCTCCGTCGTTGTGCCAAGCCGCTGTATGCGCGTGGACGCGTGAACGCGAGGAGGGTCGCACTCCATTCTCGCAGTTGATTCGACGGGCAGCATCTCGTCTTTTCCACTTGCGCCCACTGGCTTTGTACTGCCGCCAACTACAGCTGGGTTTCGGTACCGTGTGAGTGGCAACATCGCCGACGGCTTTTTTTGAACAATGGGGCGGGTTGAAAGGAAATGAAACGAGCAGTAACTGCCTCAGTTGGACCCTTAACCTCCTTCCTCCTGCCCCCTTGAAAGAATGTGGGAGTAAATTAAGAAATGGAAACAGTCGCTGTAGTGGGGGACTTCAGAGTTGATATACCTGCGCAAGTGGCCCAATAATGGGGCAGAAATCACAGTATTTCGGAATCAAAAGCTGCAAACGTCCACCGCTGGCCGCCCCTAGTTAAAGCATTACGGCGTCCGTCTAAAGAGTCAACCATGACACAGTCGTAATCGCCCTTTCGTTAGCTGATGCTAGCGTCGCCTTCTGCACAGCTGTACGGTTTAAAAGCAATAAATCAAAATGTGAGGCTTAGGGCACATCCATATTAGAGGCGATGGCAACAGAGCGAAGCGATGAATGAAATAATTGCTGTCCGGAAAATTAATAAACAGAGCTAACTCTAATCTTATATATGAACACGGCCTGTGCTGGCCAACATGCAGCGTCAGGCTCACCTGAGTCATTTTCGCCACTTTTGACAGGTCAGCGCTGGGAGGGGCAAATACGGCGATGCCGGCTAAGCCACTGTTGGAAATCCTGCGCGTCACTCCAGCCATGGTCTCGGGGACGATAGTGGAATCGTTTTTGCTGAAGAGTGGGCCCAGCATGGAAGGCGTTACGGCAACGAGACCATTGCTTTTCGTCTGCTCACAGCGACGCACAAACTTGGAGAACTTGGTATCTGCATCGAAGTTGCGTCGTGTATAGAGCAGAATGGTTGCATCTGAGAATATTTATTGCTGCAGATTGCTATAGTCGCTCAGTTGGTTTTTGTTCGTTTACTAAGTTATTCACGCAGCATTAATTTTTATGATTAAAAAAGAACCGGAAAAGAAAGTCCTTTAAAGGCAGACTTAAAAACAAGCACGAAAATGCTAAAAAAAGGGAACGCCGGGCAGGAAAAACAAGCGCAGGAAGTATACATGTACAGGTAGAAGCAATGTGGAAGAGAACATTCGAGAAGAAATTAAAAAAAAAAATTATTCCTGTATAAAACCTGCAGCTATTTCATGTATTATTTATCCAGATATCCAGATAAAAACGTCTGAAAGAATATGATCTAGATCGCTTGTACTAATGACATAGTCATTGCATATAATGCATTAGAAACGCTGAGCAAAATAGATGGTTATCTGATGTAAGAAGTTGACTGGCCACTGCTGGTGCTAGCAATACATTCGTAAAGCTGCAAGCTGCTCACCGTTCTGGGGCACAAAAGGCTGCGGCGGAGCGCCGGGTGTCACTCGGCGAGTGTAGACCACGTAGGAACAGAGCCGCATCGGGAAGCTCTCCACGTTCAGCGCCGAGGCCGACAGTATGCACACGAGTGCGTCTGGACAGGTCGTAAACAGCAAACACCTACATTTACTCCGTGAAAAAAAAAAAATCTAAACCAGAAGCACTTCAATTTTAAAATGTTCTCGGGCCAATTGGCGTGTGGCTGAAGTGTCGTGCTAGCTGCGTGGTACGGTTCCTTGTGTTTTCCTTACGTTATGCAGGGTGCAGGCAAATGAATTTGTAGAGTCACCAAGTGCTAAAAATCATGCTGGCCTGTACTTGTAGCCTTTACTTCTATTGTGCACTGGGGACTGTTTATGCTTGAAGGACAGTTATGGCCGTCCCCTGACGTTAAATGACCGTTCAACTCACAAGCAAGACATGAGAGCTTTTCAAAGCCCCTGAACATAGGACGCAACGAAGCTTTATGACTCCGACATGAGCTGTGCATTGACAAATAAATTTTCCGACAGCGGATCCAGAGCTTTAGCGACATGTTTCATGCATCATGACGCAGCTGACATGCAGGCAGCGCAAACACGCGCATTATACGTGGACATTCATGAGCACCTCTTAGTCTTGGCTTCGCAGATCCCAAGTGGAGCGCTCTAGGCAAGCATTACAAAAAGATTATGCTTGACGTACAGAGATGTTTCCAGCTGAGTACAAGGATTCTAAGCCAATGAGGATGCATGACCACGAACATCCCGCTAAACCAGGAATCGGCATGTACAGGAGATCTTCGCGAAGAGTGCAGAGCTTTGCTGTTCATGGTACTTACGGCTAGAAGTCGCGTTCTGCACGGCTGTCTTTTCCACAGAATCGTCTGTTGGTTATAAAATAAAGACACAAATTGGTTCCGAGTTCCATTTACTATTTTCGTTTCCTCTTACCATCTAGACTGTCATCTCCGTCCGAACGATCGGATGCTGAAATACGAACGGTCGCCCATTTACGGCAGCTTAACACAAATAGAAGCAAATCTGAATTAAAGGAAGGCAGAATAGGCTACTTACGCGCTTCAGTCGGCTGCTCACGCTTGTACTCTGTAATGTTTTTTTTTTTAACTTTCTTAGCAAAGGATACACAAAAAAAAATAATTCTCAGGACGATTACAATACTCCCTAATGCTGAATGTGAGCGCAGCTATTTAAGCATTCTTGCGATATATATTAAGGCAAATCATTTGAGAGATGTTGTCTGTATGCATGCACAGTTGCAAATTAATTTTTTTCTTCACGAGTCGCGCAGAATTTCTCAGAAGAAAAGGAAGTGTAGAGCTCGTGGCTCTTCTCTTTCTTTTGACTCGTGACACTTTGGCGTGACTGCACCGTCAAAGGCACCAGCCGTGATGCGGCACAACCAGTGAACGGTTGCATAAGAACTGTGCTCTATAGAAATATGAACGAAGAAGCTAATGCAAAGGTAAATACGAAAAACGAGCTGAGTTACTTTGCTTTCGTGTTCAGGCTTCCAGCGCATCAATTTCAACGAGCATACGCAAACAGTCCCTTTCTTTTGAAATTCGGTCGCACTAAAGATAATTGCGCCGATCATTTAGTTGTGCCTTATTTTTCGACTCAGTTGTTCGTACGACCTCTGAGTAAAGCATTTTGTCAAGGGAGCAAAAAACTCTTCATAAGTTCGAGCACAGCGGCAGATGTTTATCAGCACGGCGTGTATTGCTTTTGTTCAGTGGTGTAATAAATTTGAATCTTATTTATAAAGTCCCACAAAGAATGTGACGAAAGCAGAAGAGCCACAAGCAGATGCGTTTGGCCCTGCGGTTACCGCTGTTAAATTCACACATCACGAAAGGATTTCCTTTAAACAAGGGCCCTTAATCACATAATACACGTGGCGTACGTAAGAGAAAAACCTTTCACCATAAGCACCCATAATGTTCCCTGCTCCCATAAGCGCCCTTGCATATAATAGTGAACCATTCGACTCCCAACCGATGGCTGGTGTCAGTTGATCCATGCATGTCGTGCTAGATATCCCGCAGATTCGAACCTGACCCCTCCAACACTAGTATTTTAATTTTGAGGCCTACAGTCTTTGTGCGCGTTAGTTTATGGTTCAACTACTGACTAGCACAGGCTGAGTGGTTCCACTTTAGACCTTACTTTGATTTGAAGAAATTGAGTCCCACATTTGTGCGACACAATGCCGGGAAAACGCTTCAACAAGCTTCTTATTCCATCGCAAAAAAGTACCATCTTGTGTCGCATGCACTCCTTCAGCACTGGACAGGTTGGCCCGTCATCATTTAGTATGTAATCCATAGAAGCGCTTATCCTTTTTCCCCGCCACAATTCGCGAAATACAGCGACAGCGCCTGCCAGTCTTCTATTCGCTTATACTGAATGCAGGGACTGGAGTCGTGAAATTCATCGAAAGGGAAGCGAATTTCTTACTGGCTGCCTCGGCGACCTGTGCGACACGCGCAAAGGACAGGTCGGATCCTTGGCACGGCTGAGCGTCCACATCGACGTTGTAGAGTACCACACAGAACCGTGGGTAGAGGCGATGGGCTCGGGACAGCTGCGAATGCACGTCTGCGTGCTTAGCTATGCAGGCATACACACTATGCAAAAGTTCTAAGGTGTCTAAAAGTGGCCGGCCCTAAATGCGTATGCTATGCGACATTTTGAGATTTATAGTTTGATGAAGCAGGAAATAGTCATACGGCTTTTACACATGAGCTTGTATTAGCAGGAAATAGTCATACGGCTTTTACACATGAGCTTTTATTAGCATTATACTTGCGTGATGAATATTTACGTTTTTTTTTCCACTACACATTACTGCACTGCAAATCTCGGACCTTCTGGCAAAATTCTGCCCTTAGCTTTCCACTGTCTTGCTTATTGGCAATGCTGTCGATTTAATTTTCTCTATCCTACCCGAGTGTTTTACGTAAAGTGAAAGGCGAAACTAACGTTTGGTACCTTGTGACATAACTGCCGCATATCTAATTTTTTGCATTGTACGCGCCTGGAACGGCGCCAAAACACGAAACCGCGAAATACAGCAATCCGCTAGGCTCTAAGTTCTCAATTTTACGCTCTATCTACATCGCCACTGACTAACCTTACCACAAAATATGACTGCGTCACTCCTTGACAATGAACTTCATATTATATATATGTGTGTGTGTGTGTGTGTGTGTGTGTGTGTGTGTGTGTGTGTGTGTGTGTGTGTGTGTGTGTGTGTGTGTGTGTGTGTGTGTGTGTGTGTGTGTGTGTGTGTGTGTGTGTGTGTGTGTGTGTGTGTGTGTGTGTGTGTGTGTGGTGTGTGTGTGTGTGTGTGTGTGTGTGTGTGTGTGTGTGTGTGTGTGTGTGTGTGTGTGCGCGCGCGCGCGCGCGCGCGCGTGAATATATACTGCATTAGGCAATCCTCTGCTGACGTTATTGATAGGCATGGCTTGCAGGTATCGATGGAATTAATTTGACGCATGATAGGGACCCTTGTTTCTTCTCTACGGTCAACCAAACGCTCATAAAAATCCCATTCATCCCTACCTGGCAGTAGTGTAGTATTGATGGTTCAATTTCCGCTGGAAGAAACCAGTAATGATCAATGCACCTGCAACGAGCGAAGTACACTTACTAGGTGAATACGCTACGATGCTACAAATCTTTTGGGAATCAAAAATTTGGTTACGGCCCCGTGTACCGATATCCACCGGATGACTTGGTCTGTGTACTGCCTTTCGTCCGCGCCCTGCGCCAACGCTTAGGTCAATTATGTCCGCACTTGTCATTTGGTCTCTTCTTGTGCCCTGTTCCCTATCGCAGCGCTGATAAAAGTGATAAGTGAAGTCAGTTCCCCCCCCCCCCCCCCCCCCCAATTCTTTCAAGTTTCAAGGAGAAGCTGCCATTATGCCATATATATACAGGCAACTTGAAGGAATTCAATCAAGTTGCCTGTAAAGCATGCTCTGCCACAAGTATACCGTCTTGTAGAGGACGCTGCCTTTATTCATTAAGGCAGCTTTCCCTACAAGACAGTGTACTTGCGGCAGAGCACGCTTTACGGGCAACTTATTTATAAATAAAGGCAGCTTCCCCTACAAGACTATATACTTGTGGCAGAGCACGCTTTACAGGCAACTTGAAAGAATTGGGTGGGGGAACTGACTTCATTTATCACTTTTATCAGCGCTGCGATAGGGGACAGGGCACAAGAAGAGACCAAATGACAAGTGCGGACATAATTGACCTAAGCGTTGGCGTAGGGCGCGGACGAAAGGCAGTACACAGACCAAGTCATCCGGTGGATAATCGGTACACGGGGCCGCAACCAAATTTTTGTTTCCCAAAAGATTTGTAGCATCGTAGCGTATTCACCTAGTAAGTGTACTTCGCTGGACAGTGTCCAGCGAGGCACACTTAAAGCTCGTTGCAGGTGCATTGATCATTCCGGGTTTCTTCCAGCGGAAATTGAGCCATCAATACTACACTACTGCCAGGTAGGTACGAAAGGGATTTTTTATGAACATTTGGTTAACCGTAGAGAAGAAACAAGGGTCCCTATCGCACATCAAATTAATTCCATCGATACCTGCAAGCCATGCCTATCAATAACGTCAGCAGAGGATTGCATAATGTAGTTTTTCAAGTTTTTTGTAAATAAACTAAAGGGACGTGGTTGTAGGCCAGTTGTTAGGATATGGCAAGGAATAACGCCACATAAAAGACAGCGCAGAGGCAAGGAGACTGCACAGGGCGGCTTTGTACATAGTTAATCAGCTTATCGTCTACGCAGCATGACTTCTGTCGAAACAAAGGCATGATAACAACGCAGCATGACTTCTGTCGAAACAAAGGCATGATAACAAGCTTGCGTTATATTAGAATGTGAGGTAGACGGCGTGGTATGTAATAAGCCGAGAGTATTCAGTTTATTCACGAGTGGAGAACAAGGTCTATTAATATATGACCATTTTCCCTCAGCTAAATCCAAGGTTACTATAAAAGTGCGATTATATTTTTCCTGCATGAGAACACTTCCTATAATGCAGTTTTGTTAGAAAATTTCAGTACCTTTTGTACTATCTACTGGTTGCCAAACCTTGGTCTCGACAGGCATTTTAGTATAGACACAAATACTAAACATGATCATAAAAACTTCGGAAGCTTTTTTAAGCAAATATGGAGCTAAACTTAATGGCAAATTTAGATTTCATTGCAATGTGTGCTGCCCTGATAACACGTTTGAATCGGTCGACAAACCTTTTCGCGTAACAACTCGGCCGTCTCCATGGTTACAGCAACACCGTCCTTGGATCGGTATGTGGAGAGCACAGCGGTCGACTCCCCAGCACTCGGCCACGCCTCAGTGGAGCAGACCTGCGCGCAATAACGTCGTGTTAATTCCCTAAAAGCATATATTATTAACGTAATTTTAATCACCGTCATCATTACACAAATCAACATCGTTGTAGGACAAAGCTAGCATGTGATACCTTTCCAATTATTCATGTCCTGCCTATTATATTTCGCGTTTTTGTAGAAATGAGCACGATAACATTAAATACATCTTTTCGATTTTTTTTTCAAATTCGTGAAGTTTGGGCATAGATACGGGTTAAGCATGCCTGTTCAATTGACTCTAGGCCCTTCTTTGTTTATTCTTTATCTTAGTTTCTGTTCTGGCGATCTAACAAACAACTTGCTACAGCCTATGCGTAAGAATGTTCCCCCCCCCCCCCCGTCCCTTCCCTGTTAATTATTTTTTATTGGTATTGCAAGCGCACTAGCATATGTGCTAGTTTTCTAGCTCCTAATGTGTTGTATCAAATAGGAATAAAAAAGAAACGAAAAAATGGAACAACAGAACGAAACAATTCTTCCATAATTTACGTAAGCACTGTATACTGAAGCATGTATACTGAAGCAAGGTCTGAGGGGGAGCCTCAGTTCGCAAGTCAAGCCAACGTTTCGACAAGGGGACATGTCTTCGTCATGCCTTCTCATGAACCCAGACGAAGACAAGCCCCCTTGTTGAAAGTTTGGCTTGACTTGTGAACTGACACTCCCCTCTCAAACCTTCTTCAGTTCTCTTTCAAACTGTGCAGCCATCTTCTTCCTCTCATTATACCCCGGAATCGTAAAAACAGATGGTTAATGATGCAACAATAGGAAAGTTATTTTAGGTATATTTTGCTGCAACCTTACATCTTCAATCTCCTGAGCCTCCTCACAAGTGGCCTCTGCCGTCGCATTCGTCGATGCTTTGAACTTGATGGCCGCCATATTGAGCGAGAAGCAGGTCGGCACTGAGAACGGCTGCAGCAGCTTGATCCAGCTCAAGGCAGTCACCTGCTCCACCGAATGAAATTCATGCAAAGAGCTAAGCAATTGTAGATAAACATTTTCGCTTTTATTAGCATCATGGGCTGCCCATTCAATCTTGTGGTTAGGTACGTAGATTCGTGGGGATTACTAACTAAGGCAGATAAGATGGTATAGAATAGTAATGTCCAGGCGTTAACTTTATGCTCAGTGCATCTCTCTTCGACAAAGAGAACGTACGACAAATGGCCATTGCACTAAGCCAGAAATTACATTAAAAATGACATTCCAAGACATATGCATAAATAAAAGCTTTAAAAATGCATTGCCGAAGCAGGAGGGAACCGTACGTTCGCATTTTGCGGCGTGTTACGCGCATAAACAACAGACAGTCATTCCGAAAAAAGAATCATCTCGATTTCGCATGCAGGAAAACTTAGTTACTGGGCTACAGCTCTCAGGACAGCAATAAGTGCAAGGATAAATAGCAGACCGCGGGCGTGGACTGAAGGCAAGTGTCGTCAGCCGGGTGGTCGAAGAGGGATGAGTAGGTGGTCCTGCAGAAGGGCCAACTGTGTTGCGCCCTCAGATGCGTCTGCAGCACCACAACGTCGGCAAACCTGCACACAAGGAACCGCGGCACGCGTCGCGGCAATGATACAATATATGAATAAGACTGTTTCCCCTCTTCTAGCTGAAGCCTGTGCAAAAAAATACATCTAATATTGAGGATGATTTCGACATTTAAAGGTATCGAGCTGTCTACGTTAGATATTTGGGCCACCAAGGGTACTATTGTGGATAATTGTACGGGTATTCTGTCTTGTGGCCTAGTGCGTTAATTTAGCTAAGCTTGAGCAGCATCCCAAATTATTAACTGGCGTGTACGAAGGCAGCATTTCCTGAGATTCTGAGCGCTGTAGGGGAGCTAATCTGCGAAAAGTGCAAGTATAAGCAAAAGCCCGCCTTGCTAAATCAACATTCCGGCAAGTGTTATTCGCCCCAAGGCGCAGGAGAATAGAAAAGGCTGCACGGCAGTTAAAGGCTTGGGTGACTGCACATTCTTTCAAAGGCCACGACTGCTCATACGCAATAGGGGATATAGTGCATGGCAATTCTTCAATGCCTCATATGGGCTTTAGTAACTACTCAGAGCCAATTCACCTTCAAGTGTTATAAATTGGGAGCGCTGCAATTAACAGGTTGGAAGCCCGTGAATGAAAAAGCTTAGAATCGAGGACCGAATAATTGCCAATGAAACCTGGCGACCTGGCGCTCTACTTGTACGTCTTTTATAGGAGGCTACAGTCCGAGTTGCTAAGTACGCAATGCCTCTTGAACGGTACGTCGGAGAGGGTGCCGCTAAACAGACACATTTTTCTTGTTTTTATGAATAGGCCTTGCTGCCATGCCGTTCAAGTCTGAGCGACTGCAGCTACTGTTAACTGGTTTCTAAATAAAGTGTTTTGAATGATGAGAAATAAGAACAGTGCTTCGCGAGAGGCGACACAAGTAGCTGTCTCCACACGTCAGCAATGCCAGATAAGAGATAGCAATGTGCTTACTAAAATTAGGCTGTCGTTTAAGCTAGTCAGCAGTGATCAGGTTTAATGACCATGAGCGTACATCTTCAACTCTTGACTCATGGAAGTCCCATCAAACAGTTTTGCTCTAGCTGTGGTCTCCCTTGCAAGTATCGGAGGCGTCAGGCAAAGTCATCTTGGCGATAATAACAGGTGACACAAAAGAACAATTCAATTAAATTCTTGTAGCAGTTGATTAGATATCACATCAACAATTTTTTCTAACAATTTGTAATACCGTGCTTGGCTTGTGGTTTGTCAGGTATATTGCTGAGGCTAGGGGCAGAAAAACCCGAAATATGAGCATTAAGGGCTCTTAGTTGCCACGTTGTTCTTGAGATAAACCCTTCAATAAAGGTCAAATGACAATGTCGCCACTGTTGTCGAATTCGACACCAGGAAAGTTTGCTTACTCGTAGAGTGGAGCGAGCCTTTGTGACAGCAGCTGACCAGCCTCGTCATAGTCGATAAGTTCGAGGCCTAGCAATAGCGACGTGTCTTTGGGAAGCCGCTCCATGAGTGCCTGCGATAAAGCCATGGTCTGAGCCACTGGCGACGCTCAAACGATGCATGCGGAGTGCTAGTTACAGCTGCGCTCCACATAACAGAAGGACGAATGAAGCGTACCAATAAAAGCCAATGTGTTTGTCTTCGTTCACATTTGTACACAATCAAATGACGTGATTCCAGTCGTACTTGTCCTCCGTTATTTTGTACTTATGTAACCTGCTACCAATAAGTAAGCTGGACTGACCAGCTAAACAACATATACTGCATTCTTAAAAACGTCATGCCTTAAATGTTGGTACGAAAAAGCTTGCTAACAAGACATGAGAGCCTACCGATTAGTTGGCCTAAATTTTAACTGCTCCGTAACATTCAAGCAGAAAAACATCGTAGCCAGCATTTGCATTTACTGATAAGGAAGGTATATGTATTATGATTTGCTGACAGTGCATGATGTGGTCTTAACGCTAAGAAAACGACGCGGAATTTAAAGTATATCCGGGAGTTGTCAAAATCTTCTCGTAAATTGTTAACGCCGCTGGCTGTAAGAAACAAAGTTTTATCCACACTTGTACGTCCTCATATTTAGCTATGCGTGCCTTCCATAGTCACCTGTTCTAAGCAGAGGTTGGCATACTAAGTTCCAAAAAAGAATAAACTGGCAAAACAACCTGTTGACGCTTAGAAAATTGCAGACGTGACGGACTAGCTATGTGCGTCTAGTCCTGCCTGTCACACCAACGCTTTTCTTCGAGCCGCACCTGGATGGAGAGCGCCACAGATGCGGCCTCGGTGGAGGAGATGCGTATGTCGGTCAGCGCCACGCCGTGAGCGTAGGACAGCCGCACGGCATCTTGCAAGGCAGTCGCCGCGGCACCGAAATCCTGATTCCCTTGCATGCGCACGAACAGTTTCACGCCACGGCCAAGACCCCGCGACAGCCTCTCAAGCGCAGCCTCGCGCTCGCCTGCGCACACAAAGTTGAAGGTGCATCCCGTGACGTTTTTTATAAGGATTTGTTTTTCCGTTTCAATGGCAAGTCACAATGACTTAGTTTTCGAGCTATCCTGACAACACAGGCGTCAGTTTCATATTATAAAAAAGAAATAAATGAATCGGGAAATGAAATGATACGAAACAAAGCACCGGAGTTCCTGCTTCAAGATGCCCCAAGAAGGCCGTCCACTGCGTCTGTCGAACATTTAAATCCCTGGGGGTGGGGGAGTATATTTTGGCTATGTTATGTGACTCTATGCACCTCTGGTGTCCTAGCTTTTTTGAACGCGTGCCAGAGAACACCACAGATAGATCTGAAACATGGAGCTTATATGACGGAATAAATCAAAGCTGCAGAGCGTCATCAGTATATGGCTGCCAGTCTACTACCCGGTTCCACCATCGTCTGCTTCCATTTCTTAACTAGCAGAAATAACGTAGTGAGTGGATAAAATGGATAAAATTTTGCGGGATGTGTGGTTATGGACAAAATTTATTTCTCAGCGGTCGGCTGAAGCCGGTTAATAAAATGTACTGAATCCCAAACGTTCGCTCATGCTCCTGGCACAAAGAATAGAAGGTGACTGACTAATGAAGCAAAGAAATTTTTTCGCGAATCCGTATCTCGCAAACCTTTGCCTATGACTGTTTTCTGCAGCAGTACCAACAATGCGCGAGCGATAGAACGAGTTGACACCGTGACAACCTGACGACCTAAGCCACAGCAGATAAATCTCTCAAAATAATAATGCACACCAGCGCTAGAAGAGTTGTGACGTTCCCAGCCAGCCTATATGTTTTTTTAATTACTGAGGTGTTCCAGAAATATCAGTTCGGCATTGCAATTGCGACGACAGGCAACTCGAAAACTATTCCATGATGTCTTCGTTGCAGATCACGGAAACAACCCTGTCTCCCAATCAGCTTGAACACAACAGGCAAAGGATTCCTAAACACCGTAGTCTACTGTAGTCCTATAGGCGTTCTTTATAGCATTCTTTAAAGCTTTGCGCTGAAGCACCTAATTTATGTAATATTTACACGCCCACAGAGTCGGCAACGAGATTTAAGAACATGAAAAAATTCTGCTTCTCCTCTAAAAGTATATATACAAAAGAAAGCTACACTTTGTACTCATACACGAACAGCTTGGCACGGTGATCAAGGATCTGGGATCGAATCTCTGCCGCGGTGGTCGCTTTTCGATGGAAAGCGAAAAGAAAGGCTTCAGTGAGCTGAGCGATGTCACTGCACGTTAAAGAACCCGCAACTGTAGCGTCTCTCATAGCCTGAGTCGCTTTTGGGACGCTAAACTCCATAAAGCAAACCATATACTCGGAGGTCACATAAAATGCATGTTGCGCAATCCTATCCAATCTTTTTGATATAGTTTTCTTCCAGACCTACATTAACTGCACCTCAGATATTATTGAGCGTAGTTTAAAATTTTTAGGGTATCTTAAATGTCTCTTAAGAAGAGAACGGCGAAAGCCTAGTCATCGAAAGTCTAGTTTCATAGTCATGATGTATCATGAGTCATACCTAGTCACTGAAGTCATTACCACTCACAGCTAAGCATTTGTACCAATTTTCAATCAGTTGAAATCATTTCAAGTCACCGTTTGACATATTGGTCGTTTTTGGTCACGATGAGTCATATCTAGTTATTTTAGTCATTATCGTTCATGACTAAGCACTTTTACTCATTTGAAATCCGTTGCGGTCATTTCAAGTCGTCGTTGAACATAATAGTCGTTTCGTAATCACGATGAGTCATTCCTAGCTAAGTTATTAGTGATTAGTGATTAGCACTTATCGTTAAGTATTTTTGCTAATTTCCAGTCATTTGCGGTCATTACAAGTCGTAGTTTGACATATTGGTCATTAGACGTCATTACAAGTCATTTTAGTCATTAATAACTATTATTAGTAATTTTCATTCGTGATTACTTATCGATGCCTATTTACAACTTTTATTCAATAATTGTTTTCATTCTTAATCTCCCTCTAACACGTCCGCTATTTGCGAGTGACACATCAGCGCCCAGATGCTGCGCACAGTTCCTGCGCACAGATTTTCGCTCTACGATACTAGAAAGACTTTCGCCTTAAAACCGTTTCATGGACCCGCTTCCTGAGCTGCTCGGAATACGATGAAATCACTCACTGGAGCTGGGGACCGAATCCACAGAGCTCAGCGGTTCTGCACTGAGAACCACGTGCGTGCACTGAGAAGGCACTGGGCTGACGCTGCTGTTGTCCCAAGACGAGCTGAGGAAGCACACGAAAGGCCTTCCCTCTGCAAAAGAGGAATGTGGAGCTGTAGATATCACCAGGGCACGCGACAGACTGTGCCCTTGACGCTTCGAATTGATGCATGTTCCTCAAGCTTACAATACACACGGAATAAATTCGAAGTGGTCTCAACAAAACCAGCAGCGCTTTCTTCCCGTACCTGGCGTTCCCAGGATATCAGGGCGGTATACCGTGGTTCGTGCTGAAAAAAGTTGAGAAAAAAGGGAGTTAAACTAGATGCTTTTAGTCGTAGCAAGACCAAGCGTCATCTTTCCTTTCCTTAAAATTTTACACCAATACTCCAAAGCTTCATACAGGAAAATAGTGTAATTTCTACAATTTTTTTTACCTTTAAGGCCAAATAGTCGTTCAGGCTGATAACGTGGTAGGTATCCTGCGTAATGGGTGCACATTTTAGCGCTCAGGAAGTAATATGAGCAACTTAGTTTATAGTCTTTAGAAACCTCACCTGCTAAATCGGCCGCAGTGTCGTTGAGCACAACTGCGTGCAGAAGCAGAAAACAAGCAATAAGTGTACTGTGAATTTCAGCTACGTACGACGCTACGGCAACTTCCATGAGGAAAAAAATTCTAACTCTCCCTCGCGAGAATGTAATTAATACGACAACCTCAAATTAGCAAAACGTTTAACCGTTTGTGCCACTGTTTTGCTTAGCAGAAATGCAATAGACAACGTTTTATACACGGCGTGTTTCTACCATAATGATACAACACTCATGCAAGCACGGAACTCCAGGGCATTAGCAGCAGTGCTGTACTGCTGTTAGTGGGCACACCACTAACACTAAATAACAGTCTTTAACGAGCGGAAAACTGGTCTCCTTTTCTAGTAAAGGCAGTACTAGAATAGGGAGCCAATAAAACAGTCGATACTTAGGCCATTAGGCACTAAGAATGGTGATTTATAGCTAAATACTGATGTACGGAGAAAACAATTGGCTGCGAATACGTTACTTCCTAATGCGAAATTTAAGCGCAGTTTATCAACTGTTTCACCTTTTCGATAGATTAAGGAAAAGATTTCAAGCAAGACACGTATATACAAATACAGATAACGTTTTTTGTAATTTTTCACACGCATTCCTTCAAGAAACACTCCACTAACAGTTCTTGGCTGTCATGAAAGAAGCTTCGTGGTCGGGGAAATGATCAAAGCAATTGAGTTATCAGGAGGTTGCGGGAGGCAGCGCGTGGGTCCATAGGAACGTTGAGCGACGAACAGATGGCAGCTACTGACTGATGCCGCTGACGCCGCTAGAGAGTGAGAACGGGATGCACGCACCGTGATCCGCTGATAGCGAGCCGGCGTTTCGGCAACCGGAGAGCACCCTCGCCGCCAAGCAGGAAGAGGCGGAACCCCCTCTTCCTCTCTCTGCATGGCGGCGATGGTGTTCTATGCAGTCACGTTGTCTTAAGTCGCTAGCGGCGTCAGCGGCGTCAGTCAGTCGCTGTAGTCGCTGCTAGCGCTGCCTCCGGTGACCCCCCCTTCCTTTCCTTGTGTTCTCCGGTTGCTGTGCGCACTCCTGCCCCCATCGTTCGCCGCAGAGTGTACCCCCCCCCCTCTTCCTGCTAGGCTCCGGTTGCCGAAGCACCGGCTGAAAGGGGGACGGAACTGGTTATGAGGCCGACGCGACCGACGCCGATGCGAAACCCGGGAACAGACGCCAAAGAGCTGCGCTCTAAAAACTGGCTGCATAAGTACCGTCTTAAAAGACTTCAAAGTTATGGTGCAAAACAGCGGTTGGCATCAAGTGTGCAAATTTTAAGAGTGGAGCCTCAATATAGTGAAGGGTCTGGGATGCCCACCTTTCGTCAGCATTGGCAGCAGCTGATGCTTGGACTTGACTCTGCCCTCTACTTCTATGTACTCTGTAACACCAACAAGAAAGATCAGTCATCGTCTGTAGCTACTGGCGCTAGAAACAGAGTAACCGTGTTTCCATAATGATAACTGCATGTGGCTTTGTCTAAGTGGCGCGAGACACGGTGCAAACATTTTATCCATATTCAATGTGCCACATTGAGTTCAACTACTATTTCTTTTAAAAAATGTCGCTTTGTATTATAACAGGTGAGTGACGACAGCTTCAATTCGAAGTTAAGGAAATGGCGCGAATCAAGTTCCGACATATATAGATGGCAGAATATATGTAAAGTAGTACAACGGTAAGCGTCTCTCCGTGCAGCGCCGTCAAATGGCACCTAATCCAAGAGACCCATTTTGTCTCTTACTTTAAGCCCAAAAACATAACGGTATACCGCGTCTACACCATGAACTTGCGTGAACATGATGAAATTTCCAAAAATAAAAATAAAAGAAACAAAAACTAAGAATACGTGGGCTTACTCTCGGCTACAGCCGCGAGGCGGGCGTACTTTCGAGTATTCGCGCTAGTACAGTTGCCCGTCGAGTCCTCCAGGTCAACGTTGAACAAAGCCACGCAGCTCCCCGGATTGTCACTGAACGTTCTCGAGACCTGCGTTGTAGGATGTATGGAAGAAAGGGGGGGGGGGGGGGGGGGCAGATTTTCTTCTTAGTCTAAAATTCGGTTTGAGCCAAACCCTGGCTCATTGCGCTTCCCAAGCCACATAGTGCACAGTTGAGGGTTAGAAGATTTTCTTGCATGTGTGTGCAAAATACAAAACTATAACAAATTAAAGCCATAACTATGTAATAATATACAGTTATGAATAAATGAAATGTTAGCACGAGGATTAAATTCTTGAAAACAAAAGCCATAAGGGCTCAAAAAGGGTTATAGCGGTTTGTAAACGGCCAATATAAGAGAATACACAAGTCTGTACAGGTCTCTCTAGAAAGCGTCCCTAGTGACGTTTCTTTTAAACAAGAATCGATATAACCTTCCGTTGGTTTCACTTACCTTTTCGGCCAAAAATTTCGCTGACTCGTACGTCTGGATGAATTTATCCTTCTTGCGAATAACAGATAAGATTTTGGAGTTGTTGGCGTCGACCTCCCAGTCTTTATCGTCGCAGGCCTGCGCGGCAAACAGCATTAGTACATTCAAAATAAGTGTTACTGTGTGTTACGGTGTTATGGTGTGCAGTCTGTTTTGATATGCTTAGAAGTTTTCTTAGACGCTGAGTAAAGCTCAGTGCCATTTATTAGGAGACGACAACACTTAAAGTGAATGTTAGTAATAAGGTTATTCAGCGACAGGCCATATTTTACACGACGTGAAAAACAAATACATGGCGGCTCCTAAGTTTCTTTTTCAGCGTTTTTCATTCCCTCAGAGCGTAAATGAGTTTTCTTGTGATAAAAATAAAAGAGACTTAAAGAATTGCTGATGAAATAAAGAAATAAAGAAATTCAAATAGGGGCGACGAGGTATTCCTACGGCCAAGCGGTATACGAGGATGTGCTGTACGGTGGGATACAGTAAGGTGCCTGATTCTCGTTGCCTTCTCTGCCAGGCAAATCCATGGCATGTGATGAACGTTCGCCTTAGTAGATTGGGGATATGAGTATTTTCTCAAATGTGTTCGCATCATCATATACGCCAGCAAAGAGTTGAAGTTTGGAAAATAGTGGTTATTGGTTAGTCAGCAGAGGAAAAGCTCGGTAACAAAACAAAATATATATAAATTTTTGATGCGAGTGGCTTTTCCACAGAAATAGCCATTGTTTCACAAGAGCATTTTCTAAATGTCTTAATGCGCTCATGTGGGCCGTGTGCTATGAATCATTGATACAGCTGTCCTGGGTGGTTCAAACGCTGTTGCATTTTTCGTCGCCTCACAAGCACCATGCGAAATCGCAAAATAAAACCAAATGCATTAGCGCAGCTACTTGGTACATATTAGATTTCACAACCCTGAATATATTGCTAAAACGAGCATGTAGTCACGCCCCGGAAGCCTGAAGTGACGGGTATTTAAATTGCCCACACTGCACTTTATATGCATCGATAATAAACGTGCGGCATTGGCTGCTTAGACTTTAACGACTACGATTACATGTATTCAGCTGCTTAAACGATGAGGCTGTTGCGTTTACAGCAATTTACTGAGAAGTGTCCGCGTGCACGTACCGCTGCCCTGTCGATAACGGTGACGTTATCGCAGCCACCCGTTCCCGTGGAGTCGCCCTTCTCAAACTGCAGCACGCCCAGTGTGTAGGAGACGCAGACATGGCTTTTCGCCTCCATCGCCCTGGCCCAGGTGGTGGCTGATGACTGCGCATCGCATCCAATTATCAGGCTACGCTTCGAGGCAGCATGAAGAGAGCGGAATGCGCATCAACTGTTACATACGGAAGAGTGCAGTGCTATGCAGCTTGGTATGGCATGGTATGGCATGGTATGGTATGGTATGGTACGGTACGGCATGGTATGGTATGGTATGGTACGGTACGGCATGGTATGGTATGGTATGGTATGGTATGGTATGGTATGGTATGGTATGGTATGGTATGGTATGGTATGGTATGGTATGGTATGGTATGGTATGGTATGGTATGGTATGGTATGGTATGGTATGGTATGGTATGGTATGGTACGGTATCAGACGATATATTGTCACAGTGAGTTAAGTTTTCGTTTTTCCGTCACCTCAAAAATACTGTTGCACGAGCAATGCATACCAGTGTATTATGGCAACGCACAGTACACTCAATGTAAAATTGTTCGGTTTGATGTTTTACTACTTAGTATATTAAGGTATAGAATAGCGATTACTTTAAAGCGAGCAAGAGATACAGACTCTTCAGAGAATTCAGAGAGCGCCACTTCATGGACTGACTGTACTCAGTTTTGGTTTAATGAGTGCGTGTTCTAGATAAGTGTGAGTTGGTTTTAGGAATACTATTGCACATGATATGCTCGTAGCGGCCCCATTTGCCAGGTATTTGTTTTCTCTGCCTCTCCCAGCTATGTCCTCGTTTACCATGCAGAACTATGCGAGGAAAGGTCGTCATGCGTAGGACGTACAGGAATCTTTACCTATGATGCCATTTAAGTTCCTGAATCGCTTTCTTTGCAGAAACGAGTCGTGGTCAAATATGCTGTGTATGTTAGCTGCGAGTGTTATTTGTAGTGCCAGCTGACGGGGAGCTGGGTATCGAGTATTTTGTAAAGCATATGCTACATTAGCTGTCACCAGCGCAAGGTGTTGAGAACTATGAAGAAATGGTTTTAGTGGGAAGGAGTATAGCCAAGTGCTGCACGCAATCGGCTTTTGTGTACGGGAACGGCGACAACTTACCAGCGTAACGAGTGGCGCGTCGCCCTTGTATGTGGACGGGTAAGTGACCCGACAGTAGCCACGAGCGCGACGGTAGTGCGTCTGAACGACGAAGATGTCCACATGCCTGCAGCAGGGTGAGCCCAAATGGCGATTACGGGGTGCGATATTGACTTGTGTGAAGCAATTGGAGCAATTTTCTGAACGGTGCTCCAAGGCAAGCATAAGTTCAAAATGGCAACAGAGACCGGCGTCGCACCACTTAGAGAACGGTATGCAGGCTTGTTTGACGTTCAATAAAACACGTTGTTGGCTAGTTGGTGCATTGCATGAAGACTAACTAGCCAAGAAGACGCGTCTGTTTTTTCCTGTGTGCGTCTTCTTGGCTGGTTAGTCTTTCTTCTTGCCAGACGTGTCTTACGTAAAACTGAACTGCACTGCTGCCAGCGTATATCAAGTGCCAACATATGTTAACCTAAAGGAGATTGTATTAACAACTCAAGGGGCTTAAACTGAAGTAGTTGGATGCTGCCGTATCTAAAGTGTCACAGTGTAGTTATAAAATTAATTAGGGTGTCTGAGCTTTCCGTTGTAGAAAAATGGGAATTGTCGTTTCAATGATTCATTCAAATATTTTATTAGAAATTTTTAGAGCTACAAATAAATATTTAAGGACACACATCAACACATAGTCATAAAAAATTCACTCAAACACGCTCATTAGCATGCACGTAATGACTTTGATAATCACAGAAACGACGAGCACGGGAATGATTTGTTGAAAGGCGTGATTTATAAGAATGCGAGTAGCAAATCTGCGGAAAAGGGCTGTTTCTCGAATAAAAATTGACTGCAATTCATCCTCTTGCTTTTAATATCTATCTTGTTAGAAAAAGGAGTGGTTAAGAACGATTGCATTTTGAAGAAAGCGGAGAAATATGCTTTATGCTTACTTGGCTGCCTTCGTCAAGCGCTCGGCCATCACTTGTGAGGGCAAGCTGAAGTCCAGAACTTCAACACCAAACATGACCGTCAGGTCCTTAGCGAAGACACTTCGTATGACCTGAGCGGGTAATTGATGCCGTCTAATCGATTTGTTACGCAGTTTAATACACTTCAAGGTAAAAGATAGCAAGGAAGTGTTGCATTCAGCACGCCTAGCGGAAAAAGGAACACATTCGAAGGCTGCAGCTGAAAGACGTTCGTAGTCTAAAGTACATTTTTTTGCTAAGGACAACAGAAAAAGCTTTGCAGTTCATAGTGAAGATTCAGTATTTTTCAAAATTCGTGCGTTATTCTATATTAGTGATGGCAGCTGCTCCAGATATTTTCGGCGTTCGGATATTCGAATTGTCAGCAAAAAGCAAACGAGTTCAAGTAGGAGGAAAATGTGAGCATATGGGTGCATCTTGGTTTAGCTTCTATGTCAATATATAACTTGCTGTATGGTCTTTTATGCAGATAGACTACATATAAGAAAGGACATTATGCTTGTATAATGTGCAGTTATTTTTAGTTTGCGGAAAGTACATGAAGATAGCGTGCTTCCTTTCCAATGCCGCGGTGTGGCGTGAAAACGATGAAGCAAGCTGTACTTTTATTCAATTTCTTAAGATAGTAATATCGCGTTAGTGGAAAAAACCAGCATTTGAACTTCTCTGCCAAGCTTATTGCCACTTGGCCTGGTCTCTATTCTCTCACACAATATCACTGAATGGTAACATTTGAAGACAGAAAGGTGGTGTTGTAAAGCGCAGGATGACAGGCATTATTGTACGCAAGCTAATATTCACCTACAGCTACCGATGCAAGTCGAGGCATTAGAATCACAAAAGCCACATTTCTCACAGATTCATAATGTGTCAGGCTAAGATAATAGGTAGAAGCGTAAAGCACCAGCTGCGACGTCCTAGCGACTTCATTGTGACAGGCCAGGGACGAGAGCTATATGCCGCTTCGAGTCCCAATATATTTCCACTCACCTCGAGCACGCTTCCGAAGCTTGCGATTGTCTTCGATGTCCTGTTGAAGTTGAGGATGGCCAGACCCTGCATCTTAGCACCGAGAACGGCGGAGGACATCCTGGCTGCTATCTCGTGTCGCTCCTTGTCGTTGGCCAGGAGGAACAGGTCTACCAGCTCGTTTCCATTCAGCCCCACAAGGTGTCGCTGCTTGCTGCTATTTGCGGCTAACTTCACGGTGCTTTCTGGTTAAAGCAGAAAGGTAAACAAAAAAAAAAAAAGAGAGAAACGCGAAAGTCGCATCTACTTCTAAGTTGCATAGTTGTGACATAATGAAACACCTGAACGGCTTGATGGCATCTACATGGTTGCAAGGAGGAGACAACTGTCGTTGAGCGAAATGCTGCCACACCGAGGAATGCAGGAATTTGACGAATTTGGAGAGGCTGAAATAGTGATTGGGGTTCCTCGCCGCATGATTCATTTTTACTATGTCATTGTAGCTAATACGGCAATATACCCGCCGTGGTGGTGCACTGGATAGGGCGCTCGACTGCTGTTCTCGAGAAGGCAGACTCGAATCCCGGCCACGGCGGCCGCTTTTCGATGGAGGCAAAAATCAAGGCGCTCGTGTACTAGGCGACGTCACTGCACATTGAGGAACCTCAGGTGGTCAAAATTTCAGGCGCACCAATGCCATAACTTTTTTTTGCACATGTTTTTTTTCCTTGAAATTGCACTATAGTTGACGTCAAATAAAAGGCCAAAAACTCAAGAAAAGGTATTTGCACTGGTGCTAGTGTAACTCCTGTGTCATGCTGAATTTCCTTGGCCAGGTTTGATAATCCTCTTTGTTGCAACCTATCTGACGAGCGTGTTTTCCGTGTTTTCAAATATGTTGATGATTTAAAATGATTCTGAAGTTAGCATCTAGTGACTTGCTGTCAACAATCTTTAGTGATGTGTTGAATGTGATTAATGATTGTGCACGTGCACTGGCTTTCCCGTATGAAATGCCAAGTTACAATTTGATTCGATTTCTAGACTTAATTTTTACTTTTAACAAAGACCATGTGTGCAAATGAACAAAAAAAAAAAAACCTTTTCGCGGAATGCCTCCTTCCACTCTAAACTGATCAAAAATGGTATGGCCAGCCTTTGCCTGAACAGTGCCCTGTAGAAGAGCTGCCCACACAGTGAATGACAGCTTTCGCCAACATGCCGTTCGTCTAAGTGAGGATGGCTATCCGGATCACTTTCTGCAAGCAGTCGTAGAGTCGCTGCAGCAAAAAATGAAAACCGAGAACAGGAGGGGCTCAAGAGGTACTAAGCTGAAGAAAAAAAAAGTCGAAGTTGTGCCCTATCTTCACGCCATCTCCCATTAACTAAAGAAAGTAGCACAACGGCATGGTGTGAAAGTTTTTTTCGGTACCCTTTAAGCTTTCAGGCCTGTGTTCAAGCATGCCAACAAGTTCGTTAATTGTGCCACTCGTGTCATATAGATTCTCCTCACTTGTGGTAGGGTATTATCATCATCATCATTATCATCAGCAGTGGCAGCCTGACTATACCCACTGCTAGGCGAAGGCCTCTCCCATATTTTTACAATTAACCCGGTTTATGCTAGCAGCATCCACTTGACCCCAGCGAACTTCTTAACTTCATCCGCCCACCAAACTTTCTGCAGCCTCCTGCTACGCTTTCCTTCCCTTGGAATCCAGTTTGTTACCCTAAGCGACCATCGGTTATCCTCTCTTCGCACTACATGTCTTGCCCATGCCCATTTCTTCTTAATTTCCACTAGAATGTCGGTAACTTGAGTTATTTCTCTGACCCACACTGCACGCTTCCTATCTCTTAATGTTACCCCTACCATTTTTGTTCCATAACCTTCCGAGTTGTCCTGAACTTAAGTAAAACCCTCTTAGTTAACCTCCACATTTCAGCCCCATAGGTGAGTACAGTTAAGATGCAACTGTTGTATACTTTCCTCTTGATCGATACCGGTAAGCGGCTAGTCATAATCTGCGAGTGTTTGCCAAATGCGCTCCATCCCAATCTTATTCTTCTTGTTATTTCCTTTTCATGGTTCGGATCTGCGGTTGCTACCTGTCCTAAGTAGACATATTCGCCTACTATTTCCAGGGTATATACGGGTCAAACTGGCCAATGCGTGGATGACATTGCACGTGAACACGTGAACTCACTGAAAAACGTGTCGCACAAAAATAAGCTCCCTCGTCACTGCAGAGAACGTGAAAACTGTGTTCCTGACATTAACAGTATTTCAGCGATCGGAAAAGGAAAGAGCCGGCAGAAATGGAGCTTGTGGAGGCTTACCACGTAAGGATGCAAGGCAGTGACAAGTGTATTAGTACGTCCTCACTATTATTCAGCAATAAAGCGGTTAGACTGTTAAGCAACAGTGTGCGCATGAATGTAGTAAGCGACATTAGTGAAGGTTTACTTGCTTATGGTTGTCATCGTCATCGCAATACTGTGTTTAATAGAGACTTAATTGCCTTCTTACCGCATATGGCATTTGATTCCTTGACCGGCCGCTTCTTCAAGTAACCTTTAGTACAGTTGTTAGTACCATGTATTTCTCGTGTTTCTGTGTCTTTGGCTGGTTGAATATGTAAGGTTATCTAACTACGTAGTATTATTTTGTAAGCCCAACCCTGATGTCCTTTGTGGACCTTTCAAAAATGAATGAATTAATTATTGCTTGTAATCTGTATATCTATGAGAGTGCAGCTCTTAGGCGCCGATTCCTCTGCATGTCGTAGCCGGCGTAACACGTCACCTACCGGACGTAGCAGGTAGCAGCCCCGCGAAACGCCACCAGCCGCAAGTGAAGCGGTAAAAATATCCTTCCTGAATTTAAGGAAGAGGGAGAGAGGGTGAGGTGCAACGGGTTGGTTGTAGTTCGGGCTGTTGGGTTGGCGTTAAAGCCCTGCTCTAATCGAGCCGTACGAACTCACGTGACTGCGTGGCCTAGGATTAGCGTCCCGGCATCGACGTTATTAGATCGCATCCAAAGGTGTACTGGATTTGATTCTCATAGGTACTATTTTACTACTGTGCAGTCCCAAGCGTCTTGAGTGCAATGTACTCGCCCACCTGGAATGAGTAGTTTCTCGTCTTGCGCAGCGTAGCGGGCGCCCTCGTGCACCAGGTGGGTGCAGTGGGAGGGCGGCACGCGGGACTCGTTCTTCGCGGCAGCTGACAGGACGCACACCAGAGGGCGGTCGGGGGCTGCGAAGAGTCGAAAGGCATAAATCTCTCGAGTGTCTCCGAAGCACTCGGAGGCAGAGGTCTCTCTCACCTGAGAGGGCCAGCGCAGACTGGGCTGTGACGTTCTCTTCGTCTGAAAGCAAGTGCAAGGAGCCGGTTGTAAACAACGGCCGAATATGTATGTAACCTTTATTGTGGCTAGTAAGCCTCAAAAATTAAACTTGTAACGTTATCTGTGCGATTAACACTTAATTCCGGTTCAAAATAATATTTGCAAAGCAAATGGTTGAGTAGTAACATGTGAGGGAGGGTAGTGTGTGAATAGAAAAAAGAAATCTCTTTTGAAATGTGAATCCTGAGCTTATTCGCAAACTTGTATAACAGTTAGTAGTATATCTCATTGCTTCAATTCAAAGGCCTTGGAAAGATTCCTTCTCTCTAAATGCAGTAGTTCAAATGGTTAACCATTTGCTAGATTGAGCAGTGCGAGGATGGGGCATTGATTAGGCACGAAAACGAGACAGGTGTCCGGTATCACTTTGTCATTATCGCATTCGCTAACGCGGGATGGCACAGATTCTATCAGGTTTGTTTTTACTTTAAAATAATAATTCCAACGTAGGAAGAACATTATAAACACTTCCACTGCAGAAGACGGTTAACCGTCACTCGATTTGAAAAAGAAGAAGAAAAGAAGGTTATCAAAAAAAAATAAAAAAAGAGATACTCAATTCAACAGCAGTCAGGCATGAAAATATGTTGAAGAGAGAATGTACAAAAACAAAAATAATCCATAAGTAAAGAAAGCAAGGCACATATCCCACTGAAGCGGACACAACTCAAAACGTGAATGCGACGAAATAAAATTACAATATTGAACTTATCTTCGCTTTAGAGCTCAACGACGAAAGGCCTCTTCCCTATATCTCTTCTTTTCTATTTCTATCTTGCGTGTTTGCGTGCTTGCTATATTTAATTTTTCTCTCTTTTGCTCCCATAATGCGGTGGCGCCTGTCATGGATGTATTCAACCAGGCGCATAGCGTTACCGCGTCTAGCGTAGCGTTACTGATAGCAGTAAATGAACTGAAGCCCAGCGTGCAGCAGGCGGCAAGCGTTTTAGAAATACTCCACGTATTACCCAGTGCTGCCCGTAGTGCCATCAGACGAGCCTGAGGAGTGCCTGCAGCACAGACTCCACTGTAGTCCTCGTAGTCCAGATTGAAGGCCGCGATTCCCGCGTTCGGTAGAGGCAGTAGAGGCCAAACCTGGATAGCGCAGAGATACGCTCCTATGAGAAGCTGCGGCCGTTAGACACCTGGAAGCTAAATTACTTGTAGCCTACTTGGTGAACTTTTTTGTGCACGTGAAAAAAGTTCACGAGAAGCGAATCGCGAAATGTTTCAGCACACGTACTGTCTTTAACTTCGCCTGCTGAATGAGTACGGACCAAGGAGTCTAACATGTGCGCGAGTCAATGGGTCTCCCGAAACCCAATGGCGCAATGAAACGTGAAGGCCCTTCGCGGGCCGAGTTGCGATCCCGCACCGCACAGGGGTGTGGGCGCAGCAACGGCCCGTCCCAGGCGCTCTCTTGTCGCCGGGGCGGAGCGAGAGCGCACACGTTGGCACCCGAAAGATGGTGAACTATGCCCGGGCAGGACGAGGCCAGAGGAAACTCTGGTGGAGGTCCGAAGCGATTCTGACGTGCAAATCGATCGTCCGATCCGGGTATAGGGGCGAAAGACCAATCGAACCATCTAGTAGCTGGTTCCCTCCGAAGTTTCCCTCAGGATAGCTGGCGCTCGATGGGAGAGCAGTCACACCTGGTAAAGCGAATGATGAGAGGCATTGGGGTCGAAACGTCCTCAACCTATTCTCAAACTTTCAATGGGTGTACGGGAGGCCTTCTGGGTTGAGGCCTCCCGCTGCGTTGAGAGTGCCAAGTGGGCGTGGTAGTGTTACCCGGGAAGGTAACAGCTCGCTGATCATGGAGGTGAACACATTTTTCAAGTGTTCCCCCAATTATATTCAGCAAAAATGCGGTAGAAACCTCTAATCTCTACGCATACACTGGCAAGCATTAAAATACGCTTCGGAGATGTCCTACGAGTGAGCCGGGTGCCAAACTCACCCGCCCTGGAAGGGAAGTCACCGTCTCATATGTTTGCAGAAGGGATCCGTCTTGCCACATGGGGCTGTCGCGCGAGGTGTTGTGCACCTGGGTCCAGGTGCCACCGGTGCACGCCTGTACAGATAAGATAGATACAAGTGATGAACAAAAAAATGCCTTACGTTGCCCGACAACTGCAGCACAGAGCCAACACAATGCACACATTCACTATTGCTGCAACGATGAGTATACAAAAAGGTAAACTAAACCTTTAGGTTAAAAGGTAACCTTTTAACCTAAACTGTCCTTTCTCCCTGTCGCTCACCTCATTGATGTCTTCTACCTGTCTCCTTACTATCCCTTTATTTCCGCCGCCCCAGTTATGGACAGGCAAAAATCTTTTCCTTCCTTTATTTTTTTTATTTTTATTCTATTATAATAAAGAAACGCTTACTACTACGTAGAAGTGAAATGGCAAGAACGCTCATCTAAACCTCGTTGGGTTGAGCGTTTATACATATATGTCCTTTTCTAAGAAGACTAAACTTGCTGTTGTCGTGCAGACTTTAGAAAAGAGCTTTTATACCGAGTTCACGTCGTTATCGAAGTGTCGATATCTCCCCGACCTCGAGTCATCTGATTGGTGGAAATGCCAGAACATGATGCTGCCACCTCTTCCGGTTCCGTAGTGACAACACCCGCTTCCGGCGTTTTGACCAATCAGATGGCTCGAGGTCACGTGAGATAACGACACTACGATAACGACGCGAACTCGGAATACGGACCGAGGTGTTGGGCTGAGCAGGCATTGTAAACACGCCTTCGGGGACCAGGATGTTACATAAACCTACTGTATAATTCCTTAACGCTTATGCTGTGCACTAGAAGTCGTGGCGGCAGAACAGTTAGAAACACACTGCGGTAAAGGCATAAGTGTCTGCATTGGGGTGGGCAGTTGAGGTAGAAGGTCGCTTCTAATAGCTTCATTACGCACCTCGGTGAAATCCAGCGCCTCCTCTCGGCGGCATGAGCCGAACGGGGCGGTCTTGCCGTACATTGTGAAGCGAAGTACGCGCAGGTCCACGGACAGGCAAACGAGGCTTAGGCCCTTCTCGGTCACGTCCTTAAGCCACTTCACCGCGGTGTCCTGCGTGACGTTCGTTTACGAATTTTTGTGGTTTTATAAAGGCATCCGGTACATCAGCAGTGCTGCAGCGCAGATAATTAAGGAGTGGCAGAACAAGAAAAAAAGAAAAAACCAAACGAATGAGCTTTTGTACACGTACATTTTTTAGTTGTACGCCTTGTTTTGAGCTGTGCGCCGGCTTGAATTTGAATGTGAAAAAAAACTTGAGATAGGATGCCTAAAGGTATGGTAAATGCTGCAATGACCTAATTTAATAAGTGGTCTAAGTAAAGAACCTGAAGTGCCATTCGACTAACCTGCAAGCACATATAGCTGCTGAAAGAATAAACGAACCGACAGGATCAAAATAAAGAAAGCTTTCCAACTAACTTTGAAAGCCAGGGGGAAGAAATTAATAATGGCAAATGGCTACGAGGTACTATAGCCACGTAAAAACTTGAAAACCTTGAGGCACCGACCGCACATCTTTATACCTTTACTATTGCCTCAGCTAATGGACTTATATCCCGGTGATTCGTAAGCCGCAGTTTCAGTCATTCGGTTTTTTTTTTTATTTCAGTAACTAGGGCACTGGAGTTATTAAATGCAGCCTACGAAGAGCATGTAGAAGTTCGTACATTTATCTAACTGAGTGACTTAGGTTCAACCCGGTTAAATGTTACAAATCACCATCCTGCAAAAAATACGTGAACACCTACCACTGCAACTGCGGGAATGCAGGATCGCGCCGGCGGCTCAGCCGAGGCCAGCGGCATTGCTCGGCAGGGACCCATCCGACCTGGATAGTGCGTATTCACCACCAGGAGATCGACGTGCCTGCCAGAGTAAAGAGGGTGGAAAAAGACGGCGTGAATAAGGAGGAAAAACCAAAGAGTTAAGGTTTCTAGGGATGTTCATCTGTAAAAGACAATGGATACGTGTGGATTGCCAAACGGACACCAGCCAGAAGGAAGAATCAATTGTCTTCACTTTATTTCTTTTCCTGGGGCCTTTTCCCGCCAGGAAACCACACTTCATTCGTGGAGTGACACTAGGTAGCAACTGACTGAGATTGATTTTAGAAATCCCACCTGTTCATTGTCTAGTACAAACCTGTATAAAGAATATCGGAAAAGGCTCGAAAAAAGTGTCTAATTTGATAATTGTAGAACAATACCGATTCCACAGATTAACTGACATTGATCGTGTATGCTGCTTGCTTAGAAGTCCTAAAAGTGTGCCGATAATTGCAAGCAATTTCCTTACTTTGCCCGTTCCACGCCTCCAGACGACTACGAGCTCCGTTGGTGCGCGCACATTCTGCGTCTGAGCATAAGGCCGACGTGACGTCATCAGAGGGGATGTCATTGGCTCTCCAAAATCGGAAGTGAACAAATCGGAGTGCATGCACACCGGGCAGAAAACTGCGGCACGTTTAGCTCCCTTTTCTCTCACACATCTACTGTTCAGCAATGGCGATCAATCGCCATTGCTGAACAGTAAAAGGAAAATGTAAATCGAGGCTCACTGTCTTCGTCACTCATTGGCGTGCGGAGCGCAGTACAGGTCGTAATTATGTCTTTTTCGCTCAACCAGGTGTACGAGTTGAGAATGAAAACGCGATATCTTTGGTGCTAGATGTATATCGTGATGTGAAGTATGAATATAAAGCAAGTTTAGACGTTAAAATTTAGTGATTCCATATTTATCAACAACAACGGTTTCCTTTACCTTCAAGGACACCTTCTTCCCCTTTAAGGTCGAGCAATGAGTAACTTACTTGGACACAAGAGAGAGAGCGCCTCCGACTTGGTCGACAGGCGAGGCAGGGTCAAGAATTTGGACACTTAAGGCCAGGCACAGGTTGGCGGCCTTGTAGGTTTCGTGGAGAATCTGTACAAATCAAATATATGGTCAGGCAGGCAAAGGAGAACGAACGAGCTACGCCTATTTGAGGCTGTGGCATGTGTAAAGATGCTTTATTTTTCTTCACCTTCTCAGCTTAGTGTTAAAACGAACACAGATTTCTTCCATTCATATTTATACGAGCGACATACTACTCGTAAAGCCACACGAGACAAGACATGCCATGCAAATTCCTTGAAGATCGAACACAAATGTTTTAGAGCAAGTGGACGAAATCCCATGCGTTCGTGTGGAAATTGAGAAGGAACAAGGTATGAGTATTTATTATTTATTAATGCGTAATTTTGAATGAGAACAACTAATCTTCTCCTTGGTGTACAATATAAAAAAAGAAGTAACCAGAAAATTTTTTTCTTTCTACTCGTTAGTGCGGCAGGCAGACAATGAGCTTTTTGTGTTCACAGTTTCCTTAAAAAACACGCAGCTATTTTAGGTCATGAAGTGCTTATATGTATTTGCTAATGCGTGTTGTGTGTGTATGTGTGTTGTGTTGGGTTTTATGGCACATAGGAAACTAAGGCCATCATGCGCCAAACTCAAGGTAGAGCAGTTCTCGTTAAAATAACTTAGAGCTGGCTTATTAGCTTTACTTCTTTCAAAAAATCAAAAATAGAAGAAATTTCGACAATGGCATTCTCTCCTAGCAAAATACTTGGATGGAATGGAATGTGTTTATTATAGAAACACATAAAATGTTTCCTCCTGATTTTCTCATATTTCGTGCATGATATTAAAATGTGGGTTACTGTCAGTTGTACGTTGCATGTCTCACATGTAGGTTTTTCTTGTCCGAGGAGTATGAAGTTGTGTGTGAGATGTGTATCTCCAATGCGGAGGCGACATCTTTTCGTCCCACATGAGTAAAAGAGGTGCCTTCCCTTGTATCACCAATCTTAGACCTCCTCCTTTGTTCAGTAGCCTCTTTACAATCCTAAGTTGCAAGAGAAGTGAAAATCAGTTCAGGCAACGCCGAGCTCAAATTAAAGGGAGCCTATAACTTCCTCTATGTTTACAAACAAACAAGGCGATCCAGGTGGCGCTGCAGTCGTCTGCGTTCCCACGGTAGGCAAAAAGCACGGGAACGGCATTGTGGCCAAGCTTGTCAATGGCGCGCTTTGAGAGGTGCAGGCGCCTACAAGGACAAAGGCTATACATGAAAAAAAAAAAAAAAAACGTGTACACGGCATGCGGCGCCCGGTCCTGTACGCCGTAGAAGACGGAGCGTGTGTTCAAAGCGCACAAGCGAAGCATTGCTGCCCGCCAGGGAAAATGGGCAGCGTTGTAATCTATTTGCCGTTTTCGCCGTGCAAATCAACCACGGAAAGCGTCAAGAATTTTAAAACTTCGGGTTCTTATAACTACTTTCTGTACACTAAGTAAATGGCGATTTTTCTTGCTCGTAAACAGCGCGTGCAAACCACGTGCGAAGTATTCCGCTCGGAACATATTGCACTCTCGGATGATTTTTCCCACCGAGCGGGAAATGATCGTTGTTGGTAAAAACGAAGCACCTCGCTAGTTTCGAGCGGCTTTTATGTAAGCATGGCAATAGCCAGGGCATTTTTTGCACCGCACGAATTTGCTTATCCGTATACGTTGAAATCACCCCGCCGCACGTCTGTTGTATCTGCTCTCTTCGTGGGTGGCTGTCGGCGTTAATTTTCGCAATTTGTCACGGGTATTCACGCTTTTAGCTTGCATTGCAATTACCAGCGGCACCGATCGTAGTGGTTCCTCAGATACGGCAACCCATTTCAGTCCCGGCTAGCATGACAGCGTGTACATGTATTATAAATTCCGAATGCCACAACGTGCCATGCACTACGATGTAGTACGATTAAATTCCTCGGAGAGTCTGAATCACGAGCCCATATCGTTCGGCTATGCTGTATCCCACAACTCGCATTCTCAATCAGCCGCTGTAGATACAACTAAAACCGCTCGGTATAAAAGAAATGCAGCTCCAATCGAGAAAATCAGCGCCTGTCAACGCGCGGTGGCAGTCTTCATCACTGAATAAATTAAAATAATATGAGGTGAACACGGCGAAGGCTAGCCACGCAGCATAACCACGGAGGAGTTCAACACTGATCACTCGCGCAGCAGCTCCCTATGCACATAATACGTACAATTAGAAAGTGAAAAATGAAAAAAAAAAAAGAAAAGAAAAGAAAACGTGTTTGAGGAATTGTTTACATAGTTAAACACATCTATGTATGGTCAAATAAAGAAACAGGACTACGCATTTCAATATACTGGCCTTTAAGCAGCTATACAGCTCTGGCGTAAAAGGGTATAAGCTCTAGCTTAGCCGTGACGAAGTGTTTGCCGCATATTCGATGAACCAGCGTCGGTATCCAGTCTTGGCGCTTCACCACGGCGGACTACTGTTTACGGCGACCTTCGTCGCCAAGAACTCTGTGCAAGCTTAATAAACATCCCTTTCTGTGCCTTTCGGCACATGCAACGGCGACGCAGCTCGTCGGCATGGTGCTGTTGTATTTCAGGCAGCAGTAACCCACTCCGCAATCACGGTAATCGAAAGCGACTGAAATGTTGGGCCTACCACGCGAATGTCACTGACGACGACAGCACCACAGCATCTTCGTGGCGTAGTCGGAGTGAAGGAGGTCTATATGAGGCTAACCTGATACATGCCATATTGTGTAAAACTAACGTTCGAGGCCCCATTTGGAATCAGCTGAAAATGTGGTTTGAACGAGTTCGAGCTAGTACGACTTCATAGTGTGCTTCTCCAATAGAGTATTTTATTTATTTACTCAAAACTACCGGCTGCATTTTGGTAGCCAAGGCAGGAATTTGGACCTTGTCAAAAAAAAAATAATAACATTCCAGTTGTTAATACGAGTGCCTCGGGAGACGAAAAGCAAGGCGCCCGTGTGCTGTCTATTGTCAATGCCCATCAGTGAGAAACCAGTAGACGGGTAAAGCGCTTCTCCTATCGCTTGTGCTTTGTGCTTCTGCTTTGCGCTGTGTTTTTAAGATATGCCACACCAATTAGCTCAAATCTTCGTTCCATGGCGCGTTGAATAGCCTCAGGTAGTCGAAACTTCCAGAGTCCTGTGCTATGACGTGCCTCATAGCCTGAATCGATTTGGTACGTTAATCCCTATAAAACAAACAAAGCCAAACTACGTCTGCCCCGCCGGGGGGGGGGGGGGGGGGGTGCAGTGGTAAGACGCCCAACTACTGTGCCGGAGTACCCGGGCTCGAACCTGAGCGCGGCGGCTGCGTTTTGATGGAGGGGAAACGAATAGGCGTCCGTGTGCAGTGCGATATCAGTGTTGTTGTTGTTGTTGTGGCTGTAGGAAGAAGGAAAAGAAAATGCACGGGCCTGCTGCTGGCTCTGTAGCTGAGCCACCTCCGCTACCTGATTTATTTATAGGAAGGGAAAGGCGCGGTAACTGTCTCACTTGTTTTCTGTGGACACCGCAACCGCGCCGTAAGGGAAGGGAGAGAGAAAGGGGAGCTGTAGTGGATGGCTACGGAGTAATTTCGACCACCTGGGGATCTTTAACGTGGTGGTCGAAATTTCCTCATGCAGACAGAAGAGAAAATAGAGAAGAAAGAAAAGGAAGAGAGAGAGGAAGACGCGCGCCGTAACAACAGCCGTCGTCCACCACCGACGCGGTGGCGGGCGCAACGAAGGCCCACAACAGATAAAAATTCGGTGGCAGGCCAGCCCCACCTACCTGCCCTGGCCCCATCAGGGGAGACAATGTCAGTGCACGTTAAAGTCCCCAGGTGGTCGAAAATCCGTAGCCCTCCACCACGGCTTCTCTTTCTCTCTTTCCACTTTAGCTCCCACCTTCCTCTCTACCCTTACGGCGCGGTTCAGGTGTCCACAGAAACAACTGACAGATACTGCGCCTTTCCTTTCCTGTGAACCAATTATTATTATTATTATTATTATTATTATTATTATTATTATTATTATTATTATTATTATTATTATTATTATTATTATTATTATTATTATTAAACTACATCTAAATACTAACGCCAGAGCGAGCTTTGTGTGGGGCTTGTGGAACTCAATACCTCAAGCGGGGGTCCCAGCGGGGTGAGGGCGGCACTGGTACGCGCCACGTGCAGGAAGGCGAGCCCGTCCAGCTGTTTGCCCTTGAGCTGCACTGCAGTCGCCTCGGCCAGCCGCATGGCGTCCACTGTGCGCTCGAGCGCCCGTTCGTGCAGGGCCACAAGAACGCGCACGCCCGCAGGAGCCGCGCTGCGAAGCTGCGCCACGTACTCTGCACGCGAAGAGCAAATAAGACAGTCTAGTGTCGCCCACCTTTCATTATGGTATTGAAGGCCGCGGCTGTCTCGTCACCGTACCCGATTTCGATAGCAAAGGTTAAGTCAGCATGCATTTCCTCTAGCTTATAGTTTCCACACCAACTTCTCTCACTTGAAGCTGAAAAAAAGCCCTTGAAAATTTGCACAGGGATGGATAATCGTTATCGCTTTCTGATGTCTTCTCACAGTAGTCTTCTCGCAAGCCGTGGCGTACTACGACGCCATAGATGCTAAACACAGGTGTCATTGACGCCATAACTAACCCCGTAATGCGTCTTTATACAACAGAGCGATATTAAGAACCTGCCTTACAATCTTAGATAGTTTGCCTGAGGCTGTTTTCGACATTGTCAAAACAATATGACATAGCAAACGTGGCATCTAGATGCTCTAATTTATTTACTCTTGATATAAAATTTCGACCAAAGCTTTTCTTGTGAACCAAGAATGCCGAAAAAGGGTGAGACCGGTACGGGAGTTTGATTGCAGAAAGCTAGCATGCAGACGTAAACGTTGTCGGTTGTTTTGCCTATTTTGTTTGGTTTCTAAATAAGCCTGTTTTACCGTGCACCGATAGTATCTTTGAGCTCGCCATTTTAAGTGTTCCGGTCAAAGATTAAACCTGCGTTTACGGATTCAGTATCGAAAGAAACACATCGCAAGTGAAACGCAGTCGTTCCACTCCCAATATCCAAGCAAGACCGGGGTGTTGTGGTGAACGAATGATTCGGGGTAAACGATAAGCTCTGACGTCCTTTGGTTGCTCACCCTTGGTGATGTCCTTTAGAGCATCGGGCCGTCCGTAGCGGCGCAGCGAGAGCACGATGTGAGTGCAGAACAGCTTGGACACGTTTCTGTCGATGTCAATCCGGTCCGACAGCACGCACACCAGTGGCCGCTTGTTCTCTGTGCATTCCACAGATTGGTGTGTCTCGTTTCAGTGCTACAGGAGAACACCTGCTTTTGCAGACATCTTCATCTAGCCTCTAACCCAAGGATGCGGGATCGAATCCCGGCCACGGTGGCCACTTTTCGATGGAGGCAAAAAGCAAGCTGCCTGTTAACTGCGTGATGTCAGTGCATGTTAAAGAACCCCAGGTGGTCGAAATTTCCGGACTTCTCCGCTACTGCGCCTCTCGTAGCCTGAGTCGCTTTGCGATGTTAAAGGGCAGCTGCATTATTTTTTGATAATTTGTAAAGCGTTTTTTTTCCTTTCATTAGAATTGATGAAGTAATCGAAAACTAAATTCGAGCTTCTCCTCACAGCACTGAAGGACTCCTTAGAAGCTCGGTGATGATGTCACGGACGGTAATATTTCTTCTTTTCGTTACCTTCGCCCACATCCTGCGGTGTCTTTTCTAATGCCACCAAACAATATTTCTAGGCGTTCACTTTTGACAGCCTTGTTTTACTTCAAATCAATCCGTTCTATGCGGGAAACATACAGTACCGTCAATGACGTCATCATGTGCAGCCAACACGCTGCTATGCGGTGCGGAGAAGCCTGATACCCGACGCGGTTTTTATCACTATTTACGCCATTGTTTAAAATGCTAGCGCGAAGATATTTCGCACGCTTAACATGACAGCTGTAATCATTCGATTCCTCGAAATTTCTAAATCTACCACCGGTGCAGTTTCCCTCGAAACTAAACCAAACCAAACCAATTTTTTTTTAAAACTTTATATTAGGCTGCTTGTGTTCTTCGTTAGTTTCCAGTAATTGAGACAGCGCGCAGGTGCACGTAAATTATGCACGCTGTAATGTCATTTCCTTGATACATATATAAAGCAACACAGAGGGAAAATACGTTTTAACACAACAGTGGGACATGAGGGAGAGGTATTGACGAAGGCTTCTGTATCAGTTTTGATTTCTTCGGGTTCTGCCAAATTCAAACAGGCAAATGTTTATACGCTGTATCGGATTTGGGGAGAAGGGCTTCCACCCCTTCCTTGCGTCAAGCGGCAGATCATTTTGGAGGTGGAAAGGGTGAATACAATGTCCCGCAAAAATTCTCAAGCCCGTGATGGAGCGGCATGGAGCCTTGCTCGTTAACATGCTGCTAGGAGCGTCTGCCGAAGTTGAGAATAGCGGATGGGCTTTCATTTTGTCTGCGGCTTCTCGCCGCGAAGAGTGCGCACCCGTGACGGAAGTTTTTCGACGCCTTTATTCCGCAGCAGCGGCATCACGGGCGGCATTAGGTCTTTAATGCCTTGCTCACTCGACCAGAAGCTTCTGCGTATCTTGCACGAATCTGGAGAAACGACCCTGTTACGACAGCGCACGCTCTATGATTATCGGCCACAGACGAAAGTGCACTAAAACCGAACGGAGTCAACCGTTATTGTTTGTGCAGCAAATACAACAAAACTGGTATCGTACCCTCATGCCAATGCTCCGCGGCGCGAGTGTCGGTACAATTCTGGTACTGTACGAACATTCGAACAGTTAAAAAATTCGTGTTAAAAAGAGGTGTATAAAATATGTGAGACTTGTGGTCAAAGCATGCGAACCGCTTTCATGTCAGCATTTGAAATGGTTATGTAAACACGGATTGCTGCTGCTGTTGTTGTTGTTGTTGTTGTTGTTGTTGTTGTTGTTGTTGTTGTAACTAAGGGATACTTTTGGTAGGGAATACTGGACGCTAGTTAGGTCAGCTAAACTTCTAGAGCCACGACGGCGTTCAGGCTTCTTTGCACTACGCCGAGTAAGGGGAGCGGGATATGCGATATTAAACGGATATACTTTTCCAAGGCAGGGACGCTTGTTCGAGATAAATCGACGAAAATAAAGCTAGCGCAGGCAGCATTCGATGAGGAAACGAAATATATATGTGGTAAATGGTGCAGCAAATCCTCAAAATAACGGCAGTGGTACCTTCCCCGCGGAAAAGAATAAAGCGAGGTGAAGCCTGCATGTTGTCGTGTGTCTATTCGGTGATTTTGCACTCGTTTTAGCCAATTACTCGCTAAAACTTTGTTTTTTTGCTTGTAAGAATCACAAAACTGAATCCTATAATTTCATCGAATTCTCAGTACAGGTTTAAGCTTTCGGTACGCTTACAAAATAAAGGTTGTGGGCGCTAACTAGCAATATTACAATTTGAATTCGTAATTCTAGTTCTGGGCCCGAAACTGAGCTAATCGAACTGCTGAAAAGGAGAGAGGAGCAATGATAGATATCTTTTATTCCGAATATTAAATTTGGGTTACGGATTCCTTTATAAAATTTGTAACCCTACTATTCTTGCGCTGCTCTTACCTTTTCCGGGGGGCATGCATCGATTCTTTACTTCCTGGTTGGGAGATTCTAAAAATAGAAAGACATAGGAGAAAAATATGACCTGGTTTAAGCCGATAGTGGTGACCCAATAGAGCAAAGTCCAGTGTACAATTTCGGATACATCTGAAAGCAGTGCACTGATTACAATTTATTTCTATAACATAACATTTGATAATGTACGTTTTCTATAGCATTCTTAATGAACTGTTTAGGAAGCTAACAACAGCTGTCATTCAGCATTCCTGTCATAGCTTTACTGAAAGCAATGACTTACTTGCTAAAGTCTGTGACGCCACTTGCGGATCATTGCGCACTGGAATGCAAGAAAAATATAGATGGATTTATTTTTCTTTGTATGGTTACTTGCAAAAATTATAATTTTCATGCGAAATTTTTAACGTTACAAAAATTCTTAATAAATGCCCTTTATTATGATGCGAGACATTCCTTTTAGCGACTGAGGTGAACAAAAAAATAACGGCAATAATTTTGGCCTGTTTAACCACGCAGGCAATGCGAACGTTGGCAGAAGCGAAGACAAGAGCCTAGAATGATCTTGATTGATAAATTCTACCTTGAGAATGAAGCTGACACCAAGCTAAGGACATTGTGGTTGTAGACATTGCTTCCGTGGTCTGTGTAGAGAAGCTCACTGTGCTGCAATATCGGCAAAACTGGCACTGCTGGACTAACCGCTGCCTAGTAGAGTACACGCCTTAAGCCAGAAGGCGAATTTTTGGTTTTCGCAGAGGGTGCCATACATGCCTCGCATGTTTTGCTATATTTGTTTCAGTTCGTGGTGAAAGCAAGTTGCGTCAGCTGTGTAACAATGTACACCAGACCAATTCTTTAACAGTACTGCACGAGCGACGACCGTACGGAGTCGCGGCGCCAGAAGACGCAGGAGATGACAAAGCAAGCGAAGCCAAAGGCTTGCCCCTAATTCCTGCTGCTGCATTGAGTCTCGTCTGCTAGGCTGTTCTGATAGTGCGAAGCAGCTCCTGCCAAATCGGCTGGTATGTATCGGCGCTCGAAGGAGCTGCCATTACTTGTTTTTATCCGCTGTAATGAACATTTGCAATAAGGAACTTAGTATATGCACAATAACTATTTGCACTGATTACTTTCGGAACAAATTATTGCCGAGGACATTAAAATATCGGCATAGTGATTGCTTCGAAAAAAAAAAAAAACCTCCTCGTGAATGTACCCGCAAATGCAACCGGGGTGTGTGTAGTAATTGAACGTTACAAGTCTGCACCAATCAAAGCCACAAATATAGAGCAGTTAGAGCAAGCGTTCCCTGAACTCGGAAGAAAACGTGATCCCAGGGGCTGCTCCCGATGGAGCAGAACCGCCAAGCAGATGACACTTGCTCGAGCAGCATAACTCTTGCTCCCTCTCCCGATTTCCGCTCTGCTTCGTCTCGTCGTCGCTGCACTGGGCAGTCGATTGTCATGCGGTACTGTTAAATAATTGTCAGGGCGTACGTGTAGTGCAAAGAATTTCCTGTAAAATAGTTAATGGATGTGAGATGGCTTTTACTATCCACAAAGCAATTCAAATACATCTTATAGCCTCTACTCATCCCCAGGAGTTGCATAAATATGTCACTTTACTACTGGTAGTAATTGCCAATGCAACCAATAGGCAAAGCGAAAGTCGTTCGGCAGACATATTGATATTCTTCCATTATAGAAACACTTCTGAAATTTATTACTCTGAGCTACTTACTCCCCATTGTCCACGCCATGACTCATGTGACGAGAGTTCATGAGATGGAAATGAAGTTTGGGCACACATACACACCTTCTGCCTGGCGCAGCGCCCGTAGCCTGGCGAACGGCTCGGCACTGCACTGTCCCTCGTAGTCGTCGAGGTCGACGTCGTAGGCGGCCACACAGGCCCGCGGGTAGTTGGCCAGCGCGTGGCTCACTTTACTGGACAGCAGCGGGTCGTCCTCGTGGCTCTCGACGCGGCCTCTGCCCAGCCGCACCACCGACAGCGCGTCGAGGTTGGCCATATCGGTGGGACGCCATTCGGCACCCTTGCACACCTGCCGTCCGCAGTCGGGCTCATTATGTTACTGAATTCATTTTGTCAAGCGCGTGAACGCTCTTATTATTGCTCTTTCTCCCCTACAGAAGCTACTTCATCACTGACTGGCTAATTTGTGAAAAACAATAAAACCAAAGATCCTGACGGACGCTGCTTTGACGTTGATAGTATGACATGCTGTGAGGTCAACATCACGGGTATACTATAGTTCTTTAGATACTAGCTTTAAAGAAGCATAAAAAGAGTGCAGGATCGAATCTAGGCTGCGGCGGCCGCTTTTCGGTGGAGGCGCCCATGTGCTGCGCGATGTCTTTCCAACTACGGCGTCTCTCATAGCCTGAGTCGCTTTGGGACATTAACGCCCATAAACGAAACCAAATTAAGGTGGCAGCAAAAGCAGCGTAGCTCTCTCCTGTCACACCATGTATGAAGGTTTTTAAATCCAAATTTCTTGATTCACACGTGTCATGATAATTTTTCAGATGGGTTTTAAGCAGCACAGACAGCTCTACATTTTCAGTTGTCGCGAACGATGAAAAGCTTTATTGGTGGTTGCTTTCAACAGTCAGCAGTCATGCGGCCTTATCACCATGATTGCGCGTACGAAAGGATATTCTGTTCTTAGTTTTTGTTTTACGCTCGGTATCGCGAGACGCGATATCGCTGAGTTGCGCCGAGATGCATCTCGAATTATTCCAGCCATTAGGTTTTATTTCCACAATGTTCCAATTTATGCTGGTCACCTTTACGGCTTTAGTAAGATGTTTGTTCGCTGACTTCAAACTGAGCGCTGAGTAGCGCAGCGGGCATCCGTAGTTTGACGATCGCCAAGCAGGCTTGCTGTTATCGCCACCACCGAATCGCTTATTTCTTTCGCGGGTGCAGGTAAGCCCAACAACGAGTTCCTTTTTGTGCACTCCCACACTTTTCATTTTTTGCCATCGGCCATATCATCTCCATCTGACTATATAGAACCATCGATTGGTAAGTTACTTCAGAGCAAGCAAGGAAGCTGTCTGGAACGCGTAATAACGTTGCTGTTAAGTTAGTGCTGCACGTCTGATGATATGGTGCCGTCAAATCAATGCTGCCTTAAACCTCTAACCTGGGCCCGTATTCCGAGTTTGCGTCGTTATCAAAAGTGTCGCTATCTCCCCGACCTCAAGTCACCTGAGTGGTGGAAACGCCGTAACATGATGTTCCCACCTCTTCCGGTTCTGTACATAGTGGCAACACCCGGTTCCGGTGTTACGACCACTCAGATAGCTCGAGGTCACGTGAGACAGCGACACTTCGATAACGACGCAAACTCGGAATACGGGCCCAATATGCACCCCTTGACTTGAATGAGGTATATAAAAGCTGGAAATCTCCACGCACGTACCTGCATGTAGGATACTGCATCGCTTCCAGTGCAGGTGCTCGGCACGCGTTCCGCGTCCCGGAACAGGACGGCCCCCATGCCGACCGAGAAGCAGGTGGTGACGTACTGGCGGTGGTCCACGAGCAGGCTGCTCATCCAGGAGAGCGCTTGGCTGATGGGCACAGTGGGTGAAGGCTGGAGGCCCGACGAATAGAACACCGACGAGTACCCCGTGCGGCAGCTGTTGCTGTTGCGACTCTCGTAGTGAGTCTCGAGGACCAGATAGTCGAGATACCTGCGTTGATCGGTTATTGAGAGCGTGACCCCGAAAGCTGCAACACACTGATGAACCAATGTGGAAACAGGTTGTGCAACAAATTTAAATTGCTCTAGACGCTTACGTCAAATTTTCATGCATTTTTGCAGAGTGACTCACGGGGTGATAGCAGCCAGACGACCAACGACGAGGTTAGACGGGACGTCCCAGTCGCGCACGAAGATGGCTCCCAGGAATTCGAACTTCTCCGGCGCCAGCGCAGCGTGCACCTCCTGCGTCCAGTCGTTAGTGAAATGTCGGTTGGAAAGTGTTCTATGCGATTTTCGGAAGCACGCGAGCGGCACAGGAGAGCCTCGATACGTGGTATTATAAAAGCGCATAGTGATGGCAAAAAACTATAGAAGCCACCAGCTATCACTGCCCTTCAGAAAAAAAAAATAGTGGTGGAGGCGAATGGGCAGACCTTTTTCACTCATTTTGTTTTCTCGTTCAAGCCTAGGCGTACAAACAGCTCACGTGCCGTTTTTCTTTCCCACTCATTCGAGCAGGTAAGCGGCGAAGCATTATCGTTCACCTGAAGATTGAGGGGAACCACAAACCGGTCAAAGCACGTAATGTATCTGAACTGCCAGCACAGTTAAGGTCCCCGTAGAATGGTGCTATTCGTTATCTTGAACCGTACTTTCAAGCACCATTGCTGTGTGGCGGAAGTGCTTTTGAGAAACTGAAGCGTGTTCGAATGTGCCTCGTCTTCGGAATGATAAGTTCCACTGATACGACTATTTTACAGACGTTAAAACACTTGTCCAAAGAATGGTCTCAATGCATGCTCTCAGTCGAACCAGTTTGTGCGCGCGACATCTAGCGACAACGCCCGGTTCGAGACAGACCGGGTGTGAGCACAGAAGGCCAAATTGGCATCACTGTCTGCATTTTAAGGGTTCGCTGGCTTCCACTGGTTTGCCATACGCTTCGATGGTCAGAAGCGCTGTCATGAGGCAATGAAATGGTGATCGCCAAAGCTTCCGTACAGAAAAAAAATTAGGGCTATGCATACCTACTTATCACATTATTCAGCGGATTGCCAGGTGCGGCTGAGAGATGTGGAGTAGCTGGCTTATTTCGGCATTTCACAGGCTACAGCCCAGTGATGCGTCTCAGAGGTCCGTTTAAATAGCCTTGCGCTGGCATGTATACTGACTCCTCTTTAGCGCTGTCATTAATCTCCTTGTATATTATTCTGAGCTCCACTTACGTGTCGAACCACCGAGTATCATACAATGCCCTCATTGCAGTGGCGTCTACACTGACATGTCGGACCGAATCTTAGGGATTCGTAGCCTTGTCCAAAGCAACCGTAATAAGGTAGCTCTATACTCCTCGAAAATGGTGGTCATGCGAGATATTGCACTTTTCGATCCCCGGCGTTTTGTCGTGCCAGCGTTCCGTGGCAATGGTACCATTTATTCGGCACACCTCCATTGCAGTACTTATCGTGCCTCGTGATAATCCTCGGGCATCGTACGAACACCGGCTATCATCATTGTCATCATCAGCCTGACTATACCCACTGCAGGGCGAAGGCCTCTCTCCTACTCATCCAATTAACCCGGGCTTGTGCTAGCTGCATCTACTTGGCCCCTGCAAACTTCTTAATCTCATCCGCCCACCTAACTTTCTGCCGGCCCCTGCTACGCTTTCCTTCCCTTGGAATCCAGTTTGTTACCCTAAGCGACCATGAGTTATCCTCTCTTCGCTCTACATATGCCGCCCATTCCCATTTCTTCTTGATATCGACTAGAATGTCAGTAACTTGACTTATTTCTCTGACCCAATCTGCACGCTTCCTATCTCCTAACGTTACTCCTACCATTTTTCGTTCTATAGCCCTCTGCGTTGTCAACTTAAGTAGAACCCTTTTTGTAGCCTGTTTACGCTTTCCCTTAAATAAAAAAAGCAAAACATAGCGAGGGAAAACGCTTCGTATTAGATCCGCGGACAGCGCAGTCACCACAAAAAGTACTTTTGACTTCACAAGGAGATAACGAAGTCACCGCCGCCAGCAAGCCGCAAAAAGACGGAAAATCCTATCAGGTTGGGCACACATGCTCGCATATAGCCTGTGTCGAAGCAAACGTTATCGTTAGATATCGCGCGTGTAACCCAGAAGCAATAAGTTCATGCGCTGCGGACATGGTTCCAGGCTAGCGTTCCGCCCTCTGTAAGACTGTCGCTGACATGCATTCCGAAACCTAGATTTCAGTGCTGCACATACTCCACTCTGTTTAGAGCTATTCAAGACGACTCAAGCCGATTCAAATAAAGCCTTAATAGCGGCGTCGTTAGACGCTGTCTGCTTGCCTTGAAGACGGGAACCAGGTCAGAAAGCTTATCCGATGTGGTGTCGATGCCTAGTGTGGCGATGCCGTGGAATCCAGACAGCTGGATGAACTTGAGCAGCAGCGAGGCCACACGGCGCGCATCGACGGGTGCGCGCTGCTGTTCGAGGCCGGCAACGGCGACCAGCACTCGCTGTCGCGTCACCTCGACCAGCGTACGCAAGGCCACGAAAGTGGGACCTGCAGGACGCCACACCACCGCCTATGTCGCCAAAGCTAAGCAGGCATATGGAGAAGTAGATCACAGGCACCAGAGATGCGCCGTAAATTAAATAAAATTAATTTGTAGAAAAGTGAAAGTAAATTAGGACGGAACAGATATGATTTCTCCATGAAGCTTTGGCTAGATCATTGTCTTGTAGGAATGTAAAAATAAAGAACACATTAAAATAAAACGTTGCAAGCTTGGTTCGGAAAATGAGGAGAGAGAGCGGAAAAAATAGCGTGGAGTTAATTTGTTGCGCAACAGGTCAAGATTGGTGATGACTCTGACCGTTGACGGGCGTGATGGTTCCGGTAACGGGGTTGAATGCCACATCACGGTAGACGATGTGCGTGCAGTGCTGGCGCGGGTACTGGATGGGGTTGTTCAGCGAACGGGAGACCACGCACAGTAGTGGGCGAGGCGGCACCGAAAGGCCTGCAAGACAAAACCCGGCGGAGGGGTGGTTCGGGCATTTGTTTTGTTTAATGTCATCCCCCCCCCCCCCCCTCACCCGAATTTGCTACCCGTGCAAAACTTATTCACGCGAGAATTTATAGCGAATCTATTTCAGTCTCCAAAATATAATTTTGACCCATTTGTCTATTTTAAACGTTATCTCTTTTTGCCTTTATTCTGAGCAAGAATTACTTGACCTGAGAAAAATTAAAAGGAAAACACCCGTAGCTTTTCTTGTTAGCTTAGTGAGCGTGCAGTGGGGCATGTTTCGCCTTGTCTGTAGATTCATACCTGGATATCCAAAAATAGTACTGTTCGCTTGTTTTCGTTTGCTTTTGTTTTTATTATTGTCCTTCGTTTATGCCTTATTTTGAGTCAGAATAGCTTGCACTGTGTGAATGAAACAAAATTGCACATTATATCGCTGTTTTAATATTAGTTCAGGTGGTTGTACGGGTATAATAACGAAAGATAAATAAGAACTAAGTGAAAGGTTGAAGAAAAACAGTACTGCATTGGCGTAATGGTTTTCAAAAGATTATGGTCTTTCGCATTCGCAGCACCAGAATGCGCGTGGAGCCTTCAGCATGCTTGCAGTGCTATCGAAAAAGCGATATCTTAAGGGACGAAGGAACTTTAGTGCCAACAATAATGGTTTGATGAATACAATAGAAGAGCGTTTTGTAAAAGTGGCTTCAGTGCTAAGCAATGCGGATAGCCAAAATGACCTTGAATACACTCGTTTCAGGATACCCGTCCTAAAAGGAAGACCACAGAAACCGGTGTAATCTTTCTAAGCTACCTAGGGCCGATATTGCACGGCAGATCAAACAGTTGATATAGGTGAAGAGACAATTTAGTCCAGTTACTGTTAGAATTCATTATATCTATGTGGATTAATCTAAAATCTATATGCTATGCGAGACATGTATATGTTGACATCTATGTGACATCTATATGTTATGTGACATCCACATCAAGTCATGTTCTGACTCAAGAAATTCTCACTTACCATGCAGGCTGCCCGTAGTGTTCAGTCCATCTATTCTGTCCGCTGAGAGAAAGCAAACAGTTTGGCCGAGTCCAGTCAAGACCACGTTCAAACAGAGTTTGAAACCAATGAAGAAGACTTACCGGCATGGCGTGCATCTGCCAGAGAGAAGCTTCCGGAAAAATTGGACCAGGGCCCTGGGTTGAACATTTAGGAAACTGTCAACATTGCGCGTAGAGCGAGCCGCCCAGTCATGCTTCAACGCACACTTATACTGCATGCAACTCGTTTAGTGGTGCTCTCGCTACGAAAAAAAAAAAAAAAAAAAAAAAAAAAAAAAAAAAAAGATGTCTCCATTGGTCAGTGCAATAAGGTTCTTAGGCCTATGATACATGCATTCGAGTTAAGCAAGAGAGGATGGTGCTCATGCCTGGCTGATGGGCGATGGGCATCGCAGGACCTGCACAATCAAGAAAAAAGAAACCGGTAAGTTAAAGAGTGTGTACGAGCTCCTGTCTGCATGTCCTGCGGCGCAACAAATACATTTCATTTTCTCCAGCGTCGCAAAACGCATATTTAGCGAAGTTCACTCAGTCTGTGGACTTAGAGTACACAATGACTTGTAAGACGTTGGAAGGATGTGGCGTAAAGGGTGCATGTTTGAATAACACAAACTCATATCAGCCAGCTGAGTTTTACAGTGACCATTTTTAGCACTAGCACAATTGCAAGCTTCTAGTAAGCGTCTTAGTCGTACTTAAGTTGCCTTATGTCTAGTGGGACTGTATATAAATAATGGTCGACATCATTCCGTGGAACATTCCTTGCCTTGCCGTGTTGCTGTATTTTAAGCAGCCAGCAGATTGATTCAAACCAAAGTCACTGTCACCGACGCCTGCGACCATACGTCAACTTTCGGATGGGAGCTCCGTGGAAGACTTTTTAAAGGCCAGCGCTCGATCTCTACTCACGTCCGCTGGAGAGTGGGTGCTGTTGCTTGTCGTCTTTGGGGACGCCGAACAGGACGACAAGCGCCATGAACACGGCGCCCGCGATGACTGCGAACAGCCGGCATGACAGCAGGCCCGATTGCCTGCATAACATTCACCCCGCCTCCACACAGTAAGGTGAGGTGCTGTCGTTTCCTCCGGCGACGGCTAGCTACGTAACGACGATTAGTGCTGGCTTCTTAGAGAAGCCTATCCTCCAAATGATTCTACTCTCTTAATCGTTAAGCAATGTTCTCGAAAATAAAATCTGTGCATTCTATTTCATTATTGAAGCTGTGAAAGCCCTCCGGATCCGGAAGGTCTCGTCATTCACTGGCTGATATGGGCTAACCTATGGGGAAGCCTAAGGCTTAGCAGTAGCACGGGGAGAAATCGCTACGCTTCTTGGACGCAGGCTCTTCATTAGATAACGCCAAAAGTGATCTCAACGCAGAGTGGTTCATGTCGGAGGGTCGACACCGTGGCGTAACCAATGAACTAAGCAATGGATGAGGTCTTGAACCGACCTCAATATCCTGTAGAACAGAATCGCAGCGAGACATACTATAGGGCAGCTGTGAAAAGTGGGTTATCATTTACTTAATTTAATATGAATGCATTTTTTGTCACGTCACCCTCGCCACACCACACACACTTTGTACTTTTTATGAGAATAAACTGAACTGAAACGGAAGCTTGTTCTACATTTCACTGTACACATACTTCCAAATGGTAGGATGAGGAGGCGAGGAGCTCCCGTTGTGTATGTAGGGATGTCTAAGACAAGATTGTAGGTGAACTGGTTCACGTCGTGATCCGCATGATGATAGCCAACACGGCTTATTGTGCAGTGACACAATTTACAGCAAACATACTTTCACGCCACCAGTTCCATAAGATCGACAGTTTTTATAATTAGTCTATAAAACAGAGGAATTAAGGCAGGGTGGGATAATAAGGGGGGAGCAGGGAGGGGCACGTTTTTTTTTTTTTTGATAAAAAAAAAAAACAGAAATCGGAAGAGGAAGAAGTTGAAACTTCAGAAATTCCGTTCGTTCCTTTTACTTACCCTTCATCGTCTGAATCCTCTGCAAAATAACAGGTGCATAAACCATAACTAATGACATTCATGAACTAATAAGCATGAATATAATGCAATGCATGCAAGCTACAGTGAGGCTGCTGCACAAACTTGTGTTAGGCTTTACTTGCTCATTCACGACGGCTGCCGAACAAACGAGGCGAGTGCTAACGAGCGGCCGTTATGCCAGCTACAGAACGTTCCTTAAATATAGAGAACGCCCTCCGATGACATCTATGAGAAGTATGCACGCCCATGAGTGACATATAGACGGGTTTATATAAGCCTTGTACCTTTTATTGGCGTTTATTTCAACCCAATCTGCTTGCAGCCAAGCGAAGCTATGTCTTGCTTGAAAATATATCTAGTTTCTTCGGTATATGAAGGTTTTTTCTGGGTTAAATTGTTGGTCCAGAATATATTAATGCCTTAGATACACCTCGAATGCGCTCGAAAGGCTTGTGGAGTTTTAACAGAGAAGGTGTGCAGTGAGCCACTGGTAGGTACGCGGACTGCAGCAATATCGATATCTAAAAGACATGAAACACGATGCAAAGCTGGGCGTTTTTTTGTCTATTTTCATCCCCGCTGACAGTGCACTAGAATCAAATTGCAGAACCCAACAATAGCTGGCGCCGTATAAAGTCGGTGAAATCATGTCCAACCGATCTTACCCCCCCCCCCCCCCCAAAAAAAAAAAATACTCTCTAACAACCCTTTCTGATTAGATGCAGGATAGGTCTCTCGCTTGATCGCACCGCCTTTCGGTTCGCTTCATGCGGGAGACCGACGAGGAGGCAGTGAAGTACGCGAGCTAGTAGAAGCGGCTACGTTACGTTTTCTCTAGCTGAGGCAGATGGGCTGGATTCTAACGTTCCGACAAGTGGACTTGACCTTGCCAGCCGAAGACTAATCTTTTTGTCGAAATGTAGTCTCCCGGTCTAAGACCCCGCGCCCGCACTACGCTCAGTATGAGTTGTTAAGATGCCAACCACGCCTGATTTGTTAGCGGATCCAATCTCGGTTGTAACACTGAATGCCGGTGCTGCTTGTTGCGGGGAATCGCAGGAAGGGCTTGCGCAGGGGAGGTATGCGCTCGAGGAACGCGGCCAAGTGACAGAGGCGGCTGCTTTTGCGTCACTCACGCTTCTCGACGTGGGTGTCTTGTCCCTGTTCGGCGCCTTCCGCCATGCTGGCTGCCCCGGCGTCGTCCTCAGGCAGCGTTCCAGGCCGCGCAGATCCCGCCCGAGCTCGTGTAGCGCCGCCCACCCCGGAACACCAGCTGCCGGGCCACGCGCACCGCAGCTCGGGACAGGGATCTTCTTTTTCTCCTTCTTCCCGCCTCTGCGCATAGTCACATACTCGCAGCGGTGAATTGACCAGAGTTCAATGCATTTGTGAGAATTGAACACATGATACCGACTTTGACTGTATAATAATAATAATAATAATAATAATAATAATAATAATAATAATAATAATAATAATAATAATAATAATAATAATAATAATAATAATAATAATAATAATAATAATAATAATAATAATAATAATAATAATAACAATAGTAATACTAATAATAATAATAATAATAATCAAGCAATCAATCTTTATTTAATGTGCGCAGGAACAACCATGTGGTCTTCGTGCTGCTGCACAAAAAAAAAAAGAAAAGACAATGCACACGCAAGTTTTACACACACAGGTAGAACACAAAAGGAGAAACAAATAACAAATGAAATGAAACTGACACGAAAAGTGTCAAGAAAAGAAAGAAAACAATGAGTAGCATGTCTTATATGCACATTCAGGGAATTGTAGAGCACATCACGAAAAAAAAAAAAAACTGTACATAGCGAAAAAAAAACAAAAACAAATAACTGACATTGATTACAGTAATAGAAATATACATAAAATAAACAACCCTTCCAGGTGCAACAAGTGCGTGGTACTTAAAACACAGGCTAGAAATACAGGGAAATACAATAAAGAAATATAATTGAACGCGGGACAGTAAGATTAAATAATAATAATAATAATAATAATAATAATAATAATAATAATAATAATAATAATAATAATAATAATAATAATAATAATAATAATAATAATAATAATAATAATAATAATAATAATAATAATAATAATTTCTTTATTTCTATTAATGATGGAGGGGACTGCGGGTAAAAGTTGCTTTAGAAGCAAGCGACCTGACAGAGTCCGCAGCCTCCTTTACAAGGCAAGGAACGATAGAAAAGGAAGCAGACGTATTTAGCACTTAGCGAAAATATAGGCAAAATATAAAATTATAAAAGAGAGACAAATCACCTGAAAATCGCTGCTTAGCTATTTAAGAAACCATAATGAATAAAAAGTTCGTGTAATACTCGTACATGACATGTATGAAAATCAAGACCTGATTTTTGAAAAGAATTTAAAGTGTTGGTAATGTGTATGATATTTTCTGTGTAAAATAAATAGCTCGCGGAGTGACCACTTTTCACTGTTCTGTGCATCTTGTGACATAAGAATGTGTGTTCCTGGCAATATTAGATAATTCGTGAAGAGATTTTGGATTTTCTTTTACCTCCAGTTTAAAAGCTTGTCTTAATTTGTAGTTACCAAGGTTAAACACAGGTATTATATGTGCTTTCGGAAATAACTCTAACGTGTTGGCATTCTAAGGTAAGTTAAATAGTGGTCGAACAATTGTTTTCTGCAATATATGTATCTTCTCTAAATTCGTACGTGTTGTGTTGCCCCAAACGAGCAAACAATAATATAGCGTACCAAAAAAGAAGGTGTTATAAACAAGAACCTTTATTCTTTAAGGTATTAGAGCTCTCAGTCGCACCATTATACCAACTACACGAGATAGCTTGCCCAAAATTGATTCTATATTTATATCCCAATCCATACTATGTGTGAAATAATTCCAAGTATTTTAAAACTATCTACAATTTTTATATCTTGCTCATCATAAATGAGATTGATAGAATTGATTATTTGCTTAGAAATGGGCCTACATATTGCAGCTTTTGTCTGGTTTGTATTGATTTGTTGACAGTTTAGTTTCGACCATTCATGAAGAATTTTCAGAGCAGTATTAGCTTTATTCTGAAGGCTGCTAGAATGAGATGATGAAAAAAAATATACTGTATCATCTTCGTACAATACGTATTTCGCATCTCTATAAATATTTATTAGATCATTTATATACACAATAAACAAGAACGGGCCTAAAATACTGCCTTCAAGAACGCCTCTGGTGATATGTTTTAAATCTGAGCGGCTATTGTCTATTTAAACATACTGACTTATAACTTATAAAATCTTACCTTGATAATCGCTAAGTTTTAAGTTAATTATTTAGGAATTAGTGTTGCTGAAATAATTTGGAAAATTTTTGAGGTGATAGAAACAGTACCAATAAAATAAGAATATTAAAAAATATAGAAATAAAAGTTGTAAATATAATCCAGCCAGAGAAAGTGCTAACAAACAAATCTCTCGGTCTTAATAATATAGCCATGGAATAACTCATACGCCGGGTTTAGGGCATGTCCTTTGACTTTTGCGCCAAAGGGGAAGACAGGTATTGTCTGCAATGAACTGTGGCCAATACCCCACTGTGGGTATGTGCCATATGCACCAAAGGAGAACAAGAAGAAAAAGAGCGCTCGCACTTGGCCCGCCGCGATTCATTAAAAATCATCTCATGGTCATCGAACATCAGCTCTCTGTTCTTTTTGTTCATCGGCTTGCCGCCCCGTAACAATATAATGCTCTATGGTTTGCGAGTGCTCACATAACGAACAAAGAGTCGACTGCGTGAATATAAAGCGACATAGGCAAGGAATTCTGCAACGCAAGAGTGTCATGGAGACCTCACATTGCTTCGACCTACTATACCGGATCTGCGCAAACACCGCCTGGCGGTCGGCGGAAGAAGACGTGGTTGAGAACGGCGCACATTTTGAGTTTTCTTGTCATTTGTAATTGCTACAATTTTCAAAGTTCCCGCTTGGCTCTAACATTTTTCGTAATCGCCTGAGGAAATTTGCTTGTATATGCCACTACCCCTTGACCAATCTCCCGTGTGGATATGTGCCATGTTTCAAGAGACCTCGCATACAATCTTCCCAGCCCTTCTGTTCGTATTTATATCATGGTCACTAGAGAGAGAGAGAGATCAATTTAATAAGAAGAAAAGTGGAGAGGTGGGACGGTGGTAAAGAGACCCTGGTCTGCTATTACAGACTGGGAAGGGTTGAAGAGGATGTTAAAGGAGAGTTATGGTGTGAATGAAGGGTGATTATGTCATAGGTCTACAACATTTAGATCGATGCTTTAGTCTAGCCAATTAATAATGTCTTTACTCATTGTATGAAGAAATTGGCATGGGCAGGACATGTAGAGCGAAGAGAGGTAACTGATGGTCCAAAAGTGTTAAAAATTGGATGCCAAGGAAAGGAAAGGTTAGCGGAAAAAGTCAGGTGGGCGTATGAGTTTAAGACTTTTGCAGGGGTCAAGTGGATGCTGCTAGCAAAGAACCGAGTTAACCTGAGGGATGTGGGAGAGGCCTTCGCTCTGCAGTGGGTATAGTCCGGCGTATGACAATGATGACTTTGATGAATTGATTCATGAATTGATGAACTGATCCAAGCAGCTATGAACAGCACCTATCTGGCTTCCATGGGATAGGGCTCACCACATGTTCATATGTTTGGTTACATTTAGCTAGGATATTAGCCAGCCGTAACTTTTTGTTATAGTTGTAGGATGCTAAGCCTGCGTGCCATAGGAGTAAGTGTCTGACTCAGAACGCAACGGTCCTGGCAGCCTGATTCTGATATCACCTTCCCATATGAAAAAGAAATTACCGAGTTGGTGACTCCTCCTAAACCTACTTCCAGTCGGTGTAAATCCATGTCAGCTGTCAGCTACCACCTTCCAGCACCATGCTCGTAACTGTGTAGCGAAAGCTACACTGGCTACGAAATTGCGATTTCGCTCCGGCCGCACTTTGAGGAGGCACACACCCGTTGTCAAGCAACCGCCGCAGCTGGAGGATGCCGCACGCTCGCAGCGCCATCTGGCATCACCACTGGGACGATCTCCTCACGAAAAAACACAGATAAAGTCCACACTATCCCTAGGATCCCCAGCCGAGCGCTTTACCACCTGCGCCACGTCGCGGATATTTTTTTTTTTTTTTCAGAATGGTATTTATTAGATGCCTTTAAATGTACGAAAGAGCTATATACATTACTTACAAAGTAATCAGCTTTTTGCCGGAAATTCAATTGAAACATACAACACCATACCCCTCAACTACAATACGCCTTAGCACAGCTTCACTAAAACGGTGGCAAGGAAACACAACGCATCAATAATGACAGCCAGTTTGGTTGACAGTCACTACCTTTGTAAGTGTCTCTCAGCTGATACATGATCTGGCTGAAATGAGCAATGGGGAAAACAAGAGTCTCAGCATTCCGATCCAACATACGCGTTTTTCGCAGGCTGTTGCAGCTCAAGGAGGAAAATTACATCAAAAGATTCATGGTCATGTTCGCTGGCCATTAGGTAACACACAGTGCGCATTCAAAATAAAGTATTTCTTCAGTGTTCTTTATAGAACGTCTCAAAATAATACCGCATCTTTCCAGGCAATAAAATAGTTTTCGATGGTTCCAGGTATATCGCATAGACGACAGTTAGCAGCAGACACTTCAACAGAACTTCGGCGTGAAGTTTAAAGAAAAACGATTTAGTAGAAGGCGAGGTCATTTTGCATGCTCTTTACAGCACATTATGCCCCATACATTTAGTATAGAGAGAACGATATAATGGCGGCGGGGACAACATAGATATCAATTTTTGTATAAATGTTTTCTTAAATCGGAGAATAAATATTCATAAGAAAATCGAATTGCCAGAAAGCGCACTGAATCGTAAACGTTTTTCAAAACCAAATAATAAAGGCCGATTGGTAAAATTGGAAGAGACCACTAAGTTGGGAATAAGGTTCACAAAGTGTTCTTGCACGGATGCTCTGATAATTGAATGGGAGCTTTTACGAAAAAAAAAAAAAAAAGACACGAGAAACTAACTGAATGACATAGGGATGTGTCAAACCTAATCCGCCACCAAAAACAGGCCTGAATAGGTTATCGCACCGCATTGGCTCAAAACTGGAGGACCATATCAACGTCGCAAACGTTCGGCCAAAACTTTGAATGTAGTGCCTCGTGCAAAACATAATAAATTTCTGTTGCCAGGAACATGTTACAGGCCTGCGCTCGACTCAAAATTGATGAGCGGTGCGCAACAAAAGTCTGAGCATATCTTTGGAGTGCCGGGACCCGCTCTTTCCAGTAGCGCCCACTAGACTTGAATGCATGAAGGGGAAGTCGAAGATATTTAGGAGAAATACGAGATCATCAATTCCAGTATAATGAGTCGGCATTACTCTGCATGAACCAAACCACAGACTCGAACTTTTAGACCTATTCATTTCAGCGCCAGAGGCAATGCCAGACTGCTAAATAGTGGTTATAATTTTGTATATGCTGGGTTTACGACACGACACACTTCTTACGCAGGGTTAGCGCTTATCTAACAAGTACTCTGACCGCTACACTTATCATCAGACGTTAGTTGCTATCAAGAAAGCACCATATTAGGTCAAGAACATATAGGGGATGGAAACGTAGCAATTGTCGCCTTCAGCAGCTGTCGGATGATTTTGTAGCATGTAAGTGCTAAAGTTTCTCGACAGGCCCTCACAACCATTACCAAACACAGCCAAACCAAATTATGTATGCCTTCCCCCTCTTAATCTGCAGATTCATTCGTGTTAAGCAATTTGGAAGAGGTTGTTTAAAGTACTCACACAAAGGTTATAAACTGTTGGACGAATAGAATAGGCACGCAACTTTAGAAGACTCGCCCAAATGTCTGTGCCCGTGGTGTCGTGTTCGTGTTGCTATGCCTCCTGTCGTCTCCCTATTCTATCTTCTTCCTACTCATAAGGACTATCGACCTGAACCAAGAATCCCGTAAGACCATCGCTCTTTAGCGGTTCAAAATAAATCGCTCCACATACTTAGTTTGGCTAGCTATCCACGGAAATTAATGAGCTGTGTAACAATCACTCCTCAAATTGCAATCTGCTAGATTTCAAGTTACCTTATCTTATTGCACTTGACTGGTTGTGACTACTATTTTCGCGTCCTAGGAAAAAGCAAATATGCTTCAACTGCGAGGAGCCTTTCTGGGTTTTCCTTCAGTATGTACGGTGGCAAAGCATTGCGATGCACGACGAAAGGGAGGCCTTTGAAGGAATGGATTCTCCAGCCGGTGGCTATCGTAAGGAATGGATTCTCCAGCCGGTGGCTATCGTAAGACTTTCTGATGAGTCTCCATTACAACCATTTGAAAATAGAACTCTCGCAAGAGCCACAATCGAACTCAATTTCTTAATAAAACTCAGTGTACGATCACTTATTGTAGGATTCCGGTAATTACATTTGAAGGAAAAAAAAAGGAACTGTACAGGAGACATCGTGCTAAATGTTCTGAATGCTGCACCCGCGTCCCAGTAGTGAACATTATAAGTCATAATACTTCAATATTGTGTTTCGTAAGGAAAGAAACCACGGAAACACCAGCACAAAGGCAAGGCGTCAACGCCTTGGTGGTTGTCGTCCCGCCCCGTCTTGTCATCTTTATTTATTATTTATTTATTTTACAATACTGTGAGCCTTTCTCAGGCTCTGACAGGACTGGAAAAAAAGTATAAACAGCAGGCATAGTGTTCCAAGGCAGCAGGGAAAGCATACAGAGTACACCGTGAATAACACATCAAGGTTGAGGATATTGACAAGCTACGTTAAGACTAGTGAACAACAAAAGAGGGCAGTGAAACAACAACACTACGACAATGACATTTCTTGAAAAAAAGATTCAACGCTGGCAGAAAAAGCATCAGGCGACATATTGTTCATAAACTGGTGGGGCAGGTTGTTCCATGTTTCTATGGAACGGGGAAAAAATGAGAATTTGAACAAGTCACATTTAGCAGAAAACGGTCTTATACACATGTCATGGTTAATTCTTTTAGAGCTATGATAAGGCGGCTTTAGGTACAAATCTATATCTATGTTTTTGCAATTGTTATATAGAAGGAAAAGAAATTTCATGCACGCAGTCTGTCTCCGGCATTCCAACGTCGAAATGCCCGCGCTTTCACGCAGATGTGTCACACTTTCGTAACGTGAGTAACGGTTATATATAAACCGGAGTGCTAGGTTTTGAATTCTTTCCAGCTTTTGTTCAGATAAGATTGATGAGGGTTCCAAACTATTGCACTGTACTCAAGAATGGGTCGTACTAATGTCTTATATGCGTTTAGTTTTACATGCGAGGGTGCAGCTGATAATTTCCGTCGTATGAATCCAAGTTGTCGGTATGCTTTTGTGTATATGTTATCGATATGAGATTCCCAACTCAATTTTTCCGTGATTGTTACTCCCAGGTACTTAACATCTTTACTGCGTGTCACAGCAGATCCTGATAACAAATAAGTAAATGGGAGTCTTCTTCCTAGTTATTGTAATAGATGATGTTTTGCTAACATTTATTCTCATACCCCAAGTGTCACACCAAGAGGCAATGTTATTCAGTGTTAAGGTTAGATTATTTTGGTCATCTTGTGAACGAACAGTAGTATATACAACGCAGTCATCTGCAAACAGCCTCAATACAACATTCTGAGTTACACAGGAGAAAATATCATTGATGTAGATAAGAAAAAGTGTAGGCCCTAATATGGATCCCTGGGGAATGCCTGAACAAACATCAATGTGTCTAATTTAGCATTTTTTATTTCGACATATTGCGAACGGCCTGAGAGGTAAGTGACGATCCACGAAATTATTTTTGAACTAATACCAAATAGACTGAGCTTCTCATATAACTTACAATGTGGAACAGAGTCAAACGCCTTTGCAAAATCAATAAACACTGAATCTACCTGCAGACCAGAGTTAATGGCAGCCGCAAAGTCGTGTGTAATCTCAAGTAGTTGAGTAACGGTTGATAAACCCTTCCTGAAACCGTGCTGGTTTGCATACAGAAGTTTGTTGTTTTCCAGGTAGGTTATGAGTGCTTTGTTAATTACATGCTCCAATAGTTTGCAGCAAGAGCCTGTGAGTGATATGGGTCTGTATGTGTTTACGCAAAGTCTGTTTCCAGTTTTTTTGAAAATCGGGACCACCTTTGCGCAGAGCCAGTCGGTTGGTACGGACGCTGTTTCTATAGATAAGGAGAAGATTTTGTGAAGGAGCGGAGACAGTTGTTGCGCATATCGTTTTAGAAAAGCGTTAGGTAAGCCGTCGGGCCCAGGCGATTTCTTTTCGTCAAGCTGTAACAACAGATTAAGAATGCCACATTCCGTTACAAAAATGTCAGGCATACTCGATTGGTATTCCGCCTGACTGAATTCTGGGGCAGGGGCACGAGTGAACACAGACTGAAAATATTGATTAAAGGCGTTTGCGATACTGTATGCGTCGTATGTAACAGCTCCGTCTATTTCCATTTGATCGATTGATCCTCCCGGCTTTGCCATGTAACGCCAGAACTTTTTTGGCTCATGTGTTATAAAATTGGTCAACGTATTCTTGAAAAAGTTGTTCCTTGCCGTAGAAATTTCAGCTCTAAGCGTTTGAGAAAGCTCACTTAAAATAGCCAAATTGGTTTTCTTTTTACGCATTCTTTGTATCTTTCTTTTGAGGTGAATAATGCTGCGTGTAATCCAAGGTGTCTTTCTATTTACTCGCTTTCTTATAGTTGGGATGAATTTTTCTTCACAATGTGCCACTATTCGTTTTAGCTGCAACCATAAGTCGTTCACGTTCTCAGAGTTCGGGTGCAAGATACCGTCTAGCATTACTTCAATGTAATCTATAATGCTGACATCATCAGCCCTGTGATAGTCCTTAACAGATATGCGGAATACACGGGAGCTTTGGTCGGGGCTGGGGCTTAAGTTATCAAAAGTGAGTAGTACCATTTTATGATCCGAGATTCCATTCTCGATACTGATATTGGGGTTAAGTGTTTTGGAAACGAGAGCAAGGTCGAGAATGGAGCTAGCTTGCCCTTGTATACGCGTTGGTTCCTTAACAGGTTGGACCAAGGAAAAACTAAACATAAGATTCAAAAGCATTTCACAACTACTGCGCTCGTTTCTACCTATTGTTAGATCTTCCCAGTCAATCCCCGCTAGGTTGAAATCACCAACTAAGATAAGCTTGGAACGTTCCTTAACTTTACGGCACAAAAAATCGTGGAGCTCAGCGAGATAGTCGACTGACGCGTTCGGCCGTCGGTATATGCCGCCTAATAGCACCGACGTTCCGTTAACATCGATACTGCACCATACGCTCTCATGATTGGAAATTCCCTGATCTTTTTTAAATGGTAAGCCTTCCTTAATAGCAATAGCAACGCCCCCTCCCCTACTATCACGGTCAAATCGAACGAGAGAATACTCATTCGATTTGAGTATTCTCTCATTCTATCCTGTCGTTTCTGCTGATTCGTTTCTTATGATGTCCCACAAAGTGGCCTATAACCACGCCCTGGTAAATATCGGTCTCTTTTTTTTTTAAGGTTTTTCCAGCCCAGTGCTGTTGTTCTTTGTCCTCTTCTGCAACTCCTTCTCTCCGCTTTTTTCATTTCCGCAGTTCAGTTCTGTTCATCAGAAGGCGTAGTTGACGACCAATGGGGGGATTGAAAGCACTCCTCGAGAGACAACTTCGAGAGAACATCGCGATGAAAACTACACAAGACAAGAGAAAGCAGAGATACATAATTCAGAAACAGGAATCCTCCAGAGAGAGGGAGATGAGGGGGGGGGGGGGGGGGGGGGCGTGCTTAAGGAAGATTAAGAAAACAGTTGGCATGCTTCTCCATGGCCTCATTTCGATAGAGCGCTGAAACAAAAAAGCCCGTCATGCATCGCGCATTTCCACAGCGCAAAAGAAGTAAGATTCTGTGAACAACAGACAGCATAGGTGAGGCTTTGGCGTTATCTCTCTGTCGTATCCCGTATTTTTTCTCACGAAACTCAAGCGTCATTTTTGTCCAGACTCACCGGCGACGATATGGAGAAGACAAGCAAGTGCGAGAGGCGTATACCAGTGCATGGTCTTCAAATTGCGCGTCGCGGGTCGACCCTGGTCCGTCATGCCAGCAACTGGAGCCTACAAACCCTTGTCTTCGATAGTCTTTGACTATCGTTTCCGAGACCTGTGCCGCTCTGTTTACGCTTCGATGAGAGGCAGACGATTAAAAGCCGTCGTCTCTACAGAAAGCGCTCCGTCTTTTTACACGTCGCCTTCTCCACCGTAGCGCCTAGAAGCAAGGGCCTATAAAGTTCCGCTGTGGTCCACCGAGAAAAACAAAATCGAGTGTCTCTTAGATATCTCTAAAAAAGGGGAACGGCGAAAGCCTGCCTTTGCTCTTCTATCATTTGCCTGTGATCTGTACCGCACGACGTTCCGCTACCCGCGGCCAGGTAACCTGGATTTATCGCAATGTCAGGTGCGTGGCAAGGAAACGACACCGCGAAGACGAACCCCGAGCCGTATAGCGTTGAGCCTGCATGGCGACGTCATGCTAACGACATACGCTGCGTGCACTGCAATCTGTATTTGCCAGAAGAGTAGGAGCGAGCAGAGCTTTAAATAACAAGAACGGGCTCCTCTGCAACCTGAAAGAATTAACGCCGATTTCCGGACAAGAGTGAATTATTATGGGGTTCCCTCAAAAATCGCGTGATCCGGACGTTTCATTCGGGCTTACGAAAATAAAAATTGAATTATCGCCCTTTCTTTCTCCCTCCGTGCTGTGGCCGAAATGAACGGTGACGTAAAATGAAGCGCAGTGCTGTAAATGGTTCTCGAAGCGTATCTTGTCGAAAGTGCAGTAGCCCGTTTATCCACCGAAAGCTTCTACGTACATTGCTAAAGCTTAAAAGAATGTTCTTGACATCCCACTGCCGACACCGGATGATAAATAGGCAACGCACATAATAACTACGAAGTTCTGAGAAATCTGTATTGCTTTTCTTTGTAGCCGTGTGGCGGCGTTCATGTGGATGCCAATGAGTAACTGCTACCTTATTACAAATAACTCCACCTTGGGGTTTCACCTAAACCTTTTGGACCAACAGCGATTGTAATCTTACATAAATCTTTTGTTCCACTGATAAACGTCAAAATGCAAATGGGATAGGGATGGTTTTAAGACTAAGTAATGAAACGTAGCCTTATTACAATTTAAAAAACCAAGCAAGCCCTCGAGGTTTAGCGAAGTAAAACGAAACATGGTGATTTTAACGCGGTCAAATGCTGTCTTCTTCCACTAGTTTCTGAGAGAAGCTCGCGCATCTTTTTAGGGCACATACCACAGCTGCTATCCGTCAGTAAGACCAGAACGAATGACATTGGATGTACCGAGTGCAATAAGAGACTTCGTCAAGGTCAAATTGTTTAAAAATAGCTCGTGTGAACTGCCCGCTCACCACCATTACACAAATTGTGGTGAGCTTCCACGTGAGAGTCCTCCAATATTAGTACAGTGGGTCTGAGCGGATATTTCACATTAGCTACGACTGCACTAAAATTTCGTGAACTTCCACGTCGAAATTACTTGGGCTTCTTTCGACGAGGTTGAACAGCTTGTTTCCAAGGTTCCTCAAATGCATACCTATAATTTAAGGACGACGATATTTTTTCACTGAGAAATTGTTTGAGAACGCAATTTTAAGCATTTTGTAAAAACGCATTATAAAAAATCAATGACAGGTTTTTTTTATTGATTACATGTTTACTTTTATTGATCTATGCCGATGGGTTGTCCAGATATGCAAAAATTTACCTCATAAAGTTTATTAGTTACAGGACTGCATAAATAATCAATTTATTTAATTTTAAGGGGGAATGTGGTGAAGTTGTAACCGTCAATATGAAAGGCGAGACTCTACTGAAAATTTTCGTAGTCGGCGATGCTACTCGAACTACAAATGTCTAGAATACGCATCACAAAGTCTATTAGATTGACTTTCGTGAACTGCATATTCCTACGGGGAAGATCCACAAGTGATAGCAGTCCGTACAACTAGCGTTGATGGCAGCTCAGATCTGTTTACCCTCACCGTCGTCGTTTTTAGGCAGGCTTTCGCACTTTATCGTCCTCTGGAGCAAGACCAGCAAATATCGCTAAGTAACACTACCCCCCGCGGGAAAAGCACAGTCCCGGGGCGTTCCAAGTTAGTGAAATAGAACGTAAATTATAGAGCTTAAGGCGGTACACATGCACAATTTTGGATGATGGCGCTGCAGACGAGGACTTCGGATGCACAGGTTTAACTTCGTGTGCGACGTCGGTTACCAGGGGCAAAACACGGTAATGGCCGTGTAAGAGTGTAAAAAGTTTTCGCACATCCCTACTCGACGGCACGAGAGACACAGCAAGACAAGAGATCCAGGAGTGAGTGCACATTACAGTGGCGACTGTTGTGGCGGCATTTTTGGGAGTCTTCTGATTCAGAGAGCTTGGCAAGAGCAATCCGGCGGGCATCATGAGCGCGGGAGACGGGATCGGTGGCGTAAGTAATGGTGGCGTCTGCCGCGGGTAGTGAGTTTCGAAGGGCAGTAACTGGTGTCGGCCAAATAGCAGGTAAAATGGAGAATATCCAGCGGTAGAACGAAGAGCCGAGTTGGAGGCGAACGTCACAAAACGCAGATGAACGTCCCCATCCCGTTGGTCGTGAGACACATACATGAACAACATGTCTGTTAGTGTACGGTTAAAACTTTCCATGAGGCCATTGGTATGAGGGTGATAGGCGATGGTGAATTTGTGGCGGACGGAGCACGAACGGAGAATGTCATCAAATCGTGAGAGGAAGCAGAGGCCATGGTCAGTTAGTAGTCCACGAGGGGCGTCAGGAGGAAGAATCACGTTTTCTAGAAATAAGACAGCGACATATGTGGCGCAGCTGGGCGGGATGGATCGGGTAATAGCGTACCGCATAGCGTAATCGGTGGCGAAGGCGATCCATTTGTTCCCCGAGGTGGAAAGTGGGAAGGACACAATAAGGTCAATGCCGACATGGGAAAACAGGTCAGGGATCGGTTGCAAGTCACCTGAAGGCAAAATTGTGGGTTTCTACCGATGCTGACACCGTTCACATGCGGCAACGTAGTGCTAGACGGAGTGATATAGCCTCTGACAGCAGAAACGTCGGCACAGACTGTCGTATGTGCGGGAGACACCCAGGTGTCCAGCCATGGGAGCATCGTGGAACTGTTCAAGGATGGCAGAGCGCAAATGTTGGGGAACGATGAGCAAAATGCCAGCGCTATCTGGCGCATATTGCTTCGGTATTTAGTGTTATTGTGGAGTACAAATAAGGCGAGGGATGGATAAGGATGATCGGAGGTAAGACCAAGAATAAGGGAATGAAGCGAAGGATGCAATCGCTGTTCATCGGCAATGATATAAAAGGCCTAGACAGACAAAGACATGCGTCATCGTCAGAGTCGGAATGGATAGAGGATTCGACGAAATTTCGAGACAAGCAGTCTCGATCTTGGTGAAGCAGGCAGGACTTCAAGACGACGGAAAAGGTATATTCTTGCAATCATAGCGTGTCCCAACCCGCCGACAGGATTTTTGAGAGAGGAAAGCCAACTCAAGGCATGATGATCTGTTATAACAGTAAAGGGGCGACCCAACATATAAGGGAGGAATTTTGTAATAACTCAAACAAGCGCTAGGCACTCTAGCCCTGTGGTAGAATAATTTTCCTCAGCCGCAGATAGGAGGCGGCTAGCATACGCAATCCTTGTGCAGCCGTGTTGTCGCTGAGTCAGTATAGCTCCAATATCATGCCCACTTGCGTCGGTGCAGAGTTCAGTAGGGTCAGATGGGGTGAAATGGGCCAAGACCGGTGAAATACTGAGAACAGCAATAGGCTTCGAGGAAGCTGCAACTTGGCCCCCAAGAGACTAAAACGTCTGTCTTCAGGAGTGGGTGAGATTACGATCAAGAGCTGCGAAGTTCGGGACGAATCGTCTAAAATAGGTACATAAGCCAATAAAGCTTCGAAAATCGCTGGATAAACGCGGAGTCGGAAAATCTTTGGCGGTGCGAGGGTCAGGCTGAACGCCGGCACAATTAACCAAGTGACCAAGGACTTTGATTGCTCGGTGACCGAAGCTGCATCTCTTGGAGTTTAGTTGAAGTCAGGCGCGTCGAAAAAGCGCAAGAAATGTAGAAAGGCAAAGGAGGCGGCTGTCAAACGTAGAGGAGAAAACAATTACGTCTTCAAGATAACACAAACAAGTGGTTCACTTGAAGCCTCAGAGCAGAATCCATCATGCGTTCGAAGGTTGCTGGGGCAAAAGGCATCACTACAAATTGGTAGAGGACGTAAGGGGTGACGAAGGCGGATTTTCACGCTCTCTTTCATCGACACATATCTGCCTGTAGCCGGAATAAGGTCGGTGGTTGAAAAGCAGCTGGCTCCGTGCAAACTATCAGCGCGTCGTCAATACGCGGAAGAGGCTAGACATCTTTTTGGTTATGTTATTCAAATGGTGGTGTCACAGCAGAATCTCCAACCGTTATCTTTCTTTTTGACCAACACGATAGGGGATGCCGAGAAGCTACTGGAAGGCTCGATTATGTCGTTCGCCAACATCTCTTCAACCTCCGCTCAAACAACGTGTACGTCGCTCGGCAAGCGAAACATGATAGGGCCACCTGTGAATAGAACTGGTGTCATCGATGTCAAAGCGGTGGGTGACAACTGTAGTTTGACCCAGTGGACGGGTACTGAAGTCAAAAAGGTCACTATAGGTGTGAAAAAGATTGCATAACTACACGGCGAATTCAGGTTGGGGATTAGCTGCAATCATGCTGTTAACGGCATCAGGGCGCGATGTGGGGGACTAGAGAGGGGCTGCAGTGAGGCCAATTAGATTATCTATAGTCAGAGCTGAAATGGCACAATCGGTCAGCGGGTACCGCGCAGCTTGTGAAATTCATTCGGGGAGAACTTGAGTTGACAAGCTGAAGTTAAGGACAGGGACAGGGGTGCGGTTCTAGGAGGTATACACAATTAGGTGATGAAAGGTGAGGTGTCATTGCAGGATGACATCAGTAACGATACACGCGAGGTAGTCGCCGTCTGCGACGTGTGGGAATGGCGACATAGGGATGTAAACGGTAGCTTCAGGTGGAAGGTGGCAGAACTATGCTGAGGGAAGGCGGAGTGACCAGGCGAGGTCTTCAGAGCAGAGCGGAACTTCCAAGAAAAGGCCTTTATAGCAGTCAATAAGGGCAGCGCGGGCCGTTAAAAAGGGAATCCCAAGGAAATCGCCATGGGGGCATTCGTGTAGAACTGTGAATACTTGGGCATGACGGCCAGCAATGGTAACTCACTCCTTACACATGCCAAACACGGCAGCGCGTCACCATTGACGATGCGAACTGTGGATGAGGCGGCTGGCGCAAGGACTTCATTGAGGCAACGGAGTAATGAGGAGATTGAAAACGGACAGTTAGGCGCCGGCGTCAATAGCAGCACGAACTGGAACTCAATCCACAATGACATCTATGCGGTTATTTTGTAGTGAAGGGATCAGCAGAGTTTTTTTGGTACGTGTCACAAATGCAGCTTCACCTCCGGGAGCTGCATTGGCTGATTTGTCGGTAAATGGGCGAGAAATGACGGTGAAAAAATGCTGCGAGGAAACGGGAATGGTGAGCGTGGGCTTGCGGGGATGGCGAAAAGCTGGCAACACGAAGAGTTGCACCGATGTCAACACGGGTCTGGTCTGGGCGTGAGGAATAGCGAGGGGCACAGTCTCTACGGCGGTGAAAGTAGGTGAACTGACGAGATGGCGTGTACCAATGGCTGCGACAGTGACGGGAGATGTGGCCAGTGTGTGAACAAGTAAAGTAGAAGGGGCGATCCTGAAGGGTATGCCATTCATTTGGATTGCGGTACCGATATCGGGACGAAAAACGGGTGTTGGAGAAGGCAGCAGCAATCACTGGAGGGGCATGTCCAGAAACCACAGTGTCGGAGACGCGGCCGAAAGATAGGCCTAAATTCGCAACCTCTTGGCGAACAACAGCCTGAGTGAGTGATATAGTAGACAAGGTGTTGTCCGGCGTATGCGATAGGGAAGCAGCGGGAGTCATTGCCTCAAGTTCTTGACAGATGATGCGGGTCCAAATACTGTCATTGGCAGGTGGTCGAGGAGTCGGAAGATCGACACACGAAGAGCTAGCAGCCTTGTTCGGCAGCAAGTCAAAAAGGTGAGATATGCGTCCCTCTTTCGCTTGTTAGAAGCGTCGCCGCACCTGCAGCACAGAGTCCTCGGTACAACAATCCTTGCACGATAGGAGGTTGAAGGCATCGTCGACAATGCCGTTTAGTATGTGGCCTACTTTATCCGCCTCAGATAGGGCATGATGGACTTTGCGGCGATGCGACAGGACGTCCTGGATGTGAGATACGACTCTTTAGACATTTGGGCGTGAGAGGCGAGCTCTTTCTTTACTTCAATCAATAGGCTTTCGAACAGGTCGTGGAGCTTCTGCTTGCAGACATCCCATGATTTCAGGTCCTCTTCATGAGTTTCAAACCCCACCCGCGCGGCCCAGTCAAGTAAAAGATGACATTCGCGAGCATAAGTGGGGCATTCCACCTGTTGTGCTTGGTGATGCGTTCTTATAGGGGCAGCCAGTCGTCTACATCAACACCATCGGTCCCGCAGAAGGTTACGGGGTCCCGGGGGTGGACCATGACGAGAGCAGATGCGGCGGCCGTAGAGGGAGTGGCGTCTGTAGACATTGTGGTGGTACGGACGTGGCGGCTACTGCTGAGATCCAGCTTATCACATGGGATCGAATGAATTCACCTGCACAAATAGATGTTAAGCGGAAGATTCACAAGCGATAGCCGTTCGTACAACTGGCGTTGATGGTTATGAGGATGACCTCAATCAAAATGGTACATACTCACGGCGGGGCATTCGCCGGGGTACATTGCAGATAACGAATATGTATGGTCAAAGAGCGGAGTATTTAGATAAATATGGGTGTTTACCAAAATTTGCAAAACAAATAATAAGAAAAAGAAAAAGCAATGAAGTCTCACCTAGCAAAGGAATCTGCCTGATGAAATATATAATCATGAACAGAATCGCACACGGGTTCAAGACATATTCCATGACGCTTGTACAGAAGGAAAACTGGAATAGAAGAAAGCCTAATCTAAAAATTGCAGTCCATAAGTCAGCATCATCATCATCATCAACCTGATTATACCCACTGCAGGGCGAAGGCCTCTCGTATATTTCTCCAATTAACCCGGTTCTGTGCTAGCTGCACCCACTTGACCCCTGCGAACTTCTTAACCTCATCTGCCCACCTAACTTTCTGCCGCCCCCTGCTGCGCTTTCTTTCCCTTGGAATCACGTTTGTCACCCTAAGCGACCATCGGTCATCCTCTCTTTGCACTACATGACCTGCCCATGCCCATTTCTTCTTCTTGATTTCCACTATTATGTCAGTAACGAGTAATTTCTCTGACCCGCTCTGCACGCTTCCTATGCCTTAATGTTACCCCTACCATTTTTCGCTCCATAGCCCTCTGAGTTTTCCTAAACTTAAGTAGAATCCTCTTGGTTAGCCTCCACGTTTCAGCCCCATGGGTGAGTACAGGTAAGAGGCAACTGTTGTATACTTTCCTCTTGAGCGATACCGGTAAGCTGCTAGTCATAATCTGCAAATGCTTGCCAAATGCACTCCATCCCAATCTTATTATTATTTCCTTTTCATGGTCCGGATCTGCGGTTACTATCTGTCCTAAGTAGACATATTCGCCTACTAGTTCCAGTGCTTCGCTACCTAACGTAAACTGCTGTTCCTTCCCGAGGCTGTTGAACATTACCTTAGTCTTCTGCAAATTGATTTTCAAGCTTACTTTTCTACTTTTCCTGTCTAGGTCACCAATCATTCTTTGAAGTTCATGTCCTCAGTTACTTAGCAAGGCAATGTCATCAGCAAATCGCAGAATACTGAGGTATTCTCCATCTACCCATATTCCTAACTGCTCCCATTCCAAGTATATGAATACTTTCGCTAATAAAGCTGTGAATAGTATACTGGGGAGATCGTGTCTTCTTGCCTAACACCTTTCTTCGCTAAGTAAGTTGTCTCAAATTTCCTTGAACTGTACATGCGTCCACGCCAAAACCATTTCAGGTGTTGGTAATCTGCTGCAGAAAGAAGAGGCTCGTGACTCAAGTAAGGGAGAAGTTCGAAGTTTTGAAATCGTGCTAAAGTTAGGTATACGGTATTAGATATGTACGAAACAAGCGGTCCATGAAGGGCGGACTTTGCTAAGAATTCTGGTCTCTCGTTAGATGTAATGCCGCAATGGCCAGGTATCTAGTGAGAACGGACTTCTGTAATACGACAAGAAATAAAATATAAAGGTAATGGCAAAGCCGAGTATTCCTCGAATTTCCAAGCGCTGCCAACACTGGTAGACTGTCAGAAAGAAAGATATCCCTAGAGATATTACAAGCAATCTTTTTAAGGCAAACTTAGTGGCTAGAAACTCAGCAACCAAAAGGCGTAATGAATAACTCCAGTCAAGAGCCCGGGACTGTATGCCAATAGCTGCTTTTTCATTCTGACGGGGGGGCATCTGTAAAGATAGCAATATGGCTAGTAGTATTGTCTCTATGCGGTATTTAATACATTGGCAAAAACATCTTAGCATTTCTTGGGAGGGTGTCATCAACTGAGATTATAATATTTGGCCGCCGATGTTTAACTTGTACTAATGAATTTATTGATACGGGAAGTTTTAGCAGCATGGAATTAGTAAACACAACCTGAAGGAGGTTATACCTAGGCCAAGTATAAAAAATTATGATGGGTTCAAATTAAATATGGGGTTAGCGAATTCAGAGAGAGGCTCCAAAGGCCTTAAAAACGTTTGCACAGTGAACTGCTGAAACCGCGAAAATAGATTAGGTATCCGAGCTTCTAAGTACAGCACACCATTTGCTCACCATTTGCCACTGAGCTCGTCGCTCTAGAACAAACAGGGGTTCAAACTTTCACCTTGGGTACCCAGAAAATAGAACGAACCCGAATTCAAGTATTGGCAGTACGTAGGTCTTATAAAGCAAGAGCAGAGTGTCCCGACGCACACCATATTATTGTTGCTGATTCACAGCAACCAAGAATACGTTCACCTTTAAGCATAAGGCTTCTAATTTGGGGGCTTCCAGTCAATCCGTGGGTTGTAATTATACGCAAATATTTAGTAGAACCAATATTCGGGATTAGGATATAATTATGTAACAAAAATGTTAACAAGGGTTGTTTGTGGGAATGCGAGGGCGGCACATTTTTGACATTTAAACCTAACCTTAGGCTGTCCAGCCATACTTCCAGAGCATTTAGATAATCTTGCAATAAATGATGTAGGTTGTGAATATTTTTTGCAGAAGCGAAAAAAAGCAATATCCTCTGCATACACATTAACTTTGACGGCCAGGTGAATAAGAATATCACGCTTTAATATATTAAACAATTACGGCGAGACGACTAAGCATTGTGGTACACCTGGCCGGGGGTAAGTGTTGGAATTTCCCGTACCCTTTCTGGAAAAGAATGATCTATTCTTTAAACATTCCCTTATCCACGCAAAGATATACAAAGGAGGTTGTAGACCAGCTAGTTTATGAAGCAGAATGCTGTATTCTACGCTGTCGTGCACCTTGGTGATTTGCAAAGTATTTAGAAATGAAACCTCTTGCTGACTCATGGCAACCCTAACATGACTCTCCATGTCTACGTGTGCGCTCCAAATCCAGAATCCCCGTCGGAAGTCAATCAGAGCCTCGCAAAAGCAATGAAAATATAGAGCCTCATCCGGCAGATGGCAGTAGACTAACCGTTCTATTAGCTTAGCTAAATTTGAAGTGATCACAATCGGCCGAATGTTGTCCAGATCAAAACCCTTCCCCTGGCCTTACTGTAGTGACACATTTTCGCTATTTTCCAAGCTTGTGGAATCCAGGCTTTTTCCAGTCTAATTCACAACATGTAATAGGTCCGAGCCAAAGTCTTTCAATAGTATTTTCAGCATGGCAACTGATACTCTGTCAACACCAGGGCAGCCGACTGCAGGCAATTAACAATTAACTACAAACGCTAATTCAGACACAAATACCTTAGTGACGTTTGTACCAAACTTGAATCGAGTTGAATAAAAGGTAGTGCGAGCTTTAAAACGCGCCGCAAGGCCTTGGGCAGTAGATTCGGATTAATTTAAATCTTCTCGCGTGAAAAAAACCTTGGACCGGGTGGTATGAAAGGAGGGCAAAACTTTTGTACGTTCCACGTATCTAGAAGATTTCCGGTTGACTGGGTTAGACAAATAGGTGTTCAGATTCGACGGTTTCACGGACTGGAGCGGCAACGCAAAGCGGAGCATCGGAATCGAGCCGTGCTGTTCCCTCAAGCCAAGTCGATTCACACGGCAGTGGCGACGACGTGAATTCGCATCAGCCTAACCCGCTCTTCTACCTTACTGCAGGTTAGTGCTTGCTGGCTGCTTATTGCTGTTGACTTGCATTTCTTCACGTCGTCTCCACTGCCAAGTTGAAATCTTGTCTTGTTCGAAGATGTCGAAGGAGCTAAGTTGAAGGATGATATGCGAGCAGGGTCTCTAAAGCTGAAAGAGGAGCTCCGGCAAGAAATGAAGACAATGAAGGAGTCAGTTGAGCGGAGTTTAAAGGGACACTAAAGAGAGAAAGAAAGTGGGTTTGCATCGATAGAATGCCAGTTCCTGATTACAAAAAGACCACTCTTACTGAAAACAGAGCTGATGTAATGTAGTAAAGAGGAAGAACTGGAATACAGGTATCGCCGCCACAGCCGAAACGGCCGAGGCTCGCAACTACAAACCACGTGACGCGCTAGGGATCCCGGAGGCTGACAAATGCGAATTACGTTGCATGTTTGAATGCGGTAGTACGTTTTTTTCTCAAACATGATAACACGCTTTTATCATACGTAAACGACGGCGAAAAGACAACGTAAACGTTGCAAGGCAAATACAAAAGTATACTTGGAGGCGCCACAGGCGCCCACTTCAGTTTTGGTTATGTTTCGGCTCAGGCATTTCGTGCGCACTCGGATAGTTTGTTTGAACCTGCAGAGCCTGAATTACGAGCTTGGAGCAGCAGATGCGCCTTGATGGTTCCCATTTGAGCATTCGGAGGCACGAGCGAGCGAAATCCGCTACCGCCGACACGCTCCTTCGTTCACACTTCTGCGCCAACATATCGCCGCCGTTGCCGCTTCGACTGCGACCTGACCGCATGACTGCAGCTACGTACGCCACGAAAAGCATACATATGCTAAGTACCGAAGGAAAAACGCATTATCATTCAATTGTTCACTAAATCATGGCACATCTGACCAACATATACTGCGTCAACAAGACCTTCAACGTGCTATTTGCAGGCGTCGTAAACAAAAGGGGCATACTTGCCGCTCATACCAAGGAGAGCGTCGATATATTGCGCTCGTCACCCGGCAAAAAAAAGGGCCTCGGGTAAAAAGTAAAAACTAAAAATAACGAGGCACCAGAAATACATTACAAAAGGTTAAAAAAAATCGATTTGTAAAAAAAAAAAAAAAAAAAAAAAAACCGCCAGAAGCAGTAAGACTCGAACTCGCTACTACTTGCTCCGTAACGTTCGGCGCTAACCGCTCGGCTACGCCGCTTTTTTTTTTTCTTTATTTCCGAAGTATACATGAACAACAAATTGTCACACTTAATAAAACACTTCAGCTACCCTTGAGCTGACGCGTGTGAGGTTAAAATTTCTTCAATTTTACCAGGTCATCCAGAACTTCTGCCCACTGTGGTGGGTCGGGGAGCGCGCAGATACATTCCCGTAGATAAACAGCACTTTTAACAAAATTATCACGTACACTGCGAATGTTATTATCTTCATGCCTTACTTGCATCCGTGTTTTCCACAAGCTGTGGAGGCCCAGAAGCATTATTAAATCATAGAGTACGTCTTCGTTCTCCACCGGTAAAAACCGGATGCCATAAGGGTTTAGTGGTAGCTCTTTTTTAATTGTTCTTTGTAGCACGTCCCAATGAAATACTGCATCCCAGCAGTCTAAGAATATGTGTTCAATTGTCTCTGGCTTTTTGCAAAGCTGGCAGTTTGTCGTCCAAGGGACATAGATTCCTTTTTCGTGAAGCCAGGTTTTTACGGGTAGAGTGTTCGAGTGCAACTTAAAAAAGAACGTTTTGGCAGCCGGTCGAGCTGGCATCCTCTTCACTCGTTTTAAAATATCCTGCCCTGGGCCTCCACGGTAGGGCTCTCGGTGCCGGCAGCATTATTTCCACTAGGTCCTTATACAGCTTTTTCTTGCCAACACTGTACAAATATTCACGGGAAAAACGCACTTCTAACAACTTGTAAGAGAGAACTCGCCACAAGAACCTTGGAAATATTTCTAGTTTTTATGTCATGGCCCCATTTACAATAAAGTGTTTCTGCTGCCGGTCTAAAAATTACAACTTCTTGATCATAGGCGCATGCTGCCTGCTCTCACGTCTTGCAACTAATGTTCTGGATGCCTATGCGCACTATATTGTGCACTGGATCCATTTTAACATGTGGAATTTCACAGCGCTGGCAAATGTAGTGGCGCCGGCACTTCGGTCATGTTCTGCTACCGTGGACGTAATTTTCGCTGAACACGGAGCTGTAGCACAAACCTTGAAGAAAAAAAGTGCGACGAAGCTTCAAAACTGACAAGCGCAGCAGCGAGGACACTATTTTGCTGGTAACTAAATCTTATTTGTATGTAAACATGTCAGGAAGCGTTGCGATGACCGAGGGCTCGGTTTGTTTATACACAGTGCAAGAAGGAGCGCAAAAGCTTGAGAGACATGTAAAGTATTGTGCATTACAAGCGCTCTATGATTTTTTTTCTTCCTTTATGGGCCCATCGCTCGGTAAATTACTCTCTTCATCGTTTTATTTATTTCGGCTGAGGCCGTCATTGCGAGTACGCTGTTGCCAAGTTGGCCCTTGAGGGATGCGACGCCGCGGGCCGCGCCGGCTCGCTAGCTATCACGGAGTCTCCGCTTACGTCATAGTGTGCGTCACTCAACTCCAACTACGTAGTTGGAGGCCACAGTTTGAATTCGACCGGCGGGAACAAGAAAAAACCTCAACTTCTTATCGCAATATCTCAGTAATTATTCGATTTTTTGCTGCCGGATATGCGGCGACAGTGTCACCAAATGTAGTTTATTAGATTTTCATACCATCTTTGGCTGTCTTTAGTGTCCCTTTAAGGAATAAAATTTGGGAAATACGTTCTGAGCAGGTTGAAACAAACAAAGCTCTCGAATACGCGAACGCGACAATTGAAGAGCTCGAAAAAAAAAAGTCGACAATGAAGTAGAAAAGAACTAAGTTAGAGGAAGAGAATGAAAAACTTCGTTCCAGGTGTGGGAGACTAGAAAGGAACACTGAAGAACTGGATAAACGCCTTATTCATCGGCGTCTCTCATAGCCTTAGTTGCTTTGGTACGTTAAACCCCACAAACCAACCAACCAATCATCTAGATATGTACTCAGGAAAGACGAACATCTAAATCCAGGGTGTAGAGCAGAAAGAAGATGAAAGTGTTCTCGATATAGTTTCCGAACTTGGAAAGGCTCAATGACCCTATTATCGAAGCTGACATAGAGAGCTGCCATCGCTTGCGCGCCCGAGCAGGAAAAACGCCTAACATTCTTGTTCACTTTGTCTCAAGAGAAGCGAGATGTGACGCTCAGAAAAGCCAAGAAAATGCGCCTCACTAACACTGATCAAGGATTTGAAAGCACAGACTCTGTATATGTTAACACATTTGCCCTGCTGTGAAACGTCCGCTTGGCCTGGCTAGCAAAAGGAAACGAGAGCATCAGTGGAAGTCCGTCTGGCCGATGAATGGGAAAATTTTCGCTAAAAGGTATTTTCGCTATTTTATGCTGTGCTGATAAAATACAAAAACGACCTTGAAATGATCTGCTAGGCCACTTAGCGCCTAGCAGATCCGTTTGATCGGTATGTTTGGTGATTGGAGGCGAAATGAGATGTTTCATGTCGATGAGAAAGTTTTAATATTGCTAATCTTGCAAAAAGCAGAGAGGTAGGCTGTAGTGAGATAACCAGCATATAATTTCATTATCTAGGATTTCTCGGCGCGCTTCCATCGTACTGCACCAGACCGTTCTCGCATCGGCCTCCATTAAAAGGGGGACGGCAGGAATTCGACACGGACTCCAACTAAGAAACGGGATTCTGTAGCCACTTAGCGGATGCGAAGGTTGCACTGAGGGGAGCTATGCGGCTCTTAACTAAGTGTTATGAGTAAGTCGTACGTAAACTGACTCAATGAGCACTGCGATTTGTGAAGGAACGTTTATTCGCAAATCGATAACATTACAAGAGACACGCGAAATATGAGCCATAATTATCCACGACAATAACTGCATCAGTTTTCTTGTTATAAATAATTTGAAGCGCAGTTGAGTATTAATAGTTCAAGCGCCTGCCCGGAGCTACAGTGCGCGTGTGGTCATCTTTAGCTAAACCATGGAACCGGAAGCGATTTCAGGCGCTTCCATTGTCTATCCAGATAACCCGACTTATTTGCAGTTTTGAACGAAAATGTTCAGAACTCAAGGGAGTTATCGATGCATAAATGTTTCAAAAAAGTATTTGAAGAAGAACTCTTAGCGAAGCAAAAAGAAGATTTGGCCAAATTGGTCATTTTTCATGCTCAGCACGATGTTGTGCTGCAAATTGCATTGAAAAGGCCCGATCCATTCTTGCCAAAATGCATTCCAATGAGATGGCAGGATAACGAATTAAACGTTGAGTAATCGTCTACGTGGTACTCCATATATATGTGGTAAACAGCGCCCACACCATCCAGCCCCCTGTGTATGTTTCAAAAGTACAAACTAGTTGTTTTTCATATTTTTTATCACGTGACGAGTGCTGCCATTTTCTGAAGGCCTTTCCATTCCCAACTTCGGTGTTGGACGGTTTCTTACCAAGTCACCAATGACGTTGCCGCCATTGACTAAAATATATTGTCTTGCTAGTTCATTTGGCGGCAAGTTATGGCTCGTAGGGAGCTCAATGCATGAAAGTGCTAGCATAGAAATATTAGCCGCTTGACGCGGCAACCAAACCGACGAAAAACGCGATCTAAACCGAGTGAGTAAAATATAAATGAAAAAAAAAAAAAAACTGAATGGCGCGCAAGTATGTTTCAAAGCCACAAGGTATACAGCTTTAAAACTATATGAGAGGCTCCAAAGGACAATGCTTTATGTCAGGAGTGAAAAACATATGATGAGATGGATGTATGGACGTGGTGTCTCTAAACGTCGTCTTCTTTCCACAACCAGGTATCAGACAAAGGCCTAGAACTCGTGCTCGGTGACGTAGATGAAGATTTTTGCGAGCGCACTGCCGCTGTACAGGCCGCGGTGGAAGATGGTGGTCTTCAGCTCCAGCTGGATGTCCTGTGGCCCCTGCAGCGGTCGCACGATGGACACCATGGCCTCGTTGTGACCCACACGGCGCAGGAAGAAGTGCTCTCTGGTCGCCACCTCAATCCCGTGGGCTCTACAGAGACGCAAAAAAGGTTGAATGTTAGCCACTTTACATCAGAAGGGGTGGCTATGCTCCGCGACAACATATCTTAACAATGCAGTATGCTACAGAGCCGAAACAATCATCTCGTTCTATACGCAGCAGGATACAGTGGGTAATTATTTATCAATCATTAACTCAGTTAATAAATAATAATAATTGTTATTTAATTTTATTTTGGTTAATCTATGTCGAAGCACATTGCACCGGTAAAATATGTTATAATAAGGCCTTTCAAACAATCCTGCGCAAATATTTAACGTTAGATGTGGTTGAAGACAAGAATATTTGTTTTAGGACAGGAATATTTGTTTTAGAATACAAATAAGTTTTCGACTACGACGGGTTATTCGAAACTTTCATTGGTGACGCTTCATGCATCTGCGTCGGCAAGGAGTTAATTGCAGTTAATATTTTATCTCAAAACATAGTGTACTGGCAAAGCGAGTATGCAAGGCATTTCAAACATAACTGCATCTTTGCAACTCTGGAAAGGTACGCCGGGAAGATTATTGTTTTAGATTACAACCAATATTTCGGCTACGACCGGTTACACGAAACTTCCATGGGTGACGCACCATCTACATTGATGGAGCCAATTACAGCGAGCAACATTCAAAGTAGAATAACACTCCGCCTTTCATATAATGAAGTTGCTTACGACTGTTGGTAAAGAGTGTGTGTGTGAGATTGGAGGCACAGATTAAAATATTAGCAATTAAATTTGGCTTGCTTTGCGGGGTTTAACGTGCCAAAGCGGCTCAGGCTATGAGAGACGCCGTAGAGGAGGGCTCTGATATCCCACTGGCGTGCACTGCCATTACGCAGCACATGGTCACCTTGATTTTCGCTTCTATCACAAACAGCTGCCGCGGTCAGGATTCCATCCCGCATGTTTAAGTACAGCAGTCGAGTGCCTTAACCCTTGCACCACCGCGCATGCTAATAAATGTAAGTATTGAACTTACAAAATGTGAATACGATAATTACGATCCGTATGGGCAGCCGTTACCGCTGTCGCGGATACTCTTAAAGGCGGAATTTAAATGCCTCGTATTCTTGTAACGAGAGCTACACTGCGGTACGTTTTCAAGCCGTCGGCGTGACACCGTGTTCCCGTAGCACCATCACAGCGTGGAACACAAGCAAGAAGAAGAAGAAGAAGAAGAAGAAGAAGGAGGAGGAGACAGATAACTGAGGAGTTGGTAGAGGTCAATGACAACAGCGACTTGCTGGTACAGACGGTTCGTTCGAACTTTGATGGCGGTGTGCCCTGGAGTTCTTAATAGAAAGGATGGCATACCATTAGAAGTCTTTTATACATCCGAATGAGAATGGTCAACTACAGGCAAGAGGAGCTCATACGTGAAGTGATTCGCCTAAGGCATAAATAAAGCTGGAACCATAGAGTAAACTACTATGTGCAAAAGCCATGTCTTTACTTTCAAGCCGAACCTAAGCGTAGCCATGCATGATTGCTTTCGCTTAACTCCAGGATTAGCCACAAGCTAAGCCACAGCTAATTTTTTAAAACTAGGATGCTATATCAAGTTGTGCATGCACTGGCGTCGTAAGCGCGGCAGCCGTTATCAAAGCCACAAAAGTTGGTAACAGCCACTGCTACCATTAAACAGGCATTAAAAAAATTTATATAAAGAACTGCGTAGGGCCGGAACAATGCACAATTTGTGTTCCATTAAGACACAGTTGGTAAAAACAGAAACGATAGCTTTATGCCGTCTGGTAAGGTAGAGAATTTAAACACAGCGGTATTGCGTTGTAAGACCCCTTTCCCGAGCATTATCACCCAGAAGACCCGAACACCAAGAAGAGGGGAAATCTTGTACCCATTGTAAAACCGATGTGCATCTGACGCCATTGGGTATCGAAACCGGTACATCTCAGCGAATACTCTGGGAGTGCAACGATATTTGGTAGCGCGTACTTCGCTTGTATAAATCAAGTCACCTTGACGAAGCACGGGCCTCGACCAGGTCCAGTTCAAAGTCGACGTGGGAGAAGCTGAAACGCGGCCCCCGCATGGTGAAAAAGTCCTGCTGTCCGGATGCTGGTATTTTCATGTTGTGCGGCAATGTGAAGTAGTTGAAGGAGAGCGAGACTGGTTCCATGCGGCACAGCTGGTCGTCCGGAGGGCACTCACGCTTTTCTCGTTTGCACCGCCTGCAGGGTGGGGCGGGACAGTTATGGGTATCATTATCATTGACGTGGATCTCATCCTCAGTCACGCGCTGAGTGAAGCGGAGGTGCCGTACGTGTTCGTCGTACTCTACAGGATAAAAGCAAAACGCGTGAATTACACCAACTCCAAGGTTCTCCGGCTTAATTGATAAACAAAGATAGTAAGTTACCTTGAAGGGCCCCTATATCCTCATTTGGTTTGTTTGATATATACTGTTTAACGTCTCAAACTTGCCCGGGCTTCGAAGGACGTCTTAATAGACGGATCCGGAAATTTCGACCACATGAAATTCTTTAACATGCACTGCCACAGCATAGTACACAGCCTCCTCGTTTTTCGCCCCTTCATTGAAAAGCAGCCGCCGTGGCCAGGATGCGAAGCCGTGTCTTTATGCTCAGCAGTCGAGCGTCATAACCACTGAAACGCAGCGGCGAGTTTATATATTCATTTGATTCTGGTGAGTTACCACACTGGGCGAATTCGCCCATAACAAAGGATAGGATGTCCGCTAGGATATGATGACCATTGCTGGAGAAGTGCCATGTGTAACTGGAAAACATCACGTCAGCCCTTGGTCCAGCAGTGGACGTGACCTGGATAAAGAACGACTAGCATATCGACGACGCACTAGTGGTGATGTACCAAAAGACTGAAAACCTCCTGCCCAATCGCCAGCTTCCTCAAATCCTGTATAAGTCACCTTTAGTATGTATCTTTGGGAAGCAGTCTCTATAACAATAGCATCATAATCGGACACTCACAAACATAGCGTAATATGGCGTTTATATCAATACCTGCCGCTTCTCTAACACGTCGTGATATCTTTCTACTGCAGCTGTATATAGTTATGTGCGCGGATGGTGGCCAGCACCTGCACTAACCAATGCTGGCATTTAGATGGTGGCAGAAGGTGTGCTGTCATGGGCAAAGCCAGAGAGAGGCAAATGTTTAATGTGGTTGAGGACGAGGACGAATACGTCGGCTGGAGTAAAACGTCTCGGACATAATAATCAAATTATACTAAACTAGGTACAGAATGAAGACTGGAGGTGACGCTAGCAGTGCAGAGTACCGCTTTACGCATGATGCTGGTGGCCACTAAGCGCTCGTTATAGTCATGGTGAGAGGTGCGAGGCTCGTGAATGTTCAAAATCCAGAAAAACCACCAAAAGTCCTACGTTTTGTGGTCGGGATCCCTGAAGTAACCGGACGGGCACTCAAGTACGTTGCACCGATAACCACCCCGCGTGTTCAGGCATACTTCGTTTTCGCCCCGGCAGACGTCACCACGCTCGCACTCGTCAATATCTGCGCAGAAGTGGAGACACGCCATCTCTCCATCACGACTGCACGGTAAAAAGTTAGTCATATGTATGCAGTGCGCACAGCAGAGACCTATATGAAGCGAATTCAGGCCGTACCTTGACAAGTCCTCTTGTCGTTGCCAAGCAGGTAGCCCTCTGGACAGGAACATGAGTAGGAGCCTGGCTCGTTGACGCAAGTGCCGATGCAAAGGCTACCGCGACCTGCCCACATCTCGCATTCGTCGACGTCTGAAGAGGTCACGCAGGAAAATCACCGTATTAACAATCGACATCTAATGGGGAATGAACCCTAGTGCATTATCAAAACTGCCGAAATGAACCAACATTTTTAGTTTCATTTAGTTTCACTTTGCTTTATTTTGCTTTATTTTTGCCGCATTGTGAAAATGTGACAGACGAGAACCATTTCACTATACCCCCTTTGTCGATGCACACAGAAGTCAACGTTTGAAATTTGCCGCGGTCATATAAGCTCTGGTTACTGCTTCAGAATTTGTAAACTGGTACATACAAAGAAAATTTTCATGTAGCTGTCGTGTAGGGTCAAATATAAACAACGGGCATTGCGAAGGACTATGCCTGGGGTCCCGCTGTCACACTTTTCATAAAGGATGTTTTTTTTAATATGACTGGAAGCGAATGAGATGGGTTCCTGCAATATTTTCTTGACGGTAGTGATGCGGTAATTATCCAGGAGTCTTACCCGAGCATGTCCTTTCGTCCGCATCAAGACGGAATCCCTTTCGGCAGATGCACTGATACGAGCCCCACGTGTTAATGCACGAGTGATCGCAAGCGTGCAACCTCTCTTCGCACTCGTTGACGTCTTGAAAGAAAATATGAGAGGAAGACATATGGTCAAAAAGGCTTCGCGATGAAGTGCTAGGTTTTACAGTGCGACAAGGTATTAAAGCAACAAGGAACTGACGTAAAGCATCGTTGTTTATTTTATATACTTTTAAACGGCACAACCGCCACAAGCAACCAAGTCACAAGCTCATGAACAGATGGTAGCGAAAAAGGGACAAGGATCTAGATGAGACGAGAAGGATGGCGCTCTCGGCTAAGTTCCTCCCCCTTTTGCGCTGCCATCTCTCCGTGTCATGTACCAACACGTACAAGTTGCCATATGAATCAAGTCACAAGCACTTGAATCCACATTCCTTCTCGGATTCCAGCTGTGTATTCTTAAAAAGCTGTGCTAGTTCAGGCCAGTTCAAACCTTGGTTCTTCAGCCTCCCTCCAGACGCGGCAGGTGGCGCTACTTGCGTCACAATTTTGTCGCTCTGCACTGAAGGCTACGCATAAAATGGAAGGCAACGGGCCTTTGTCCTTGTGCGATGGGTAGTGGACTGTTCATTGTTCCGTTTAGGGGTGCAGATGTGTTAAATTGGGAACCTGGAGAGACAGCGCAGGGTCGCTAGTGCTGAGGAAGAAAGGGCCAAAGGCCCATTTTCTTCTTTCTTGTGTCGCGCTGGCTGCACACCCAAGGAAAGTTGTCTGCGAGTATAGGACTCGCAAAAAACGGCTGTATTACCTGGACTCGCCAAAGGACAAAAAACGATGCATGGGTGTATTGATAGAATTTGTAATGCAAGGGCATTCCTGGCATTACTTGACTTACTGTGCGAGAACCCCGCGCTACCAGAAGCCCGTGGCAAGTACGCATAGTACAAACACGGCAATCCAGTTACGTCATATCGCATGACCTAGCCGCTGGCATCCCCACTCCGTCACAAATTTCACTGCCGGATAGTGAGTATCCTTCGGCAACGTCAGCCAGCCTTCAGCTGTCGGACAGTGAGGTCGCAGCACTATAAAGTCTCAATAGTCCCAAGATGAATCGGTGAAATCTACATCATAACTGAGCAACAATACTACTCTTGCATTTAGGAATCACAAGAATTGCTTAGGCGCTCCGTAATTCCTTACCAATGCAGGTACGTGCATCATAGCCCCTCTTGAACCCAGGATTGCAGTCACATGTGTACGATCCGGGCGTGTTGATGCAGTTCGAGTTGATGGCGCACACCCGACCGGAGAAGCGTGTGCACTCGTCGATATCTGCGCACAAAACGGCGAATACAACGGCCCAGACTCTTGTACTGCTCGCACGAAAAATATTTCTCCTCTGGATTTTCAGTGCGAGTGACTTACCTTCGCAGTCCCTAAAGGAGTTCATGCGGTACCCGATGGGGCACTCGCACGCGTAACTTCCGGGTTGGTTACTGCACGTCTGGTTCTCTCGGCAGTCGTGGGAGTTCGTAGCGCATTCGTCAATGTCTGCAATAGCGATAAAGAGGAGTAGGCGAAATGCATTATGCATTTTAGTTAAGGCACATTACATCAGACGGGCGGCATAACATCTCACATAAAGAGTAAAAAGAAATTACACACTTAGCGCGCGTTTCTTGCGAAGACATAAATAGTTGATTTTGCGCAGAAAACGTAGCCCAACAACTTTGGACTTTCGCGCACGTGTATAGAATTATACCTTCCGGTTTACCCACTCGCTATGAAGTCTGATCACTAATTTCGTTACTGCAACGTTTCTCACGATGAGTGTTTGACGAACAAGCAACTGCCTTCTTGCATCTACCGGAATCCAAAAGGTGGTTGTGATGAAGTATAGGGTCTTTGAGCATACCTCCCGTCAAGTGACAGTCATGTATAGTCATTTATTATTTAGACTTCCACCGTCTACATTGGAACTGAGCAGGAGGTAATAAGATTTCTGTGATATACTCTGTGCCTATTTATTGCTTCAGATCATAGGGCTATGTACCTCATATTGCATGCTAGTAAACAATGCAATGTTAAACTGGATGACTGCGATGAAATTTCAAGCGGAGGAGTGAACTTTGTTTACGCGTTACACCTTCGTCTAGTACCAGGATGTTCTTTACTAGCGACATTGACATGTCGTTTACACTATGGTTTGTGAATAAAACTCCATTCGGATACAACGCACGCGCTAGCGCGTACGTTAACTACAGAAGTCAACCGGAATTGCAAAAAAGGCACTCCAGTTGTACAAGAGCTGGCTCATCACACCAGTCACTAAATTCCACATATGTCGATGTGTTAAAGTTTGGCGGTGTGACTGGAGGGAAAGTCTCAGGTTAGCTCACTGTCGCCACACTTACGAGAAATCAATCCATCAGTAAATCTACCAATCAGCATTTATTTCTGAGCAAATCACACAAAAAAGTTTTACTGGCTGATCCACACAATGCTTGTTAGTAGACCGGCTAGTAGACACCTTAGAAGTTTAAACTGCGAGAAGAGTTCCCCCACAATGAAACCTATTGAGGTGGGTGCAGTGTAAATGTTAAAGGGCGATGAGTTTATAACGGTAGAGAGGGATCGGCAGTCATTTTCGGTACAGTCATCAGCTTAATAAAAAAAAAAAATATCCGTTATAAGTTTCAAGGGTATTTATACATTTAGCGAAACAAGGAGTTCCTCAGGAAAACCTTAGAAATTGTCTACAAGATCTGCGAAATGTTTCCCACCACTTTATTTATAGGAAATAGATTTAGTGAGAATTCAAAAGAAAAATCGCGCAGATCTAAGAGAGCAAAGACAGATTAAAATATGACAAGCAATATAATTAGCTTCTTTGAAGTCAACGACGGCAAAGAGCTCCTGCTTCAGCTTCTAGTCAACCTCTCTGTGTGCCAACTTCCACAATGTAGCCATAGGCAACAGCATGGAGGAAGTTTTTCCTTCCACCATGGGCAACAGCCAAGTTTCGAAGCAGATTTTCGTTTTCGTAACTATATATTAGCAGCTACTTTTGCTACAGCTCTTTAGTTGCATGATAAAGGCCACATCGTGCTACATACCAAGGCACTGGTTTCCCTGGGGGTTTGGTTCGTAGCCCGGGCTGCAGGAGAGAAGGCTTTCGCAGTGGTACGAGCCAACGGTGTTGATGCACCGATGGTAGCGGCCGCACAGGGTGCGGTTATGCGCGCATTCGTTGATGTCTGTGCAAGAGCAGGGGTAGAGAATGGCGAAATAAACTACGTAAACAAATGTATATGCAAGCCAACTTTACACACAATATAAAGCACTTCTCTTGAAAAGGAGCCTTTCTGCAGCATTTTTAAACAACACCTATGAGATCCCATAAAACTCTAGGGCAATGTTTTCGCAACCCTTTAAAATGGGCATTCAAGTGCAGTTGCAAAATATAGCTACTCGTTACGCCCTACATTGCCACACGCCTAAAGCCATGCTATGCGACTCGATTTTAATGGTCAATTTATGCCCCCCCCCCCCCCCCTTCCCCGCGCTCCATAAAGAAAACAAGGAAAAAGAGCCTGATGCCGTAACTGCGGGATCGGCTTAATTAGAGTTGTCTCTTGTGGTGCATCGGACTAAGAAGTTTTGAATGGTTTCTCGGTTCTGTCATGTCACACCTTTGAATATTTTCCGATACAGTAGAGAAATCGCTCTTTTTCGCTTACTTACTACATCTATAGATATCGAAGCAAGTGAGTAAAATATGTTTGCAAGTTGCAACAGGCACTAATCAAGACCACTACAATTTCAGTTTTCATAGGATACTGCACCACTGCCTGCAGAGCTGCGAAGCTCGCTTGCATGCCATACATAAGAGTATATAAACATATTGACGATTGTTCCCATCATGATTAAGCAATATATCGGTGAGCCAGAATCACGTTTTGAGTACTTTGTTTCTCGGTGGCAGGGTATACCAACCTCGTTTGCCATCGTTTTATAACCTGATATATATCTTCATGCGCGTATGGTACGGTCATATGTGTGCGTTTTGCCCAACCTGCGCAGTGCCCGAAGCTGTCGCTTGTGTGTCCGGGTGGACAGTCGGTAGCCAGGCAGCTGCCATCGTCCAGCCTACGGCTCCCCTGTGGACAGGTGCGCCGCACGCATCGGAAGGAGCCTTCAGTGTTGAGGCATTCGAAATCGCCGAAGCAGTTGTGAATGCCTTGAGCGCATTCGTCGTCGTCTGCAGAGAGACAGGCGCCGAGCACAATTAAAGGACATCTGTGCAAACGTGAACACTTGCTGGTCTCCCGGGAATAAAAAATTAAGGTTTGGGAACTGCACTTTCATGCAAAAGCACAGAGTGTCATAAACGTTTTGTGGTATTTCTATGACAGTGGAGGACATTTGTATGATATTTGCATGACATGGCATGATAAGGCCTGTATGAAGTTATTGCATCATATGCACATTTTTCAGTAGCACCGAAAAGGAACAAGGGTCGAAAGGCAGAATAAGTCGACATGTTGAAGAAAAGGCAGAAAAAAACCGTGACGAGCAAATACCCAGAGACAAAAACCAGCAACAGTAAGTTAAAACAAACGTTGGCGACAGTTTCTTTGCCCGCTTCAGTTCTTCGGCGCATTTAGCAGTGCAGGTTGCAGCGATCCCGGCGGTCTTACTGCAATGATCTGCAACATATCTGCCTAGCGCTGTCAAGGGGTCGTCGATTGGTGACCACATCTGACTTCTTTGCTCAAACCACGATTCAGAGCATAACAGTATTTTTACTCCGTTGACATGTCTTAGAGCAAGGAAAGCAATAAGCACGAGGCTTTCCTCATCGCAAATAACAGAACGGGAGTTTCTGAAGGCACTCTTCAACTTTTATTGTCCAAAGTCAACACTTAGTAATTTAGAAAATTTGCCTTGATTACAACTTAATTAATCTCAAAACAAAAAATTACTTGCTGTACACAAGACGGCTGGCAGCGGTACGTATCTGGTTTTTCTATCCTATCTCCTTTATTTAGCTCATGACTCAGCTTAGATGGCACACCCTTTAATCTATATACCGGGTGTCCCAGCAACATACAGTGAAATATTTAAATATATGGTGCGCCCTAGTCCAATGAAGCCAGCTAATAGCTGTTCAAAGTCGTCTGTTCTGATCTGCAGTATTTTTCACCCATCAAATTTAATTAACAACTAATGACAAATTAGCTATATTTAAATCACTAGCTTGAGGAAAAAAGGTGTAAATATTTGTAACCTGCAAAAACGGCCAGCTACAGTATGTTCATCAAGCTACTATTTACGCAGCCCTATGTATTAGCCTTCAAAGAAAGCGGTCACGTGAGAGCCTGCTGTTTAGATCATTCTCCAAGTGCATACACACAGCTTCATCAGAAAGAGCACTGAGACAAAAACGCATTTTGTGATCTAAGGCGGGTCTCGAGAGTTAAGGTGGCACGCCCGTCACCAAAAAGCATTTTTTATAACTCCTGGTTTCGTTTGAAGCTGGTGAAACATAATTCTACCTGAACGCTATAGATTGATGTGAAGAAAGCAGCTCGCCGTGTTTTGGAGAGATCTACAACTTTTCATTGATGTTTTTTTTTTCTCTGGCCAATAATAAGTCAGGTAGTTAGTACTTACTAATTCAAGAAATGGGCATCGGAAGGGCATGGAAGCGAAGAGAGGATAATCGATGGTCGAAAAGGGTAACAAATTAGATGCCAAAGAAAGGAAAGCGCCACAGGGGGTTGCAGAAAGTCAAGTGGAGGGATGAGGTAAAGGTCACAGGGCACAAGTGGATGCAACTAGCAGAGCACCGATTAATTGAAGGAATATGGAAGAAGTCCTTGGTCGGCAGCAGATATAGCCCGGTTGATGATAATAATAACGATGAAGAATTTATCGACCGACTGACTGAATGATAGAATGACCGACTGAATGATAGAATGACCGACTGAATGATAGAATGACCGACTGAATGATAGAATGACCGACTGAATGATAGAATGACCGACTGAATGATAGAATGACCGACTGAATGATAGAATGACCGACTGAATGATAGAATGACCGACTGAATGATAGAATGACCGACTGAATGATACAATGACCGACTGAATGATACAATGACCGACTGAATGATACAATGACCGACTGAATGATACAATGACCGACTGAATGATACAATGACCGACTGAATGATACAATGACCGACTGAATGATACAATGACCGACTGAATGATACAATGACCGACTGAATGATACAATGACCGACTGAATGATACAATGACCGACTGAATGATACAATGACCGACTGAATGATACAATGACCGACTGAATGATACAATGACCGACTGAATGATACAATGACCGACTGAATGATACAATGACCGACTGAATGATACAATGACCGACTGAATGATACAATGACCGACTGAATGATACAATGACCGACTGAATGATACAATGACCGACTGAATGATACAATGACCGACTGAATGATACAATGACCGACTGAATGATACAATGACCGACTGAATGATACAATGACCGACTGAATGATACAATGACCGACTGAATGATACAATGACCGACTGAATGATACAATGACCGACTGAATGATACAATGACCGACTGAATGATACAATGACCGACTGAATGATAGAATGACCGACTGAATGATAGAATGACCGACTGAATGATAGAATGACCGACTGAATGATAGAATGACCGACTGAATGATAGAATGACCGACTGAATGATAGAATGACCGACTGAATGATAGAATGACCGACTGAATGATAGAATGACCGACTGAATGATAGAATGACCGACTGAATGATAGAATGACCGACTGAATGATAGAATGACCGACTGAATGATAGAATGACCGACTGAATGATAGAATGACCGACTGAATGATAGAATGACCGACTGAATGATAGAATGACCGACTGAATGATAGAATGACCGACTGAATGATAGAATGACCGACTGAATGATAGAATGACCGACTGAATGATAGAATGACCGACTGAATGATAGAATGACCGACTGAATGATAGAATGACCGACCGACAGAATGACCGACCGACAGAATGACCGACCGACAGAATGACCGACCGACAGAATGACCGACCGACAGAATGACCGACCGACAGAATGACCGACCGACAGAATGACCGACCGACAGAATGACCGACCGACAGAATGACCGACAGACAGAATGACCGACAGACAGAATGACCGACCGACAGAATGACCGACCGACAGAATGACCGACCGACAGAATGACCGACCGACAGAATGACCGACCGACAGAATGACCGACCGACAGAATGACCGACCGACAGAATGACCGACCGACAGAATGACCGACCGACAGAATGACCGACCGACAGAATGACCGACCGACAGAATGACCGACCGACAGAATGACCGACCGACCGACCGACCGACCGACCGACCGATTTATCGATTGATTTTCGCAAACAAAAAAACGCTACAAACTAAGCCGAACAACTTTGAACAGAAGTTGGCTAGCTTCCATGGGCTAGGGCTCGAAGCATTTTTTATAATATTCGTTATATTTAGCTGCAACATAACCCAGCCTTCATTTTTTTATTTCTGCAGGATGAGAATAAAACAATAGAAGAAGTGCGCTCATACCTTCACACCCTCCAGTGGCAGCGTTAACAGTGTAGCCGGTGCCACAACCAGAGATGCGGACGCAGGTGAATGACCCCGGCGTGTTGTCGCAGCGGAACCCGATCTGACAGTTGTGTCCGCCGTACTGGCACTCGTTCACATCTGCGCCAGAAGTACGACACAAAAAAAAATGGCAGTTACTTTTTTCCCGCGCCGTCCGTAATCGTGTACTGATTAACTTCGATCCCCGGTATTTCCGAATGCTATGAAGAAGATGCTCTGCAACAAAAATGGTCGATTAATGACCGGTCTGAGATTTAATGAGGTCTTGCCTTTGCAGATTCCCGAGGCTTGATCACGCTTGAATCCATGGTTGCAGGTACAATTGTATCCGCCTTGGAAGTTTCTGCACACTTCGTTGCTGGAGCATGGATGTTCTTCCCGGCACTCGTCGATGTCTGCGTGCACGAGTCAATTACTGAACGCTACACCACTATGCACGGAAAACCTGTGAGTTTCGCTGCCTGAAATGGTCTATGTAAGCGCAGCGTCATCTGAAACGAATGTTAGGAAAAGCTCTTCAGGTAAGCGGTGGGACGGTCACGTAAAGGGCATATAAAAAAGCGATTTCCGAGAGCGTGGGGTGTAAATCTCGGGGAGACCATTGTTCAAGCTTGCTTCATTGTAGTATAATCATACAGGCATTATTTTTGGATGGTAATGAGCGCCTATGATAGAAGCATCAGCGATGAAAACTCGAATTGAAATTGAGAAGCAGGTCAATGCGAAATGCCCACGCGTCAGGACACGTCTGCAGACAGCGAAAGAATGCAGTTTCGTTTTTTTTTCGAGACTTTTCTTTTGAACACTTCTCTGGGAAATAAACTGTAAATGTGTGAGTCAGTAGCAGGAACTATTACCGGCATTATGCAAGGGGAATAAAAGATAGAGACATAGGCAAAACAAACGAAGCCGGTTGTGCTGGTACATTGAGGCTGGCGGCTGTTTGGAAGAGAGATGTAATTAAAGTTGATTAAATAGATCATTGTAATGTAGTGAATTGAACCCAGCCCATGATAATGGATGGCAGAAATAGTTACATTCACATGTATTCGACAACAAAAAGTACCTGCAGAGAAGCCCCATAAACTCACTGTGTTACAAAAAGTACAATTCCAACGCAGAACAGGCGCCGCAATCGAAGTGAGGCTCACCTCTACAGGCTCCCGTAAATGGGTCGGGCCTGTATCCGGAGCCGCAGGTGTTTCCAGCGGCGTCTCCCCCCTTGACCGTGGGTCCAGTGGGGCTAGAGTGCTTGTCGTCTGGGCGCTGCTCGCACAGGTAGCTTCCCCTCGTGTTGATGCACTGCAGGTGGCCGGTGCAGCTGTGCAAGTACTCCTCGCATTCGTCAATGTCTGCAAGTTTCAAGGGTAAGGATTCTTGCTTCGCTACGACCATGATGTACCTCTCCACTCCACCGCGCAATAGTGTCTATATACATAATTCAGTGCCTGGCAGGGTAATGCCCTGAACTAGAACAAGGCATAATGACAAAAAGTTGCATTAATTACTCGGCCCTTCTGAATGTCATTTGATCACAGATTCATTCTCACGCCCTTGTGAGAAGAAATCCGCTTAAAGTACTAAAACTCGCCTTCGCAGCGCCCTGTCTCAGTGTCCCTACGGTATCCGGGAGAGCAGGCCCCATTCGAGGCAGGCACGCAGCTGAAGCTGCCTACTCCGTTGACGCACGTCTCGTCTGGTGCACAGCGACTTGACCCTTCGGCGCATTCGTCGATGTCTGCAAGAGGTAATGCGGTCAAGGTCTCCAATTACTGCCAATGAAAATGCAAAATGATAAGCAGTGAACTGTTGCTTATGACTTAGATTGAAATGTAATCGAATACAATGAGTGTGCAAAAATTATTTATAGGTTTCAAACCTTCAGATCAAAAGTTAGAATGGTTGCTCTGGCTACACGTACTTGGGTACTGAAAATGACATGCGGGTGAAGTCAGCGGAAGGCAATGTTGCCTCTCCTACAAGATGGCACAGTACCTCTGTCTTGGTCGGGGATTTTCGCTACGAGGGAAAGCCTACGAACAACTGATAGCCACCCCGCCTCAATTTGGGTAAGACAAGACACTTCTGCCGGCTATCATGCTTTCTATGCGTCTGAGAAATGGAAATCAAATATTTGTTTCATGAGTTATTGGACGTGAACAGGTAAACAAAAATACTTCCTTGACGCTGTGATGGTCTGCCACTCAAGCAAGCACCAGGGCGTTTTATATGCCTCCTGTCATATTTTCAAGGTACTCCCTGCTATATGGCCACCAATTCAAAGGAAAAAGAATAACGCCTGTGTCTATTGTTTGCAGCGAGTTTAAGACCGGCATAACATTTTGAGGACGATTACCATATTATCTGATGCGAAATTTCGGCACTGCTCTAACGTTTACAAAGCGAAAGAGTGCGAGGGGAGAGTGTGGTATCGGGGAGCTAGAGAGAGACCAATTAAGGCGTTTGTTCACGCCGGCCTCAGAGTGGCCTGCACCCTGCCCAGCGGGCCGTCTCGGGTACCCGATGCGCTTGGAGCTCTTCTTTCTCTTCTGAGAAATACTGGTTGGCTAGTGACCCTCTCACTCGGTTACACCACCGACGGCGACGCGAGTCAACCGCCGAAAGGACGCATATGTGCGCTCTAAAACCGCTATAGCTCGTCAAGCGGCACTTTGGTCCCAAGCAACTTGTTTGCAGGCACCTGCTTTTGCAGGCACCTGCTACGTTAGACATGTTGCCAAGACTCAGAGGAACGAAAGGCGACATTCCTGGAACCTGATGTTCGCATCCTATTCCCACATGCAGTACAACAGTATCCTCACTTTTCCCATAAAACAGTGCATAATGAAACACAAGAAAGAAGGAAAGAGGCGAATGCAAAGGTTATCTATCTAACGTCGTCAACCACCATTATACAGTAACAGTTTCGTCGTCATGAAAGGCGACTTGCTTCTTTATTCGACGCTTTTCGTGCTTTCTAACGTGCTCCTGACAAGGTTAACCGATAAAAGTACAAGAGCCCAGCGTGCAAAAAAACCATTTCGTTTTGAGCATTTCGCTCCCAGAGCTGTGTTCCCTGTGGAGAGGATTACGTCAGGCATGTGTTGGCTTTGAACAGCGCACTTGACAAATAAACCGCAACTGTGCAGCATCTGGAATTCTCTCGTCGGTCACCGCAGCCGTCCACAAGATGACACCTGCTTGCGTGTACAACAGCCGCAGCTGGCACGGTAGGGAGGGCAGCATCCCCAAGCGATGCGACAAAGGGAAAGTCAGGGGTGAATTTGACGTATCGTCAGGACCTGGTCATGCAGGCAATCCCCGCTGTGCAGAGTAGCAGTTCCATGCGATGCTAGAGGGAGCAAAACCCAGATGGCAGTTACGTCTTCTTGGCATGAAACGGCACGCCCGCGTGCTAGAACCCACAAAAAGCAGCTCGTCCAGCACAGGCCCTTCCAGCTAGCGGAACCTCCCATAGCACCAAAAGCTCAGAAGCATCACCAAGCCCGAGTTGCTGCAGCCGCCGTCACCTCCGAGCGCTCGGGAACCACCCGGATGAACCCGCATGACAAGTACTGAGCCTGGGGTCTGGCCACGCCGGGCCGTCGAAACGAAGTGGCACCTGTGCATCCTTTGACGTGAGGGTCGAAACGGTAGCCAGGGGTGCAGGAGCGATAGCGCGACTTCTTGATGCAGCTGTAGCTGCCAGCCGTGTTCACGCACCGCGCATCCCTCTGGGGACACACGTACTGGCCTTCAGAGCACTCGTCGATGTCTGCAATGCAAAAGCGAACACCTCTCATGCAATGGGCGGTCTTCGCTTCACAGTGCTTATGCCGCACTATTTTGGGATTCTTTCTCATTTATTTGATGAAACATTGGGCATTTACGTATGAAGAAATGAGTTCAGCAAGTGATCATTAAGAACGCATGTTAGAGCGGGTCTCTGTCAAGGCAACTGCCTGTGCCAGTTTCAAGGCGCGTGCGCCTAAATGTGTTAGTCACAGCCAGTGTTAGTCACAGTGTTACTCACAGCCAACACAAATATTAGGTGTACGCAAATACAAATGAGCCCGTACTCTATTTTCACCGGACGAAAATTCAACATCCTGCGTCCAGTGGCAAATGAAATCGCTATAAAAGCTTAACCCGCACGCTTTCGAAGATCGCTCCGCATGACGTCAACGACGGGCCGCGTGCAGCAAACGCACCAGTGGACGACGACATCCAATGCGAGCGTGAAGAGCTGCAACGTCACGGTAACGTAACAAAATTCTTTCCGTGCCGCGAAAATGATGCCGATTCGGCCACGCCGGCCTGCGCTTTGAGCCAAGACTGCCTGTGCCAGCCGGCACCAGCGAAAACATGCTTTGGTATTATTTCTTCGCGCGCACAATAAGCCCTTGACCACAGGACGTTCAGTAACGAGTAAATTGTGAACATTTTCGGTCAATGCTAAATTGTTGCTGCGAGTGATAACGGCGATACAAGCGAGCTTTATATAGACACTTAGCTGCAGCTGGACGGTACAATCTCCTGGCGTCTGCTAACTCCACTGCCTGAGGCATCGCGCCAATGCAGCTTATCCTTATTTTATTATTACATGGCCTCCGGAGCATAGCGGTAACGATATTCGAACCCTTATTACAACGTTGGTCAGTCTCGAAGCGCCATCCACTGTCGCTTTGATACGAAACCGGCTTGTCCTAGCGACGACTCGGGCCGCCAGAAAGCAGCATGCCGATGAATCCTGATCAGGTGAAATCTTGAGAGTACAGGCGGTCAAAGTTTTGGGAAGCTTTTGCCCATTTGTAAGTGGGCCCTCAACTGGCCATATTCTTATGGCCAGTTAGGTTAGGCCAGTTTTTTTTTTAGTTAGGTTAGGCCAAGTTTGGTCCAATTCTTAAGAATTAAAAATTTGGGAGTCCAGGGAGTGTAGCATTAAAACTAAGTCACCGTCGTGTTGGCCATACCTGAATTAGTTTGAATACCAAATTTGGTCAAACTACCGTGTCATTCGTGCGAATATAATTTGATCACATTTCAAAGTGTGTCCGCTGCTCAAATTCTTTAATCAATTACTTAACCAATAATTAAACGTTCCACTATTTATTGATTTCACTAATGTTATTACGTGTATGTTACTTATCAACTATTGCTTAATCAACTTTTACACTTGCCTTATTGCTTTGCGATGATAAACACAATAACCAACCAACCAATCTACCAACCATTACATTATTTTTATTACAATACTACGGAGAGCTCGTGTGGGCACTTAGCGGCACGGTCTGTCCACTCCACACATGAGCCAGGAAATGCTTTTTCATTAAAATTCTACTGGAAGTATTACAGAACTGCAGAAAAATGTGTTACGACACAACTACGGAAAATTGTATCGTACTTTTGAGAGTATTCTGCAGGTTCCTTCGACTGGGTATGGTGGAGTGTGGTGGATTAAGAGGATTTTGATGGATTGCAATGGAATAAGAGCAGGTTACATTAGATTAAAATAAAATAACTGCATGCCTATAGCATGCAGTACAATGCAAGCTTTGCAAACAAAATAACTTAAATGTTATGACGAGACGCGCGACTTTCGGCTGTATACTCCTGGTAGGCTTTCCACTGGGACATCCAAAATTACTAAAGACTGTGTACCCTGCTGCGGAAGTAGCTCCAAATGCCACTCGTTGTAACCGCCATCGGGAAGTTCTTGTGGAAGATAAGTGCAGTGGCGATTGAAATGTGTGCTGGGAGTTGTGTTGTGTTTTATGGCACATAGGAAACTAAGGCCATCATGCGCCAAAAGCAAGGTTTAAAATCTGGACTTTGTATGTGCTGGGAGTGTTCGATATGACACCGTGTGAACAATAGATGCAAAAAGTTTAATGAAACGTCATATTAGGCTTCCGCCTTCACATTTTTAAAAAGATCTATGCCTTCCCCGTAATTATTTTTGGTTCCAGCATGGAAATATTTGTATAGAATCAGGTTTTCTTTTTGTTGGAACGCTTCATGAGAAAACACTGCGACCCGATTTGCATCTTAACATTAAGGTGATGGTGAATAACAGTAAGGTGATTTTGTCAAGACATTATCGGTGATTGTGAACCTTCGAAGCAGCTCGCGGGTGTTGTGGAGGAAACATGGAGAAATTATTTGCACTAAATGCTAGAACATGTAGTTTTTTCCTTGTAGTGGCCACTAGGAAAGAAAATGATCACACCTAAATTGTTAACCTCGCCTTAAAAGTAGACTTAGCGAATAGTGTTTGCCGTGAATGAAATTTGTTCCCATAAACTTACCGATGCAGGAGCGTGTGTTTCGGTCCATGCGGTAACCTGAAGGGCAGGGAATATTCTCCCGACAGGTGAAGCCGCCATTGGTATTCTCACACCTTTGCGTGGACCGCCTGCAGTTATGTGTGCCTTCGCGGCACTCATCCACGTCTGCGACAGAGCAATGTAAATAGCACATAAGCAGCTTATGCGTATACAACGAAAAATGTTCCGCAAAAAAATAAATAAAACAATGACTTAATGGGGTCATTTGCTAAGTGGCGGACAATTTGTGTTGAAATGGCAAAACTGTTCTTGCTTACCAAAAAACATGGCTGCGAATTTATGACACTTTGAAAGTTTCACTATTGTTTACGCCGTTGTAAACATTACAGCAGACTGTATGAAATTTTCCTTCATTGTACCTGGTAAAAGCTGCCCTTTTGTTTTTCTGGGCATTCTTCTATCTTACTTCCATCAAAGACATTATAGTACGTCTGTCCATGGACGTGCTTTGACAAAGTAATAGGTGCAAAAAATATATAACAACACAAAAAGATACAGAAGAGAAGCTAGAAGCAAAAGGACAGTCATTGAGGGCATTAATGTTTAGAAATGCTCTACGGTGTTACAAGTCTACCGGCAGCCTCGCGGAGAACAACTACCGCAATTTAGTGCGTTTCTTTTTTTCTTACAGAACTTGACGGCGCTTTCTTCAGACAGACCTAACAAAGGCGGTTCCTTCGTCCGGCACAACACCTTTGATAGAACACTACATTCATAGTCAGCGTTTGCCAACGCTTTGACAAGGGCATTTGACTTTGCCACAGTAGCGATGGGCGTCGGCGTCTTTAGTAAAGGTGGTCACGTTTGCTGTAATGAAGGCAAGTGCCGCTGCCACATCGTTGTCGTTGCGATCGGATATCGGCTGCTGCGACATCTTTTCGGTGCTGGCAAAAAGCAAGACGCCCGTTTGTAGCACGATATCGGAGCACGGTAATGAAACCCTGGTATTCAAAATGTCCGCAGCCCTCCGCTATGGCATGCCTAATAGCCTGAGTCGCTTTGACACGTTAAACGCTGCAAACCAAGCCAAACCGGCAATTTCAAACGGGCACGGGGCACCTGTTTCCACTAGACGTTTGAATGTGCTCTATTTTACCTACCTTCATTCAACTTACTTTTACTTTATCGTTTACTCAAACGTCCGTGTTACTGTCATGCTTAGTGGTAAAAAAAAAACTAACGTAGTGGTGAGGATATTTCTTTAGCATAGCTACTCTCACAGCGCGGCTACGGTCACTGCTCAAGATATGACAGGTGCGTTTTGTAGCTATCATTGCATCATTTTATGTCATTTGTATATTTAGAAGCTTCGTTGGAGGTGAAACCCGTCGCTGGCTGTGCTGCGGTGCCTCAGAAAACCGTGGTCGGTTGGTGAGGAGCTTGACACCACATGGGTATTGAACGCTACATACAATGTACATCGAATGCTTCCTCCGCTCCGCTACCATTACGCCATCGCCACAGCATTATATTATTCATATGCTAAATGCCACTCTCTTGAGCTGCACTTTTAATGTCGCCTTCTTCACCAACTACCATTCTTAGGAAGGTCGAATCTTATAAAAAGCAAAGAAAAAAAATCTTCGCATGGAAGTTCCCCTTTCCAAACCGGTGGGAGTTTGTTGTCTATTAACGTCGGTGTACATTAACTTTGTTAGAACATCGAATACTACCGAATTATCAATGATAACGGCAATTACTCCATCGTCGATATTGCAGATGGCGCTGCCTAATAATCGCGAAACTTCCAAGAGTCCGAACTTGACCTAATGTTCACTAATCGCCTGGATTCTCGCGCGCATACCCACCTTGACATATCCGCATGTGTGGGCTGTATCGGAACCCGCGCGGGCACCGAGTGTCCCGGTCGGCTGCACGAGTGACGGGTGTCTTGCACTCGTAGCCAGGGTTCTTGTTCACACACAGCGCTGCCGAGCCACACGTGTGGCTACCGTACAGGCACTCGTCGATGTCTGCACGCGAACCAAGGGAACACTGTCAGCTGTACGGCAAATGACGCGCACATTCTGGCAGGGTGAGAGTCGGAACAGGCTCTTAAAAATAGCAGGTAAATTTAGGCTACGAAGAACATCAATCATCATCATCCTAATGACATGCTCTTTAAAAATAAACACTGCGAGGAGTTGAGAGCTTCTGACTACACTGAATTTTTTTTTTTTTTTTGCTGCGATTGCGTTAGAGCAGGCTCAGTAGAAATGCTAAGGCTCAATTGAAGTAACAGATGGTTTTATGTGGACGCCTTTCGTAAAGAGAACTGGGTGACATAAAGCACGACTAAAGGTTTATATTCTTGTTGAAGAAGCAGACACCGCATTTTATAGAAACAATGCGTCACTCAATTTTGTCAGTTTGCTACAACTTTCAATTCAATGTCCTCAAGTAACGTTCTGGTAAGCCATTAAATCTGGAGGTTAAACACGCGATATACTACGGTTACAAGGCTTTATTGTTTGGGAATGTTTCTATTACTGTGGTCGTTAGCAAGGCCACGCTTAATCACAAAGGAATATATAAGGCTGCTGTCAGAAAAATAGTAATATTTAATCCTGCCAGGTACAGGATTCTGGAACACCTTTTTAAATTAGAGGCGACTGCAGGATATAATATACTGCTATGCTCACCTTGACAATTATAAGACTTTCATACATTTGATATACTGGAAACTAGCATTTAAGACTGCCATGTTAAAGCGAAGGGCTGCGTTTCTTGAAAATAATTTCGAGGAAGTTGTGAAACATTGCAGATACCTCTGTGCAAGGTACTTTTATGAATAATTTTAATTGCAGTTATCTAACTGTGCTTCTTAGATGTATCCCCACCACGGTCTAGAAATCTTGTCCCATACGCTTGAATCTTGCGATGAGCAGGAGCAGGTCCGACAGTCCTTAACTTTTCTGCGTGCCGACACGGACCAGCAATCAAAAGACGCTACCAGGACTATCTTCTTAGGTACCTTCCCGCACATATATGACAGATAACCTATCATTGCTAGTACTCGTCATCCGTAAGAGCTTATCGCGGTACTGCCACGCGTCTCCTGCCATCCATCGTGCCACATTGCCTCGTGTCTTAGTTTGCTGAGGTATCGGTACGTTGCTGCCGTTCGGTATCAGTACGAGGTAGCCGTACGCCATCTTGCACAAAAACAAGGAAGTCTGGTTGCCGTGAGCTTTTTCCGGCTATCGGTACGTGCATGCAACATGTAGCAAGTGTCAACGTCGGCAAGAAGCGTCAGCACGGCACAGGCCGTCCGCTTACCGAGGCACTTGTCAAAGAGGGTGTTGTAGCGAAGGCCTTGTCCACAGATGGGGTCGCACACGTAGCCGCCCACTGTGTTCTTGCACTCTTCCTTGAGGCTGGCCTCGCAAGCGCCCAAGCCCTTGGCGCATTCGTCTACGTCTACGCGCACACATACACACAGGCATGCAAATGTTCTTATGTCTGTTTACTTTGATGATGAGGTAAAAAGCAGGAGTTCTATCAGAGAAAGCATATATTTTGTACAGACCTGCTTGCAGCGGTGCCGATCAGTTCATAAAACGATGCCTTAGATTGGTGGGACACGCAGAACAGCTTACAGCCACTCCGTGTTATAGCAGGCAAAAACAATGTTCATTGTTGGCATTGGAGAAGGCACTGTCGTTTCGTGTTTTTGCAACCGTTCATCGGAAACCTAATCGTAGACTATTATAGTGTCTGCAAGGCACAAATTAGCCCGTAAGAAAATCTGTTTGGGTGTTTGCGTGCTGTACCAACTTGAAATCTTTTCTACTACATTGAATTTGGTTCTTTATATAGTGCACACTCTTGTGAAGACATATAGTAAAGAATTTCATGCAGAGTACGCATTTACGCTTGCAGTTAACACAGTCACAGAGCATCATTGCGCCTTTATTCTGAAGAAGAGACCATGTACTCTGATTACTCTTCATAACGACGCTACGCGCATTATGTAGAAATCATCTCAACTTGTCTTACCAAAAAGAATTAACTTACTGTGGCATCAGCTTTTAAAGTGAACTGAAGCCATGACGAAAAAGTCATAGCTATTGGGTTTGTGTTCAGCATGTGTGTATAATTTACATCTCGCCACACGAGAAATGTAATTGTAATGTAATTGCAAACGAAGCGACCACTTTCCTTCTATGAAAAAATAAGAGTTTCGGCACATATTAGTTGCACAGATGTTCACAGGGATATCTTGAACTACCCAGTCACAGTGCACAATTGCGAGTGTAAGGCGATCTACTTGTTTTTAAAAGGCACCATACTTATAGGCTAATAACACTGAGGTCATGCAGCTGTTGAGCATAACGGTTAACACGCTTCATATCATGAAACCAGTATACAGATATACCACACAAGCAAACACACACATGTACTGTCTTGAAAAATCATTATTGAAGGAAGCCCGTTGGATTTCAACAAAAAAAGCTGTGAACATATCCTTCGCATGCAAGTGCAGTCTTAATCAGACCCCTCAGTCATGTTAAGAATGATATTAGAAGCCGGAAGAAAATCGAGTGGAATAGGCTAGATTTTACGCCTAGCAGGCAGAAGAAGACTGCGTGAGACGCAGAAGAGACAAAGCAATGGATTACTGAGAGACACGCATATCTTACGGCGGCGTGCATATATGACTGCAGAAAGTATTTACAGGTAGAAAGAGAGGAAGAATATAGGTACCCAGCGTGAAATAGAACTGAACAAGTGGTGAGGGGGAGCATAAGTTCGCAAGGCGAGCGAACGTTTTGGCAGGAGGTACGAGATGAAGAAAAGTCCCCTTGTGGAAACGTTGGCTCGGCTGGAAAACTGAGGCTCCCCCTCAAGCATTGTTCAATTCGTTTTCATGTAGAAAAGAAGATAATTTAAGTGAACTGCTTAAAATGTTCTTTGTTGCTCACTCCCCTGTGTATTCTCCTCTTGATACACCTGGAATCTGCCTAAAAGTGTAATGAGACCCCGTTGACTCGCATGCCTGGACTCACCGACACACACGTCGTTTTTCCACTCGTAGCCATCGGGGCATTGCTTGCTCTGCTTGGAGATGCACTGGAAGCCACCGTGCGTGTTCAGACATGTCTGCGTCTCCGGAAAGCAGTCGTCCAGACCTTCTGAGCATTCGTCTACGTCTGCCATAAAAGAGACCCTAGTTGTACTATTGTCAGTACAAGCATGACTTCGGCGAGGTATAGAGTCCACAAGCACGAGATTTCTCCTTCAATCAACCAAGATTTGCACATGTTCGCGCACTGGCTTACCGTAAAGAGTTTGGCAAAAATTTTACTCGTGCATGAACGGCGCAGAGAATATTAGACGAGAATCTGAGCAAAGTATTCCAGTTAGCTCATGTCAATATCAAACGGCGCACAAAACTATGATTTGCGCAACGAGCCACAACTAAGCTAGAATGTGAAAACAGGCAAACGAATTTGACGATAGACTGCTGCTGCTGTCATTTTCAAGAGCTATGGGTCCATAAGCTTTGAGTCTGTACCAGCACTGCGGCTCTAATAACATCATTTGCACTTCATATATCTCCCTTACATATGAAACACGTATTTTTATCTACTTGGTACTAAGCCACATAAAATGCTTAATTAAGAACGAAGACTCGTCGATGGACGTTGTTGCGATCTACCGGCAGCTACGCGATGAAAACCAGGCAGATTCGCAGAGCGAAAAGACGACGCTTTATTTCCGGCTCGGAAATATATAGAGAAGGAAAGAACGGAGGGGAAGAAGGAAAGAGGGACTATCTACGCATGCGCTGGTTATCTGCAGCATTGTTATCAGCAGCAGACGTGAATATCGGAAATAATTGTGGGATTAATCAAATAAATGGCAAATTCCTATTCCTGAATAGCGACAGTGAGCACATCGTTGTTTCAAGCAATTGTAAATGAACAGTCACAAACAATGGTTATTCTTACGCTATCGCGTAACAAACGTCCGCCACAATTCATCCCTGACATTCATAGCTGACCCTAGATTTGCGACGTAAATAATGCGCAGCACGTAGTACATATGCACTAGTGTCAGCTGAAGATTACGGCACGCACCTTTCTGAAAAAAAAAAAAAAATTACTGCTCCACCTCTCGCTCTGGTCACATGATACTATTACCAACGGAAAAAAAAATGGGCAGTGGTTTAGCTCGGCTATGCCAGGATATACATAGCGAGAGGTACCGCTGCGGACAAAAGTAAACACAGCAAGCCTTTTCCTTCTATTATTTTTCACGCGTTGCACATAAATGAAACTGGCAGTCGTGGTATGCGGGAACCGGTTGTAGACGCCAGGGCCCCTTCCCTCGGACGAATATTCTTTTCTTGTCTCCTGAGCAGAAGGCGTGATTTTAACTTGAAGGAAAAGCGCGCTCCGTTTACTTATGTCCGCACCTGTACGTTTCCCTGGTTGAGCTTGTTGTGGTCATGTTAAGCCAATGCTTCTCCCACACACTACAGATGTGTCCAAACGGATTGTTCACAAAGTCTACTTCCGGGTCGCAGATGCACTTTCGCAGACTCCGAATGTCAAACGTGATGCAGTCGCCTATTTCACCGCCGCCTTGATACCCATGCTGACCATACGACGCGCGGTTCGGGTGATAGAGCGGCGTGCAGCGAGGTGGCTACAAAGCGCGCGGCGCACCTGTCGGGTCTCTGTTTACCATGGTACCGGCACATGCGCAAAACTTCTCGTCTGCGTGACGTCACGCGCGGCTGCAGCGACGGCGCGCAGCGCACCCCGGACCTGCTGTTCATCTCCTGTTGTCATAGTAACGGCGCATGCGCAAAACTGGCCCACCGCGAAATGCGCAACTTTGTAGCCCTGTGTAGCTCTCGCTACAAAAATCATAGCGGCATTTTGAGACAGTTCCAGCGACTGCGTGATGGGGTTGCCGGACACAACATTGATTCCGCACACTTGCACCCCGTAAACTTTTCCTGCCGATACTACAGCGTACAAAGTCGAGCTATAGCTTTGCTTACCTATGCAGTCTTTGATAGCGGCATAGTACTTGAAACCGGCTTCACATTGAGGCACTTCTCCCCCGTCACTCGGCAAGGCAACGTTGCCTGTCGCCTTGGGTATGCACTTGTAGCCCCCAGGCGTGTTCATGCACTGCTCCCGGGCTTCGTCACAATCGGCGGTACCCTCAGAGCACTCGTCCACATCTGCGAAAACATAGGATACCAGGCCATGCGTGAACAGCGGGCAACGCTTTCCAGCGCAGGCCTCACTAGCAATCGGCATGATGGACCTTTGTTTTTATTTCACCGCAGGCGCATGCTAAAAAAACGCATTCGACAGCTGCAAAGGGATGATCTGGTCTGGACGAGGTCAACCATGTGGAATTTACGGCTATGTTCAAATGAACGTTTCCGTTTCTTGATCGTCAGTGGGGATTATAGATGGCTCCTTTGCATAACGAAAAGGAATGGAATAGGCTGTAGATGCAAGAACAGTGCAAGGGGTTAAGAATAAGCCATAAAGCAATAAGGTTAAGAAATTAACAAAACCTGGATGCCAACCGCGCCTGGTCCTTGACAGAGAAGCAATTGGAAATAGAGGTCGTTATTCTTCACTTAGCATACCCAAGCAGATATTTATGCATGCACTGTGGTACCCGGCGCTAACCTCGAGGAATATACGGTCTCGAAGTTTTAGGCTCACTTTAAAATGATGTGGTGTCGTTACATTATTCAGGGACGTTTGCAACTATGTTATACGTTTTTCAGTCCACAAGGAGCATCTAAAATGACTGGAGTTTTACATTTTTTACATTACCACTTACACAATGCGAGGTACAGCGAGAGAGAACTTACCCGCGCAGCTAGCTTGGTCGGCTTCTAAGCGAAACCCTACATGGCACTCGCAAACTGCCGCAGAGTCCACCACGCGGCAGATGTGTTGGCAAGGGTTGTCCTCTTCACAGTGACCTGCAGTAGTGACGTGTGTGCGAAGAAGCCCAGTGAACTTCGCGCCTTACGATACACTAGAGCAGCTCACTGCACAAAAGCCGCATGAAAGGAGCAAGCAAAATCTCACAGCAGTTAGACACTCCTAACTCTAGCGCACCTTTAAGAACAAAGTGCACAGTATGAATTGTTGTCTATACATCGAGCAAATGTGCTTAAAGAATACGATTTTTTGTAAAGTTATGACGTGCTTAAAGACCCTCCCAAATGCATTCATATCATATTAACTTTCACGTCCTTTGTGAAATATTAACGTAATTTTCAAAAAGAGAAGGTCGAAGAGATTATATTTGATATAAAGATTGAACGATTCTTCGGCGCTGAGTTCTAAGACCTCCATAAATTGGGACAAAAATAGCTCGCGGCAGCCCGGAAACCAACGTAGTATAAAAGAAAATGGCGGAATGGTAGTCGAAGTACTTCTCAACGGCAGCAGCACAGCTTTAAATAATAAATGTGAATTTGATACTTAAGTCTGTATTTCATAAGGATTCATTATCTATTTCATTTGATGCAATATATCTCAGATGGCAGCATAGGGCTAAAATAGATAGCGGCCAGTCAGGGAAATGGCTAACCAATGGTTGCGTTATGCATGGGCCGATGCCGAGTTTAGGTCGCTACTGAGGCAGTGCTCTGGTCCCTTCCCATTATCGCTTGAAACCAGCGGTTCTCTCAATCAACCACGGTGATTAGGGCTAGCCGACCGAATAAATTCGAAATGAAAAGTGGATAACTGATTCTTATGAATTACGGCCATTTGTTTCCATTTCAGCTCCTCACACTAGTTTTCTTTGCTCCGATGCCCTTTAGTGTTATTTTTGAGCAACTCCAGTAGTGTTTCGTATCGTTTTCATTGTAGATAAGTGAAAAAAGTCCTATGAAATAACTGAAAAAAAGGGGGAAGGAGAGGGGCGAGGTAGGCAATGAAGAATGTAAATGCACAGAAACTGTCCCATTAAGGCAGGGCCCTAGAGACTGAAACCAATAAGCGTAAAATATTAGATATAGACAAAGCACAAACTAATGAAATAAAACAACATGCAGTGGCTCAAGCGTTCCTGTCTTCTTTGCTGGTGGCATACCAGTCAACATTATTCCCATCTTCTTTTTATGGCCTTCGCTTTATTTAACCAACTCTTTCAAAATGCATCAAAAGGAAAACGATAGACTCGATGTTCGGCCTCAAGATAAGAAGGATGCTCTCCGCTTTATTTACGCTGTTCCGTTCTTTCAAATGTAATAAAAGCACAACGCTAGACTGGATGTTCGGACTTTAAACAGTATTGCGGGCGTAAAATGGGATACTCCGAATGGTCCTAAATGACTGCTATATTCCTAGTTAAAAGACAATCGGCTGCACACAAGGGGAACGAGACACAAGACACGAGTTCGTGCAAGTTATTCATACTATCGGCTGACTTGACGGGCACGCAGGTTCGTCCGTCGTTGTGCAACTCGTGACCATCGGGACAGGCCGGCAAGCCGGGTGGCGTGTCGCCCGTCCCGCCAGGCACTAGACGTGGCGAAAAACAGCGCAAGTGGCGACATTACAGAGCTGTCAGAACAATACCAAGATTATGTTCGTAGTAAACTTTGCAACATAATACATCATACTCGACATGTCACAATTCAAAATATTTAATATTTCTGATTTTTTCGTTGTGAAATATCAGGAATGAGCGCCAATACAAAGAGCAAATTACGTCTCACTGAGATGCGCGGAAAGCCTACGGCTTTGGCTCCACAATGTGAATAATCCTCGCAGACTCCATTTCAAAACATCCTTCTGTAGTTTGCTTTTCTTCTCTGTAGTTTGTTGTTTCGTCTGGCTCAGGCTAAAATGGCCCAATTCTGTTCCTAAAACCTGAACCTGGTCATAAGAATATGCATTATAAGGTAGTTCTGGATTCTGTGGCTAATCCAAAAAACATTCTCGTGTGCGTGAAGTGCTGCTCGATATACAGACTATATTCTATTCTGAACATACTGTCATTACGAATGCAGACGCAGGATACTCAACTTTCCAGACAGCATTGCGAGATTTATGTTTCCCACTTTTCTTTCTCAGGTGCGTGTTTCGTGCGCGCATAATAGAAAGTAACGTGAGCTCTCAACGGCTCTTCACCATCAACGAACTAATAATTAAGCGAGGCGCCGGCACCTCATAATGTTTTCTAGATCAAAGTACGAATTATGTAAACGATTGAAAGTGCTCGAGATTGCGTACCTTCATTTTCGTGGTTCGAGGACACCGGATCGTCGGGCAGGTCGTCCCTGCCAGAGCAGCACTGGTAGAAGGCGTCGTCCCAGGGCAGACCCAGGGAAAACGTCTGCGGCTTGCACGGTGCGCCTTCCTTGGCTGCGGCCAGGCCAAGGCGGCAGCCATCGCAGCAGTCCTGTGCAGATGCGTGTTATGCAGATGCGCGCTTAGAATCCTCAAATTTCTAGCATCAATATCAAGTCATGTTTTATTACTAATCGCTCCTCTGCCGCCTTCACGAACGAACTCTTGCAACTACGAGCTGTGAACGCTTAGCTGTTCTCTTGACTCGAAGCGCTTGGCTTAAGATGTGCATTTTGGAATCTACTCTGCCAGTAATCTCAATCGACATTAACTACACACCCCGCCGGGGTGGCGCAGTGGTTAAAGTGCTCGACCACTGTTCCCAGGGACGCAGGATCGAATCCCGGCCTCGGCGGGCACTTTTCAGTGGAGGCGAAAAGCGAGGTGCCCGTGTGCTGTGCGATGTCAGTGCACGTTAAAGAACCCCACGTGGTCGAAATTTCATGAGTCCCCCACTACGGCGTCTCTCATAGCCTGAGTCGCTTTGAGACGTTAAACCCCACGAACCATCACATTAACTAAAGGAACAAAAAGACTTCCGACATATGATAGCTATGGGTCGAACACGAATTTGGTCCGCTAAAACGCAAACTTAATCTACCACATTACGTGAAGGACCACCGAAGTATATATCGCGGCCCCGATTTACACAAGCCGTATTTCAGCGTGACTGCGTACCTATGGGCAGCGTGTCTGGCTCGAGATGAAGCATCCCGGCCATATGATGGTAGGTGTTTATTGTCTCCAGCAAAACTGACTGACGTGTTTGATAACAAAACATGGCTTAAAGGAACTGCCTCGCCCAATGAGAAGCAGATGCGAAGACTGCACTGATAATGTGACATCAAGCTCTAAGCTTCGAAGCCATGTCAACGTGATATTTAAATGTATTAGTAAAGTGCGCTTGGTTTTTAAGGGACATTCCCAGTGCTCTTTTAATAAAAAGGTTCAACTCTCTCTCTCTCTCTCTCTCTCTCTCTCTCTCTCTCTACCCTTCTTTCTTACTCCCTATTTGTCTATTTTCCTTTTGCTCCTCCACTAATTTTATCCCTATTTACCTACTTACCAGACGCATTTACTGGCCTTTGGACATCATCAGTAGTTTTGGCATAGAAGTCAAAAAAGAGCACTTGCGCGGCTGTCCCCGCATCTACAGATGTGCGGAGCGCCTAACATCTGATGTAGTTGCCGGCCACCCCTCCTTTCCTCGCCAATAAGCCGGAGCATGGGGGAAAACGCACTGTCAGCAATTATCCGTACCCGGTAGGTGTCGCCGGCGCACTCAGTCTTGGCCTCGTGGCAAGGCTTGCCTCCCCGCGCGGCCGCCTTGCCCGAGTCGCACAGCCTGTCTCGCAACGCCGACCGGCAGCAGATCTCCTGGGCGATGCGGCACGATTGAGTGGTGGGCAGGTGGGGCAACGGGAGGCCATCGCAGCCAGATTGCGCCTGGCCCCAGTTGCTGCCTTCCTCGCAGCAGGTGTTCAAGCCTTCCTCGATGTCGTTGCTGCCTGCTGCGACAGATGCGCATATTTAACACTTAAACGTCCTCCGGAGCCATATTCTCGGGCAACGTCTGACCCCTTCATTGGCTAGGTACTAGGGAAAAACGAGCTACAGAAAGGGAAATGATAGGGGTATTATTAAGAGAGAATTTTGAGAGTGCACAAGAATTGAGAATTTCCAAGATGAAATAATTCAGAAAAAACTGATAGGGCCCGGAAATGTGGCACGAGGGGTGGGGGGGAGGGGAAGATGCTTCAGACATACAGGCTTGATTTCAATGAAGGTAAAGACAGCAGGGAGACAACGAGTCAAGTGGGAAAACAAAATTGAAATGCTTGAAGGGATAAAATAGCTGCAGTTGAACCAGAACAGAGTTAATCGGAAATAATGAAAGGTTTTTGCCCTGCAGTCGATGCAGCTTGGTTGACGATGATGATGTTTTTGGCAATGTTAAGTCTGCCTCATGTCAATGGGATATAAAGGCCACAATACAAATGTTCTCGCGCGAGTGCAAAGCGGACCGTGATTTAAATTAAAACAAAACATTCGTCAGCCGCTGATTGCATATTCTACTTCATCTCAGTTGGATCTACCCTTTGAGCTTTCAGACCGCTAACAGCGCAAACGCTCGGAACATGGACGTAGAAGAGGACAGAACACTACATATCCCATGTAGTATGTATTCTCTTGCTTATCCTCTGTCTTTTCGCGCTCTTCGCTTTCGTAACGCTGTCGAACAAATTCTGCCAACCTGCAATCACCACGCTAGAAGTGCATGAGTGGAACAAGAACAAGGCACCGCTCTTCTTTTGATCGTTACTCACGTAAACACATGGCGGAAACTTTTGACACGTTTGCTTACTGATAAAAAACAATTCCTTACCTACAAGAAGCCCACAAGCGTTTCTTACAATGCGTAGCAAAACTAAATTGCGATATCATTGCTCACGACGACACTATCCACGTGGATGAATCGCCTGAAGTAGTTGTATAATAGTTTTATCTGACACATAATGTTAACAGCTCAAAAAGAGCACCGACAAGTATGCAGTATATGAAAAGATCACTAGCATTCACTGACTAAAAAGTAGAGTGTAGAAATATATGTCAACATAAAACAGGGGCAAATTTTAATTCCGAATAACCGTCCTCACCTCTTGAAGCTCACTAAATTAATAGTTCCATAAGACCACATCTCAGTGCGACCTACAGGAGGAAAGTGCACACATGCCGTCACCCTCTACGCACATTGTTTGCAAAAAAGTGAACGTTATATAAGTTTTTTCAACTGCTAGCATACAGTGCAGTTCTTAACTAGGCAGCGACTAAAGTATATTTCCTAGATACCATTTCATATACGATGTAAAGGCTGTATTTTAAGACTCCGTTTAGACTTGAAATTGGTTCTTGCTCGAATGACAAAAGAAACTAGCACTCGAGAGAAATCCTTTCTGAGATTGTCATTATTACCACATCCTGCTTCATCCTACTTCACGATTCATCCCATGCTATCAATTTCCCATCAACAGTACACAATTCATAAAAATGCTCTATGCATTATTCAGCGTTGCTGACTGTTAGCTTCCTTCATATCTGTGCCATAACGAGCCCCTCATTTTACGGCGAAAGCCTTTATTGCCTCATCGTTGTCGTCAACATAAGTGTCACGCTTTTGCGGTGGCTTTGATTGGTCGAGACGGGATGACGTCATTGAAGTCTCGACCAATCACAGAGCACCACCACATTATGCGCGAATGCGTGCCCAATATGATCATATGCCAATCAATTACGCCACTAATTACGGGCAAAATAATTTAATTGCTAATTAATGATTTAATACCAATCAAATAATTTACAACTATTTGTTAACTTATTATTGAATACTAATTACTAATTAATTACTGATTACTAATTAACTAATACTTACCGATCACCAAATTCGTTACTAATTACAAATTACTGGACTAGGATTGCAGCATCAATAAATAAATAAATAAAATGACAGTTGCGTAATTAATTAAGTGATTGCTGATTAATACCGCGCACCCGGTAACATCAACCACACAACAGTAAACGTACAACAACTGCGAAGATACAAAGAGCGCGATCTCGTCGCTGCCATCACTGAATAAATGCACTCGCAGAATGTGAAAGAGTAGTCGCTCGCTTTACTCGTAGTAGCATTCATCGCTACATGCGCAACAGTCGCGTAGCAGAATGCAGCACTCAGGCTTTCGCCTTTCATCCCTTTAGTCGCTAAAGTGTACTCTAATTTTTCTTTACACTTTTCCGTTCATCTCTTTACTGTGCTTTATATTGATACGGGGCGGTCATATATGTAACAATATCATAGAGCGCGAAGGTTGTTCGCCTCAAGTAGAAGTTTCGCGTCAATTAACGACACAGCGGAGATATTACAGCCCTCTATCCCTTAATTATTCAGCTGTAGCTCCCAGCTGAAGGTGAATTTCTGCTGACGGAGAAACTGAAATCAATAATTTATGGCGCACAAAGCAATGTCTCAGGTATGCAACTGATATATTACGCCTACTACTGCGTATAAAGTACTGTGCCTTATTACATCTCATTCATAAGAGTGGAATAAAGCCTAAATTAAGCTTGGCCTGAAGCATTAATAGAACAGAAGAAATGTCGTACAGTCTCTGCGAACTTCCACAAAACATGATATGGATTACATAGCTCGACTCATGCCATGACAGCCAACTGTGAATCATGTAATTACTATTTAATTTTACAACACAGAATCAACACAGAGAAGCGCAACTGCGGTTCTTGGTGGCTGTGCTAGAAGGAAACAAAGTTATTTCAGCTGTCATGTGCTACTTCTATACATTTCTAAGAGACATGTGCATCGTGGCGTGAACAATATAGAGAGAACTGGGAACATTGCACGTTAGAGAAGGAGTAACACTAGTTGTTTTCCAAGTTTCCTTGAAGTGGCGAATTTTTGCTACAAACGTTCTGTGGGTATAGCCTGGGCCGCTTCAGTTTTAGCTATATATGTGGCGCTATCTGAAAGCGCCCACGTCAAATTGCGGAGGTTTAACCGTGGCGTCCGCGATCAGTTGCGGTGCAATGGCGTGCTTGATAGTGGGAACCACCTCAAATGAGAGAGCTGAAACCATGCTTAAACCGGGTTCGAACCCGGCCTGGTGACTTAGCTGTTAAGACGCTCGCTCGGCTACTGATCCCGAGTACTCGGGTTGGAATACTCTGGTTGGAATACTCGAGTTGGAGCTTATCATTTGCTATCATTGTTTACATTGTGAAAGCACTACAAGGGGTCATGGTAAGTCACTGTTCATTTGGCCAAGAGCCTCACAGACCCGTCGGGGAGGTTTGCGTGTTCGTCTTCATATACAGGAACAGGTTATATGTACCTGGGCGAAGCCACGTGGTTTTGACTTCACGAAACAGCAGATTAGCAGTAATAGAACCAAAACTGATATTCAAATATAATAGACTTCAACCAGTTCGGCTTAAACATACATCTTCCTAGGTCACACGTAAATATGTTAACACTAATGCACCGAAGTTCTGTTCTTTCTCAGAGTTCCTGATGTCGCCACATTAAACTGCTCTGATTTTTTTTCTCCGTATCATCCTTTGATTGAGAGTAAGAAAGGTAGATCGAATTCGTAGCTCTAAAAATCATAAGTATTCTGGCCGCAGCTCGAAGGCCAGGTATAATTTTTCATCCGACTGCAAGACTTTGCTCCTAGCGCTTTTGAACCTGCGTCATTTCTAGGGTGCTTTCAGTGCACTTTCTAGGTGACACGAAATTTTTTCATTGTATCTATTGTACATTGTCTGCGCTCATAATTCGCGACAAAAAAGCAACCCACAACTACCTTTTCACCTGAAACATAGTTCCTTTCTCCGTACTGTCGCACACAATGCAACAGCAATGCTTCCGCCACTTATGGGTGTCTGCGCCAAATTGGCTCTGATTACTTTTACCGCACTTGAGTTCTCGGAATGCCTTCGCGATAAGACGGATGTTTGACTTCACGTATATTGCGGCCTTCTTTCCCGGTTTTCAGACCGCTTTCATCTGGCTAGGCCCTTCAATGAAAACATCCTTCGACTGAACAAGGCCCAAGTACGTAGTCCCCTCTTCAGAGAACATATTTCCTCTCCACCACTTTCTTACACTATGACATCATTTCGCACTCTGCACCCCATTCCGCACTCATCCGATTGCGTGCGAGTGAGTAAAAAAAAGACAAGGTACACTTAAGCTCCGCCCTTGAGGGCACAGACACGATAGCGTAGTCTACTATCCCACATATCAAGCCCCGCTTTAACTAAGCCTGCGTGCCCTAAGAGTAACGTGCCTAACGTAGAACAAAACGGCCCTGGCTTATTCTATCGCCCTCTCACATAAAAAGAGGAAACCGAGTTGGTTGGCAACTCATGTCAAACTTTACTTCAGGCTACCCTATATACAATCAGTGCGCAGCCATGTCAGCTTTCAGCTGCCGGCCATTACCGGCCAGCACCATGCTTGCAATTTTTTGCTGTTTCTGGAGTTTCTGCTGAAAAGGCTCTTTGACGCTATCGTGTTATAGGAGAGATAAGGAGTTGATATCAGTAGTTCGCGCAAACGTTCCTTTGGAAAAACGAGCACCAGTCGAAGCAGGTGCACGTTTTTATGACCTAATTGAAGTTATCGCCAGCAGAAAAAGCACGCGAAGTTAGAAATTTCAAAATTGAGGACCATTCCCCACACACATAAATTCCCGCAAGCACCCTTCCTATACTTCTTTTCTGCCGGCCACACCACACATATACATTGCCGAGAGCATCCTTCCTATAAATTTTTCGGTCGACCTTTCCTACTTCCTCTCATCTGTAGGGCCGTGCGTTTGTATTTTCATACTGTTGCTCGAGGCGTCCGGCACTACACGTTTTGCTCCGCAACAGTTAGCGCTTATCTAACAAGTGAACGCCCATGCTCTGACCGCTACACTTATCATCGGACGTTAGTTGCTGTCAAGACAACGTCAGATAAGACCAAGAACGTACACGAGGCGTGGAAACATGACAAACGTGGCAAACGTCAACTTCAGCAGCTGCCGGCTCATTTTGTACATTTTGTAGCCTGTGCGCGCTGAAGTATGCCATCGTTCCTTCACAACCATTACCAGGCCCGGACAGCTGAACAAATAATGTCTCCCTTACACCGCTTACTCTGCAGACTTATTTTTGTTAAGCAATTTGGAAACGACCGTTCACAGTACTGACACAAAGTTGCTGGGCAACTAGAACAAGCGCGCAAGAAGCCGCGTCTAAAATGTCTGTTCCGTGGTGCCATGTTCGTGTTCTATGTCTCCTGTTCTCCCTATTCGTGCAGTCATAGTCCATCGACGAAGGCCAACAAGCCCGCAAGAACGTCGTTCTGTTACTGTCCAAAACAAATCACTCCACATAGTCAATTTAGGCTATCTAGCCAGCAGATGGTCCTTACACCGAAACCAATGAGCTGTGTATCAAAGCTGGTTGTACTCGACTTGCTGTGAAGCCTATTTTCACGTCCCAGGCAGAAACCAAATTCTTGACCTGCAAGGAGCCTAAGTTCAAGATGTATGGTAGCAAACATTCCTTAAGATGCACGACGTAAGAAGAGACGTGTAAAGAATAGATTCCTGTAGCCAATAGCTGTCAGAAAGCTCTGATGAGTCTCCGTTACAACCACTTGAATATAGAGCCTTAACCTAAAAGCTAGCCTTTCCAGCCTTGAATCCCGTCGTAAAATATTCAAACGTTCGCTTTTCACAGGTTTTATCATTGCCCTATGAGTTATTTCGTTATCAACCCTGCTCACTGCGTTTCATTTCGCACCAGTCACCCGAACACCGTCCACACACCTCGAGCACCCACGTCTCCGCATCTTAAATTATTTTTTCCCAGACTGGTAAAGATTGAAACGGCCTGCCAGCTGAAGCTTTTGCCCATCTTGACCATGAAGTTCTCAAGTAATTCATCTGTTAGCCCACCCTTCATATAACGCCTCTGGTGGGCTTTTGAGGTACCAATAAATAAATAAATTGAACTCAACTTCTTGACGAAGCTCACCGTAAGCTGATTTGGTATAGAATTCCTGTAATTACAGCTCAAGGAAAAAAGAAACTGTACAGGAGACAAGACCTCGTGTAAGATTTCCAGAATGCTGTAACCATGATCTGATAGTCAACATAATAAGCCATATTTCTTCAATATTGCGTTTCGTAAAGAACGACCGCAGAAAAAGTCAGCACAGAGGCAAGACGAAAATAACTGTGCAGTTGTCGCCCCGCCCCATCTTGCCGACCTGCCTCGGTCATGTCGTTTCTTGCAGATTCGCTCCTTATGATTTCCCACCAACTGGCCTATAACCACACCCTATTAAATATTGGGCTCATTTTTAGGGCTTCTCTCCTGTTCAGCAGTCCCCTGCTCTCTCCTGGGCCTCAGCTTCCCCGCTCTCCTTTTAATTTTCGTAGTTCAGCTCTGTTCGCCAGAAGTCGTGGTAGACTACCAAAAGAAAGATGTAAAGAACTACTCGAGAGACAACTTCCACAGAACATGTCAGTCGAAACTACTTAAGACAAGAGAAGGTAAAGAAGGCCATTTAGAAACCGGAATTCTCTAAAGAGCGGAGGGGGGGGGGGGGGGGGGGGCTGAAGGCAGAATAAAAAAAAGGTTTGGCATGCTTCACCGTGACCTCATTTCGATGGAGCGCTACGACAAAAGAATGTCAAGCATCGTGCATTTTGCACAGAGTAAAGAAACTAACATACTCTGAACTACAGACGTCCTATAGGCGCGGCTTTCACGTTATCTCTCTGCCGCATCCCTGCATTTTTCTCGCGAAACTGAAGTTTCATCTTTGTACAGACTCACCAGCGACGATGAGGAGGAGAAGGCAAGCGCCTGCAAGAGGCGTATACCAGTACATGGTCTTCAATTTGCACGTCGCAGGTCCACCGTGTTCCGTCAGCGCAGCGACTGGAACTTAGAAGCCCCTGTCTTCGACAGCTTGGACTATCGTTTCCGAGATGTGTGCCGCTCTGTCAACGTTTCGACGAGAGGCTGCCGATAAAGAGCCTTCGTCTCGGCAGATAGTGATCCGTCTTTTTGCACGTCGCCGCCTCCGCCGTAGCGTCTCGAAGCAGGGGCCGACAAAGTTCCGCTCTGGACCCACTTGAAAAAAAGACTGCGAGCTTTGGATCCCCCGTCGACGCTCATCCTATCGCCCCGAACTGAGAAGGGAATGCCCTGCGTTGGCGATGTGTCGTGCTGAGACGCAGACGTTGTGCAATCCGCGGCCAGGTCACCTGGATTTATCGCAATGTCAGGTGCGTGACAAGTGAACGACAACGCGAAGACTAGACGCGAGCCGTATACCTTCGAACCTGTACAGCGACGTCATGCTAACAAAACACGCTGCGTGCTTTCTGATCTGCCCTTGATGGAAGTGTGGGCTCGGAGACTTCTTTGTGATGACGACCTTGTGACCTTGGGATTAGCTAACTTAGAATAACAAGAACGCGCTCGTCTGTAACCTGAGTGCGGAAACGATCATTTCGGGACAGAGTCGATATCCAGGGTGTTCCCATAAAAATTGCGTCATCCTGGCGCTTCATTGTTGCTTAGCGAGGAAATTTTGAGTTATCGCCTTTTGTTCCCCTCTAACAAAGTATATTCGACATGCTGTGGCCGAAATAAAGCGTGACGTGAAATATCAGCGCCGTGCTGAAAGTGGTGCTCAAAACGCTCCACATTGACAGTGCAGTAGCCTGTTTTCCCACTGGAAGCTTCGACACTTAGGCCACAAACCACAGGCCAAGCATATAACTACTGGTCAGTCGGTGGCAGCATTATTGCTGGGTGTTGTTCTTTATATGTCTTCAAGTAAACGATATTAAGCATCTTTTTCTTCACATCAGCTAATGGCTGTCCCCATGGCTGCAAATATTTATATTGCAAAAGAAGTTTTATCCCAAGGATTGCGACTGCTCTGAAGAAGAGTGCTAAAGCCTAAAAGCACGTTCTTGGCATCCCGCTGCCGGCAGAGGATGATATATAGAAAACGAAAATAACAATAACGACAAAGTTTCTAATAAATCTGTACAGCTTTCCTTTGTAGCCGCATGGCTGCGCTTAGGTAGATACCAATGAGTAATAGCTACATTATTAAACATTCTACTCTACCTTGATGTTTGGCCTAAACTTTAGACTACAAGCCATTGTAGTCTGACACAAATATCTTGTTTCATTGACAAAACCTGAAAGTCGGCAAGATCGGGTATGGTTCGGTGCATAAGTAATAAAACAGCCTCATAACTTTGAAACCAATAGTAATGTATGACAAGATAACAAACAAACATATGATGATAAACAATATATGATGATCTTAACGCCGTCAAATACTGTCCCCAAGTGGTAGTTTATAAAAAAAAGAAATTTGTGCATCTTTTTATAGAAACACATACACAGCTGCTGCCCGTGAGTGAGACAAGAACAAAGAAATTTAGATGTGCCGAATGCAATAACAAACATCATCAGGGTAGATAAACTACCCCGCGCGGTGGCGCAGTGGTTACGGCACTCGACTGCTGTTCCCAAGGAAGCGGGATCGAATCCCGGCCTCGGCGGCCGCTTTTCGGTGGAGGCGAAAAGCAAGGCGCCCGTGTGCTATGCGACGTCAGTGCACGTTAAAAAACCCCAGGTGCGCTAAATTTCTCGAGTCCTCCACTACGGCGTCTCTCATAGCCTGAGTTGCTTTCGGACGTTAAACCCCACGAACCAAACCAAACCTATCAGGGTAGATGAACTGTCCGCTCACCACCGTTATACAAACGTTGGCGAATTTTCAGATCAAATTTTACTGAGAAGGGCGTATTGCGGCGAGGTTGAACAGCTTCTTTTCAAGGTTTCTCAAATTCATGCGTAGAAATTAGAACAGCAATATTTTTAAGCAGGAACTTCTTTATATAGGTCGATATACCATGTAACACCGCCTTTTCATTCCGTGTTTTTCTTTTTAACATTTTTTCTATCCGTTAGTTTTAGGAAAAGAAAGGCGCAGCATCTGCCTCACTTTTGCGTGGACATTTAAATTTCATTAGGTTAAGATCACACCATCTATTTATTACGTGATGTCTTTAGTATGTCGAAGTACTCAACAACGCGCAACATCTGCAAGGTGGTCATGTTCGGCCTGGCTTTGCGTTGACAAGCCGCTCGTCATTCCTGTCTTATATTTCGATATGAAAGCACTTCAAACAATGTTGGCTGGTCATCGTGAATTTTATGACGATCGCTATGATTCCATTCTAGTTACAGAAAAAAAAATATGTTGGTTGCTGCGTAGACCTGTAACGGTTCATTTATTTTGCGAAGTGCTACATATTTTGTGCCGCTTTATTTTACGAGTCTTTCTATAGTTCCTCAGTGCAAATGCGGATGCGATGAGCGTCCTGTAAGGGATTTAATGAATTTAACGTGGTGCTCCAAGCAAATGACACGTCCATGTAATGGCATATAAGCGGTGCTTGTTAAGAGCTGCATCTCTAAATATTTTTTTCCTTCTAACTAAACACACAAGATTTACGAAGCGTAGAAATTACGAAGGTCGCAAGCACTCGGTTTATCGCACTTCATCCATATCGGACTGTACACTATACGTGCCATCGACACGATCCAATCCATCTTCACGGCTAAACCAATGGGAGATGATCCTAATATAAGCGTCGATATTAAGAACACAACGCGATTACGTTGTCGAACCCCGCTGGAATCACGAATTCAGTAGACCTACTTTTATTCAGTTGGACATACGAGCCTTTGTAACATATGACCGTGTCTGTAAAGCAACACGAAATTCGTGGGTTCGGCTTCCACTCCCATTCAAAGTTGATTGAGTTTTCATTTCAACTTAATTATCTTTCTTTTGTTACGGAACTTCCTCGAGGAATTCAGCTTCATTCTAAACATCTTACACGGCTCCTGAAGTTTCCTTCCGGAATTTGCGTTCACCAGCCAACGACAACGACGATGGCAATTTTCTACGAGACGGGGCCCTTAGCCACATCGCATTAAAAGCTCGTGTTTCGGCCAATGAATTGATATACCAATAAGTGAGCGGAGCTGGCCCGATTAAACGGCGGTTGGCGCAGATTGTTTTATATATTAAGTTGAGGCGCGTTGCCAAGAACACGTATAAAAAAAGAGAAGAAACAAAAGGCAAGGTAAAAAAAAAAGAAATAAAACGGACTATTATTCTGAAGTAATTGATAAGTCGGTGCAGCATATTCCCACCGTAAAAAGGACCTCTACATTGCAGCTGGTCATTTAGCGCTTGTTTGTAGGAGGTACCTGGCGCGCGTACGCATTAGTTTCTTCTTGATGGCTGTAACGTCATCATTATCATCAATGTTTCAGCTTCTACAAAAAGGGGTACCGAATTTACCTTCTTAGGCCGCCAAATAAGAAGATCAGCGGGAGGTGAAAAAAAAAAGACAAAAATCGCTGCCGCGAACGTCGGCAATTCTTGCAGCTACGCATGAGCAGCTGCATCTAGTACCCCGAAAGCCCTTTTGTAAACATCCGCTAGGTGGCTCTGTGTGGCACCCATATAGGCCATACACGGGGCGTATACATAGCCCGTGCTCATGGCGAGTCACGTAGTCAGGCGCATGCTTTCAAGGTCACAAGTGCAAAAGATATGACCTTGAACGTTGCATGCGAGAAGTGGAGCTTGCGCTACAAAATAGAATATCGGAAAGCTAGGAGGACAGGTCCACCTTATAACTGAATTTAACGATGGGCATGTGGCACATACTATTTTACTTGAACGGGTACACGAGAACTAAAGGTGGTATTCCTGGCGGATAAAGAAATTGCCGGTACATCAATGATTTTTTTTGCGCCGGCATAAGGGTTGCATTGATTCTAATTGAGCCTAAAAAAAGGTACAAATTGAAGGTATCACATGTATGTTCTGCTTCATTTATTTACGGTGAGGTAGTCTAAAAGCGCTAGGAAAACGTGCAGTCGGTATTGACTAAAGTAAATACGCAGTATACTGTATCAGTAAGACACTTATATGCACATGTGGCCGATAAGGTGGTACAGGACAAGGTAGCTGGCGACATAAATGGGCAGAGAACGAAATAATTTTCTGATTATGAAAATCTTCCGTAAACGGCAGAACCAGAATTCGACTTACAAGAGCGCGAATGGTGAGACCAAAAAATTAAATGAAAATCTTATTGTGCGCACAGCATGGTACAGTGCAGGGTGTGTAGGCGCTTGGCAAGGTAGTGTAGACAGGATGACTAGTTCTCGAATTAAGAATGCCGGAAACTGGTAAGAAGCCCACAGACGTGTTTCCAGTGAAATGGAAAGTAGCGGAATTAGGATCTTGTTGGAGAACAAATATTCTTTTATCTAGGACGAGGACCATAGTGTTTAAGATGTCAACCGTCATGTTACAAATATTTTACAGAGCGCGCGGTAAAAATTATGGCAAGGCTCCGAAGCAATCATTTTGATATTGCATAACTGCATTACTTGAATGCACTGTCTGGAAACAACCCACCAGATTACCACACCGTGTGTCGCTGACCCTAGTGAAGCCACTGGTTGTACTAATACACTATGCGATTTTAAACAGAACGGAGGTATTATTTTCACAGCTTCATTATCACAAACGAATACTAATATGCTTTTCCCTGCGTTCATAAGCTTCCACGGAAATTTCGTGAACCATTCTAACTGGTTTTGGTTTCTTCGGACAACCGCTTCCAAAAATTAACAGCTCCTCTGCGTCAAGACATCTCTACAGAGTGACCCGCTGTTAAGATCATTGGCATCTACTGCACATATTGGCGTATCAACGCCTGCTCAAAAGGCAGCAACAGACGTCAGGGCTCATAAATAAAGCAAAATTTGCGGCTTCAAAAACAGCGCTTCCATTCTTTTATCTTAGCAGTTTCCGGCTTCTTCGAACAATGGCTTTCCCGAAATTCGCTGGTCGTTTGTGGTAACGCATCACCCCTGCTTGCCAAGCTTACTGGAGAATACTGCGCTACTTGATAGACAGAGAGAAGTGAAAGACGACACACGAATGAGGCGCCTCATTCGTGTGTCGTCTTTCACTTGTCTCTGTCTATCAAGTAGCGCAGTATTCCCCAGTATGATCACCCAACTGGCCCCCGTGTTTGCATTGTTGCCAAGCTTCTGTTACATTCTTCGCATTCTTCGCGGATCCGAACGGATGAACGCCACAATACAAGCCAATGACAAAGCCAGTAGCTCATCAGCAGCGGCGGAGGTGGCTCCAACGAAGGACACTGCACTCAATTATGTTCCATGCTCAAAAATTGGACAAAGTTGTACGATTAATGATCTTCGGTTTGTAGTCGTGTTTCAGCCGTTGCTGCCATTTATACCATCGCAATTAACATCGTAATTTTTTTGTGTGTAACCATGCCAAACGCAGCTGACCTGACTAAATGCCCCGAAAATGATTTTTGGGGCAAAGTAAACCTAAGAAAAGACTTGCGTCGAGTGTTACGACTTTAAGCTGCAGGCTTGGCCTTCAGCGGTTGTCAGGCCTTTGAAAGATGGGGTCATGCTACGCGATATTTTTACCTTTCTAAATCAAACCATGGAGGAACTGAAACGAAATAAATTAGAACTGCAAGACTCTGAGAGATCCCTGACTACACGAAACAAGGAACTTGTGGCAAGACTAGCGGAGTTACAGTGGCCCCTCGGGAAAACTATTACCGGTGTGAAAGTTGTTCAAGATGTGCATTGTTTGGAGATCGTGCGATGTGTTGGCGATAAGACAGAATGACTGCGTCCTAAAAACGCATCAATATCGTGACTGCATGCCGTCAGCACGTCTTCTAAACAACAAAGTTCCTCGAAGTAATCCCCCTGAAATATAATCTTTCAAATGGGCAGCCCACAAGAAGAGGAGACTGAATTCGTGAGGCTTATAAGTTATAGCTGGGTTCAGTGAATAATGGCTACTTCGCATGTAACCCAAAACCTTTGTACGGAATGACCACCTCGCTCTAGATTATAAAAGGTTGTTCTTCAAAATCTGTAGTTTTGAAAGGTAGCGGAAACTTTATCAGGCCAGGTGGCAGTAATATAGAGGTTTGAGAAGCGTTGAACGGCCATTTGTTCTCATTCTGAAATGCTCCGTCGCAGTGGTGCAATCTCGGCTTCTATACCCAAGGATGCGGGTTCGAATCCCGGCCGCGGCGACCGCTTTTCGAGGGAGGCAAAAAGCATGGTACCCCTGTACTGTGCGATGTCAGTGCACATCCTGTGGTCGAAATTTCTTTAGCCCACCACTACGGCGACTCTCATAGCCTGAATTGATTTGGAACGTTAAACCCCCAAAAACCACCACATACCCCCATAACTTTATTGCGAGATGAAGCTGATCTGGGCATATTTTGCACCAGAGCTTTGTATTCATGTGACACCGAAAATCCATCGTTTTCATCAGCGTCGACGGGGGCGGCATGAGCGAAAACTCCCGAAACAAACCGTTTAGTAAAAAACTTTAGCGCAAAAATAGAACACAATGAACAGAGAAGAACACGTAACACGTTTGACGAGCGGTATTTTTCTATTTTTGCGCTAAATTTTTAATTTAATGGTTCACCAACTAGCCCGGCAATATGCTCTCCTCAACACCGTTTAGATGTGACGTCACGTCTCGTTCCATGCGAGCGGTGGGACGGCGGCGGCTCGGCGTCGGACGAAGCAGTACCTTCATTCAGCCACATTGGACGCGGCAATCTATCCGTTGAGATGAAGCCAGAAACAGCTGACGCGCTGGGAAAGCGTCTGCCCATTAAGGGTCGCACACAGGCGTTCTGCTGTCGCATTCACGTGTATGTCGTGTGGGCTCTGACGATATGATTAGAAATGCGGTGAGCTGTCCGTGTCTGCGTGGGCAACTGTGCCTGCGGACGGTTCCTATTCACGCTGTCGCCTAACACCTCAGAGGTGTAGCTTAAGTGTCCTATAATGTTTGCTGCTTATCGCTATAACCGCACAATATTCCAATGGCGTAATTCAAAGAACACGGACATTTTATTGTCTTTCGTTTAATCCATTTAATTGCGTACTTTATTTTAGCGCTTGTAGCTTCCATAAACCTTGTGGCTTGTTTGCAATTATTAGTTTCGTCAACCAATATTCATTGCAGTCATCTACGTGGGGAACATGGCTGAATATAAATTAGAAGAAAAAAAACGTTGTGGTTTGGCCTCGCGTAAACCTAGTCTGAAGCGATAGCTGAAACATAGTTACACATGGTAAATCACCATGATGATGATAGATTTTAATGGCGCAAGGGCGTCTCAGGCCAAAGAGCGCCAAGAACAAAGAGAACGGTGTGCTCAAGTTTATGTAATGTGGTAGTTGTGATTTTTCATGAAGGAATAAAAAAACGGTTGTGTAAAGGGCCTAAAAAATTAATTGGCTCTGTAAAATCAATAAAAACAGTTGTGAATAGCGCCTAAAATTCATTCGCGATGTATAATCATAATCATCATCAGCCTGGCTATACCCACTGCAGGGCGAAGGCCTCTCACATACTTCTTAATCTCACAACTTCTTAATCTCATCCGCCCACCTAACTTTCTGCCGCCCCCTGCTACGCTTTCCTTCCCTTGGAATCCAGTTTGTTACCCTAAGCGACCATCGGTTATCCTCTCTTCGCACTACATCTCCTGCCCATGTCCATTTCTTCTTATTTTCTAAAAATTCGGTAACTTGAGTTATTTCTCTGACCCACTCTGCACGCTTTCTATCTCTTAATGTTACCCCTACCATTTTTCGTTCCATAGCCCTCTGAGTTGTTCTCAACTTAAGTACAACCCTCTTGGTTAGCCTCCACGTTTCAGCCCCATAGGTGAGTACAGGTAAGATGCAACTGTTGTATACTTTCCTTTTGAGCGATACCGGCAAGCTGCTAGTCATAATCTGTGAGTGCTTGCCAAATGCACTCCATCCCAATCTTGTTCTCCTTATTTCCTTTTCATGGTCCGGATCTGTGGTTACTACCTTTCCTAAGTAGACATATTCGCCTACTTCTAGTGCCTCGCTACCTAACGTAAACTGATGTTCCTCCCTGAACATTATCTTAGTCTTCTGCATATTGATTTTTAGGCCTACCTTTCTTTTCCTGTCTAGGTCATCAATCATTATTTGCAGTTCATCCCCCGAGTTACTTAGCAAGGCAATGTCATCAGCAAATCGCAGATTACTGAGGTATTCTCCATCTACCTTTATCCCTAACTGCTCCCATTCCATGTATAATGTATACTGAGCTGTGAAAAAAATTTAAAAAAAGTGCATGTAGATGCTTTAAAAGATTTCATCCGTCCTCTCGAGAAGGAACGGGCTGAGACCCACATCGATAAGAAATTTCATGTAAAAAGAATAATTTCGATATGACTTTGAGCACATGTTTTAAAGGAAACATTGGGTTGTCATCAATAAAAATGGATGGGTGGGCAGGTATTCGGTAGGTTTGCAATGAGGGAAAATGACATCTCTTTTCTGGTTCCAATTCCGTACACATAAATAAAACATTAATGACAGTAAGCCAATCACCACAAATCAAATAATGCGGTGCATGAGAGTTTGTTAAAAGATAAGTATTTGTTGTGTATGTGTGACCAATTAGCCAGCATGCACAGAGCTACTTCTTTAAATCTGACTCGTTTTTCTGTGGTGTACCTGCCTATCCTTGGCTGTATTGTGTGCAGTTTATTTTCTGTTACTGCGTCCCATTCCTCTTGCCACTGTTGCCGAATCATGTTTTTTTATGTGTGGCTTGAGGTCACGATAAGTATCTTGTCAATGTCTGTCATTTCGAAGGGCAGCTGACGCAGCAAGCCTATCAGCAACCTCGTTGCCTGATATACAACGGTGTCCTGGTACCCTACAAAGCGTGATTTTAAGTTCCAATTTACGGGCAGACATGAGGTTGTAAAAGAGAGAATTTAAGACTGGGGGTTCTTATGGCATTTCGAAGAAGATACACAGGTTAAATTGCTAAGGGAGTCTGTATAGATTGCCGATGTATGTACTTTGTTTTCAATAATGTGTCTCATAGCTGGCAGGCTTCCATGGCATTCAACGGTAAATATAGTTGTATGTCTGTCCAGCGTTTTTGAAAGCAAAAATTGTGGTCCATGTGCTGCACATGACACTTGAGCAGACTTTGAAGCATCAGCGTGAAATTCATCACGAGCGTACTTGGCCTGAAGTGACATGAAGTGCTGCTGTATGGCAATAGGGGATGCGTGCTTCCCCACTTCAAGAAACGACAGGTCACAATTAACATCATGTATTTCCAAAGGAACAACTAAGTCTTTTATTGAAGTTTTATAAATACTGGTAACCGGAACGTCTGGACGTTCAATATGCGTGGCAACTCTGATTGGATATGGTGGTGTTACAGATGGTTCTCTTGAGAAAAGTGCTGTGCTTGTTTTGTCAAGCAGGAGCAGGCGAAATGGATGATCCAGTTGGCAGAGTACTTTCATAGCATACGTTACACAAGTAAATTATCTTCTTAGTTGCAGTGACCATCGGTTCGCCTCGACATAAAGACTAGCAATTGGGCTAGTTCGAAAAGCGCCCGTGGCGAGACGAAGGCCGAGGTGGTGCACGGGATCGAGCAATTTTAGTGCAGAGGATGATGCTGACCCATAGACCATCGAGCCATAGTCAATGCGTGATAGAACTACACTATTCAGAAGGCTCAGAAGGCAGTCGCGGTCTGTGCCCCATGACCGGTGAAAGAGAATTTCTAGCAGATTTATTGCTTTGAGACACTTCATCGCAACTGTTTCATGTGGGCAATGAAGGAAAGTTTTTCGTCAACAACTACGCCAAGAAATTTATGTTCCTTTTCAAAGGCAAGTTTCTGACCATTCAGTGTAATGTTGGGGTCAGGCCTGATGCCACACTGCTTGGAGAAAAGTACACACTCTTTTCAGAGTTAAATTTAAACCCATTATCATCAGCCCACCTGGACTATTTGTTAGCACCTAGCTGAACCTGTTGTTCACAGAGGGCCAAGTTGCAAGATTTGAAGCTTATATGGATGTCATAAGCATATACAGAACAAAAAATGGTTTTTGGTAGCACGCTTTTTAAAGAGTTCATTTTGACTATGAAAAGTGTGCAAATTATAACACCACCATGAGGGACACCATTTTCCTGTACGTACTGCTTTGAATATGCATTACCAACACGAACTTTGAAGATCCGTCAGACAAGTAGCTTCGTATTGTATTCAACATGTTCCCTGTGATGCCATGAGAGAAGAGGTCGCGGATGATACCAAAGCGCCAAGTGGTATCATATGCTTTTTCAAGATAAAAAAGACAGATAAACAATATTGTTTATGTACAAAATCATCCCTTCCATAATACTCAAATGCAATGAGCTACTCAGCTGTTTACCGCCCAGCTCTAAAACCAGCTTGGTTTTGATAAAGAAAACCCGCCCAGCTCTAAATCCAGCTTGGTTTTGATGAAGAAAACCATTGTATGATATTGTATTGTATTATATTGTATTGTGTTTAGTGGCACATAAGCGGCTCAGGCTATTATGCGGCAGGCACAAGGCTGTATCTTGAGTTTAGTGGAGTCTATGTATTCATTCTACAGTTTTTTTCAAAACATTTGCTTCTGTAAGGCCGCAGTGAAAAGCGACTCGCAAGTGGAGTCGAGCTGGCGGTCGAACCCCCCACGCGCCGAGGCCAAGGAGCGAGCGCTGCTTTTTTTTTTTTTTCTCCTTTTTTCCCCTTTTCTTGGGCGCGGGCGCGCGGGCGCGCGGGCGGCTTGGTTTGTTTCGCCCCTTCGCCCCGAGGCGTCGCCAAGAAGCGAACGGCAGACGCATCCTTATCAGCCGGGAACAACAGCAGCACGCTTCTGCGAACCACTTTACGGCCAGCTCGTCCAGCGATGTCCCGCCGTGGCGCCAAGCATGGGTGCAGGGAGACGCCGTTAATGAAGCTTTTTGCACTGCCACAAGCGCTCACTAAATGTCCTGCAGAAGGCGACAATAGGCGCGACCCTTGGCCCTCCCAAGTAGGCAATCAGCCCAGCGGCCTCCCGCTGTGTCGCGAGACATTGGGTCCGAGCAACGGCGACTGTACACTGCTCTGGGACAGCGCCCCCCCCCCCTTTCCTCGAACGGGACGGCTAGGTGACCTAGTCTCCAGATCCCCCGCGGCGTTTCTTTCACAAAGGCGCCAGCTGCAACGGCGCGTCGCGAACACGCTGAGGAGGGGAGGCAAAGACAGGCGCCGTGTGAGAGAGTTTGGTGACCGGCGAGTGGAAAGAGTGCGTTTTGAATGTTGTATATTTATTTGACGTAATTAAGGACCTGGGTCCGAGATTATTCCCAACCCACTGGGGTTGTGACATGTTTTTAAATAATTTGATTGGCTGCTTCATTTTCGGGCAGATCACCTAAGGTGACCGCCCTTGGGTGTTTGTTGATGTCTGGTATCAAAAAGCGGTCCTCGGACCATGTTCGACAGTAAAGATTGAGGCTCCGTGCTTAGCACGTATTTACACCCCCTAGGCTTTAACTGAAACGCTCGGTAGGAAAGTAAAGGCCTGTAAAGTGACTTCTCTGTGTGAGAGTCTTCATTTTCTTTTAAGTTACAGTTGTCTGTGTGACTTGTTACTGTAACTTTGCCTATGTATACTATTTTGCTTCTGTAAATATATATCTCCTCCTGACCATCATCAGATCATCGTCTTCTGCTTCTTCACTGCCGAATGATCACGTTTGGAGAAGCTTCAGCCCCTCCGAAGATTGGCAACGAACGAGCTAAACATCACTGCTTCCTTTAGAAAGCTAAAAACGCATGACAGATCAACAAGACCATTTTCACCTAAAATCAGTGCTGGATGGAACGAAATGTGCTCACTGTAAAATCTAGTAAAATGCTTTTTCCTTCGTGTTTAAAGCCCTGTGCACGAAAATAAAACATGATTTATGGTGAGTTCCTCTCCGCATTATTGACACAATGGTTTGTTTTCTTTGCTCAACAAACAAATATGCATCAAGTGTGTATGGCCAATGCGGAGTCAGCATAAAATCACTTCTATGAAACGTTCTTAATGATGAATTGATTCCCATTCTCCCAAAATCGGCTCCACCGACTGCAGTTTGTTATTTATCTCGCGACACCATGACGACTGCCATTTCCCCTTTAGTTTACAGCGCACTAGCGCCATGCAGTCTCTGTATGGAATATTTATGTTCTTGATCCGTTTGTCATAGGCTTGAGCAGCGCAAACGTCTGCTCTCATTGCCTCCAATGCCGACATAACTAGGGACCCAACAAAATGTGTGTTATGTTGTGTTTTATGGCACATAGGAAACTAAGGCCATCATGCGCCAAAAGCAAGGTTTAGAATCTGGACTTTGTTAAGGGCTTTAAGAAGTTATTATAGGTTATATAACTTATATAGATACTTTGATTCTTTTAGCAACGCAAATATGCAGGAAATGTCAATGAGTGACGAGCAGCATATTCATTGTCACTGTATAGAGCCCTCAAAGATAAAAAGGAGTCGAAAATAACAACTCTTCAACGCAGGTAGCAACATGGTCGGAGTAAACCTGCTCATATATAGTTATAGGGGACTTCATCGCTATAAACCCTAGCTGCGGCTATTCCGGCTCAGGTCCGAAAGTGTCGAATTGTTTGTTCCGAACTCAACCAACCCAGCCAGCCCAACAAGAATCGGCAATAGTGTAACCTGGGACACGACGCCAGACCTCACCTTTGAGCGGCTGCGCTGAATCGAAATGGGAAAACGCTATAAAAATCCTGGCAAGCGATCACTTTAGCTCAACTCAATAGTCGTGGAAGGCACGGTCAGAACAGGCTTCAACAAGCAAAAATCCCGGTTTGGGAAGCCTTCTGAGAACGTAGAGAACAAAGAAGCAACGGGACCTTTTGAAAACTTCTGGGAATGGAGCCAAGAGCCGGCGGAAGCGAAAAGAACTATCAGCTGCACGATTCAGCATCAGGCATCTGATATAACCACCTACCGCATATGTGGGAAGCACGGCGAAGCCTGATAAGATCAAGACAGAAATGTAACAACGCTGAAACTGAAAATAGCCCTATATACGATAAATGCTGTCGAATATGCGGATCAAACAGCAACTCAAAACTGGAAACAGCTGGCTAATTTAGTCGAAGGAACTTTAAGAGCATCCCGAGCATGGAACATACCGAGCCACAACCAAGACTAAGGTGCAAAGTAGAGGCCATAGCATTCACAAGGAAATGTTGAAGCGAGAGAAAAGCAAACGAATGAAACTGAAGAACGAAAAGCCCAGCAGTGCTCAGATGTCATTCACACGCTGGTACGACTCCAAAGGACAAACATGCTCCCGAAGAGACTTTCATTGCAATGACCATCCCTATTGAGAGATCTCTGAAGATGGCATGAGAGGTCACAAGTGATTTATATCTTCCTTTTTTTTTTTCAGGTCAATAAAGCACACGAAGAAACAAAGAACAAATGGGTCCACAAAGGGCGCACCCGCAACTTGGCAATGCGTGCCCAAAGCTGTTTCCCACTGCTACCCAGTGAACAAAACAACCAAGGCAGTGCAGGCTTCTAGAGCACTGTGTATTACATGTCTACAAATTGCTCTCAATAAACTTTTAAAAGCATAAGGCTATATACAACAAACACTGAATAGAGTGTCTGGCATTGTTTTGGTGCTCTAAATACAGCAGACTCTCATTAGGATGAATTCGGTCAAAACAAGTTCGAAGATATGATGAAGCCAGACTCGTTTAAAGACGGTTTTGTGACTATTCGAGACAAATATGAAAGCTCTTTAAAAAGTGTTCCTGTCGACCGCTTGCAACAGATTTGGGTTATACAGCCCCGTGCGCAAACCTCCCTGTTGACATCAGTGGGGCTGCTGGCTATGCCTGTTAATTTAACACTCCCAAGTTATGCAGACGAGGCGTGGTTCCATATGTTCCGTACTATAGAGCTGGCTTAAATAATTTTTCTGTTGCAGAGAGGATTGACCACTTGCCTAATGCTCCTGTCCGTTTTATAACTTTTATGGATAGGTACTGGTTAGCGCACGGTACTTATAAGGCTCCTGGTGGGGGGGGGGGGGGGGGGGGAGACATGGCACTTTGCAAAATAGATTTGTATTTCTTGTTCTAATTGTACAAAACTTTGTGCTTGTTAGAAATCATACTACGGCTGTTCTTGGCATTGCCTCTTGTACAATGCCTGCAAAGTAGTGGTGTCCTAATATCCGAAATCTCTAATAAGAATCAAATATGTTTCTTATTCGTTTGATATAAAACGACTGATTTTTGAAATATCCGATTATTCGAAAATTACCCAACACATCGAATGTTTTCGATTTCACTGCAGCCTCTCCCGCACTGTGCGCTTCACCGCAATACCTGAACGCATTGGTTTTGCAGTGAAGCATCCTCAAAACGCGACGGGGCTAGCCGCTAGCCCTAACTTCAAACGGAAGGGAAACGCTGCTTGACCGTTTTAGGATCCTTCCTCGAGAGGCTACTCCACTGCTCGATACAAGTCGTCACCGTGTATACGTTTCAAGCTCGAAAGTAGGCCATGTTTTAATGTTACCGGCCTGGGAAGCTGAAGAAATGGCACTTCCTACGTTTTGTTTTCCAGGTATACGCTCTCCGAATTCATTTATGCAACGTCCGGGTCGTCCGGAAATTCCAATAAAACAATGAATACAGGCATTCGAACTTCGACTGTCAGGCGACCGCCGAGAGCAAGAAAGCTCTATTACTTTACACGCATACGCTTCTGGCAATGCAGCCCGAATAATTTACTTCGTCCGAGTTGCATCTCAAACTGAGACTACATCTACTCCGTCAGACGTCTACAAGGCAACTGCTGCTTCAATGGAACAAAACAGTCAGTACACCGACAAAATTATTGATGGAGCGAAGCCGCTTTCATAAAAGAAAACAGCAGCCAGGCGAGTCAATTTCGGAATATATCGCTGTTTTACGTGACGTCATCACGTGCTTTACGTGACATGCGACTAAGCGTCTCCGGAAGAAATGTCGTGAGATCGTTTCGTGACGGTATCTTTGATAATTCGAGAAAGGTTTTTTTTTTTTTTTTTTTTTTTTGCAAAGCTCCAATGTAACCTTTGCGACCTTGCTTCCTAATATGAACAGGCTATCCATGACACAACAATTTCTAACACCTGTTCAACCCATAAGGCAAGAGCTATGTCAACTCATCCAGTCTCACCCCAAGTGGCAATGCCAAGGCAATTTTGCCCTCCGTTCCCTCAAAAAGAACTCATTTGCCAACGACAGCTTGTATCCCAAATACCAAGGTTCCCAGACTATACGCCAAAACTGCACAACTCGCGACAAGCCTCTCCGAGGTATCGTCCGCGCCAAAATGTAGTGCCGTCTCAAAGGCGGCTACAACAACCCGCAAGATCACCTGCTGCAGGAGTTGTTTCTAATACAAGTCCGGCACGGAAAAAAAAAAACTTAATTGCAAGACATTTAAAATTTCAAGAACAGAGTTCAAGACAGACATATACTGCTACATTGCCGGTCAACCAGGCCCAGCTCCGCAGCATTAACTTGCCCTGCACGAAGCAAGACATGACGTGCTATTTCCATGGGAAAGTAGGACATTTTACGTCTACACGAATGACAAGTGGTTCGAGAAATAAAGGGACAATAACATATCAGTACAAAAAAATTCACGCCAATGAAGAAACAGACATCTTTCATGAGATGCATCCCGTAGCGTTCACTCGTATTCGGGAACCAGAGGACAATTTGTGGACGCGCCCTGCGCTTGCTTCTCTTGCAAATGACAGCCAATGGGGCAAACAGAGCCGCGCGGAGACTAGTAAGACCGAATCCTGCTTTTTCTATTGGGCACCCGCAGCAGACAGAGCCACAAGCTGGAATATCCAGATGATTACGTCATCGAACAGCGCAATTCCATGGACATCACGCAGGAACAAAGTCCTTCTACCTTCCTTTTGAGAGATTCCACAGAGATTGAAACACTCTTGCCACAGTGCACTTATGTTATTGATTCTACATCAAGTACGCGCGTCATTTTTTTTTCAGTGAGCAGTACAAAGTGCTTCCAACAGCCAGTGGTGATTGCAGTGTCTAAAGGATCGGATTCCCAGCAGACCACTGGCCAGAACTATTCAAGGTCATTCACCTTTCGCACTATACTCCACTAACTCTACCGTCGTGCCGTCCTCCATGGCGGCCGCCTGTGTACCCATTTATACTCTGTGAGTGAGAATGTGTTACAACATCTTGATAATTCTGCTGTCACGAATAGGTATGATTGTGTAAATGTGCAAATTTCAATTCTTTCGAGTGTGCACAAAGGAAGAGAATGTGCCATGTTTAAACTTGTGTATTTCATGTGGAAACATCATCCTTCTATTGTGTTCTGTGTCTATCTTCTGGATTGAAATGTATTTCTAAATTATTAAATATGTCTTTATTCCTTGTACTTGTGTAAAGAAAAGTCATATCAATGTACCTTTCAATCCTCTTCTGTTTCTTCCAACGAAGGGAGAAAATGTTATATCGTATGTACTGTTACCTCTGTCTCGCTTTCGCTGTTGTACAGTTCCGGTTTGTTTTATGCATTGCTCGTCCTTTGTACTTTGTGTGGGATATCTGATCGCCTGAACCGGGCGCATATATATACACGGCGCTCACCCACTAAACACCATCTAGCGACATGGACTCTTTACAACTGACTATCGCCCTCCCCCCCCCCCCCCCCCTCCCCCTTCTTCAAGGCTGCCACTGCTGACAGAATGGGACTGATTAGACTGAGCGGGACGCTGATTAAACAGGATTTTTGGTTAAACCACAATGTTTACATTGCTCCACATAGTTGTCAACAGAACATCCACATTGGGCTCTGGGTTGCATAACTGCAGATATCAAACACCCAGGCTAGCGACCCCCTTCCTGCATCGACGTGCTGCCTGCCGGCACACGCTGTCAGCATATCAGCCACCACGTGAGCGCGAAGCGCATGGGCGCCGAGCAGCACCTCGAGCCAGACGTCGGAGAGGAGGGCGCATCAAGCAAGCGCACCCTCAATCCCCTCAATAAACTTTTTATTCAGGGGCATTAGCTCACCCTCATGTCTCTCCCTAGGCTAGTGTCACGAAATCGGCGCACATTTCTATTAAGAGCGGTGTGAAAGAAACGCACGCGCGGCGTCGCTCGAGAGTTCGAGACCGAAGCCTTGAGCGCATCGGCGTCACCCCCACCTCATCACACGGCGGCGACGGTACTCAATCGGCCGAGAATGTGCTAGTCCTCCCGAGAAGGTTCTACAGCGCCTAACCAATGACGACGAGCGGCTCGGCGGGAGGAAGAGAGGCCGGTTAAAGTGGTTAAAGGGCGAAAGCGGACGCGGCGCGCCCTATTTATTGAGGTCGCGTCGCTTGTGCCAGGCAGCCAGGCAGCCAGTAAAAGCGTGTGACAGCGATTGTCGCGGTGCTACTGCTCGGCTTGCAGGGTCAGCCAGCTGTTTGGAAAGCCTGCGAGATCTGCGAGGGAGCGGTGCTCGTCTGCAGGAAAGCCAAGTCGTGACTGTTCATACTGCGACAGTGATCGGTGAATAATTTGGTGTTTGACTTTCCCGTGTGCTGTTCAGTGTTGTAGAGCCTCTGTGTTATTGAAAGTCTCTTCAGTTGCATGCTTTGCATTGTTTTTCTGTGAACCGCTTGTCTGTGTATTTTAAGTGCTAGTGTGAATTCCTCTGTATCGTCTCTTGCTGTACATCAAGCCTGTTTTGTTTGTTAATTCTGACTCCGACCCTTACTCTGGCTTGAACCGTCGAAAGCTGGGCACCAAACGTGCGCCCCTTCTGCCACTACACGTTGCTGAATTCCGGTTTAACTTGCCACGCAAGTCGAGGGCATGTCCTTTGAGACCGAAACAGCTGCCCCCCCCCCCCCCCCCCACTCTTATGGTGTCAGAATGTACGCACCAATAGTGGCGCATTGTTAATAACATTATTTGTTAACGGGTAAAAGCGAGATCGAAGCATCGGAGCAAGCGCAGCTCGCGTCTCGCGCTATACTTTTTGACGAGATTTTTGAGGGGATGTTCAGACAGTTCGATATCAGCAATACTTCAATATATCCTATCCGGTACCGACTGACTGCGTATCATTTGCTATTCTCGCATTTCGCAATACGTAGCAACGTAACCGTCCTCTGAATTATTTCCGATATTCACGAATTGCGGCAAATGGTTAGCTGATTTACCGGGCACCATCACACTATAGAGCATGACACCCCAGAAAAAAAGCCACCATTTATTTCACATGCACTCCCTCCCGCGTTGCATTTGCGGATGTCCTGCGATCAACACAGGAAAATATTTAAGGCCTTGGCAACTTTCTCTCTGCTGTCCACAATAACGATGTAAAAATATATTCAATATAAAAGTATATATGAGTTGCGTGCGCTTTCCCCCAGTTCATTATTCAGACAGCGAGTTATCACAATAAAAGTGCGGAAAACATAACACCGTTTCCTCTTTAAAAAATCGCGCATTATTCGGGTTGTCCATATTAACCGGGATTATAACAATGGGACATAGTTCTTTGAATGAGCCGATGACCAATTTCAGTAGATACTTAAGGTCGCTCACAAGCGGGAACCAGTGGCTCTTTAACTGTCGACAGTGCCACCTGCGCACTCGTGTCATTTAATTTTTGTTGCATAACTGACAAGTTATGGATGCTATTTAGAAGATTGCACAGATTATAGCCTTAAATTCAGGAATGTTGACCTTGCTAGGTCTGCTTTATTTGTCAACATGCAAAGTTGTTATGTAGTAAATGTACTAGAGTGAAGTTACTGAGACCCCGCTATAGGACCTTTTAAGTGCACACAGCTTGCTCTTTATCAAGGATGCACTGCGTCCAGAGGCGCTGCATGCGAGCTCTCATTACTTTGACAGGAATAAGCTGCGTGAACGTCTGATAGGTATTACCGCCGCCTCTACGGATGGCGCCTTCGACGCCCGAGGTAAATTGGCACTTTCTTTGTCATTTTCCTCCCTTCGTCTCTCTTGAGACCACTGTATAAAAATGTCACTCGTTCATCTCTTTTCTCCTCATCGTTATCTTATATAATCAATGTGATCTTAAGCTTTCACTACCTGTATTCCGCCATGCCCTAGCCTGATAGATCTCTTTTGAGGTATAGCTGACGATGGAAAAACGCGCAGCCAAAATTTCTATATACTGGAGCTCAGCACCATTGCGAAAACAGAAATAGCAAAGAAGAGGAGTTGACAAACAACGACAACAGTGTACTGAAGAGGAAAGCAGCCTTGCGCACCACAAAAGAGCTGAACTGACGTTCGTCTTTCTTGGCCAAGAACCACTCTTGATAGCGTGCAAGGCTGACTAATCATTACGCAGAATACAGATGATCACAGACGACTGCATTGATGAAGACTCTCCAATGTAGAATTAAAAAGACACAAGGAATATATCCTTCAAGATACCTGATTAACTGAGTTACTTTAATAGCATTGATGGACTGATTTTTAAGGAATTGCGAACTCCTAGGTAAGTTGACCAAACGTGCAGAAAAAAAAGCCGAAACGCGAAACGTGTAATGGCTGAAAGGGGCCCCTTGTTTGTGTGTTTAGTTGGGAGTTTAATGGCGCAAGGGTAACTAGGACCAAATAGCTACAAAACGATGTTTAACTCGTGTGTGATGTGCTGGATGTGATGGAAGATTGATTCGCTGTGTGTCAATATCGAAAATAAAAATCCAGTGTAAATAGCTGGAAGCAATGGAACAATAAACTTCAAATGAAAGCTAATAGATGGAATTTGGCACGAACAAAAGGGCGAGGAGTTTCCTCCTATACCGTGCTTGGTTACGACGCGCTCTTGTCAGTGCCAGGTTATCCTTTTCAACTAGTTACCCCGAATGAAAGTACTAAAACTTTACTCATCAAAATTCCGGTTGCCTGTAAATAACTCACGCCGTCATCAAATGATGTCACCTCTAATAAAACCTGGTGATGAAATTGTAAGCGATCGTCATAAAATTTTCTGAAATGAGTGCGACGATGATATACATAAAATAGCCATGTTTAACGAATATGGGCCCCTGAAAATGGGACTCTACAGTGCTCGCAGTGAGATAGCTGTGTACCTGAAAGCAAGTAAATGTGTATTAGATGTGTGTGCCCAATTCTCGTGACCGTATATGGCTTCATAAAATCGTTTTTCTGATGGAAATACTAGCATTATCTTGTTCGCGGTTCCGTTCGAGCTTTCATATGGAAGTCACGTTTTCTTTATTTTTTCTATAGCCTTGATGGGGAAAAGGGGCCCCTATAATCCGAAATTATAGTGACGAGTGGTTTAACGGGAGGAAATAACTTGCGCATAATAAAAATGCTAAACTACAGTAATGTTTAGTGTCAGAAATATGGGATCACTTGTGAATGCAGAGTATGCACATATTATGCAAGATGGTGCATATATGAATTTGCTATAGTGTAAACGAACCGGCGCATGTAGCTGTACGTAAGCGCACTAGCTACACACACGTCGACATGATCCCTCAGCAAGTGCCAATAATGTCGTTAAAGCGAAACATTAACTATCTGTCAAAGAGTAACAATTTGTTTTCCATGTAATCGTTCGGGTATCTGTTTTATTGTAACGATGAAGATACAGGAACTCATAGTGAAGTGTAGTTGTAGGTGTGGACGAAATGTACCTTGAAGATTCTAAATAAGTTGAAAGCTCTCCAAAAAAAGTTCTCGTTGCATGCTGGAATGATAACCAACTGTCGAGCAAGATTCTTTGGCATAAGCCAAAATTTAAAAACAAAAAGGCTGCCCACGAATTTTGAAAACTATTGCAAATTGAAATTTATTTAGCAAAACCAAAGATATTGCGTGTAGCCCAGGTGAAAAGCTACAAAAGTAACGTGAGGTGTCCTTGCCTCCTTGCCTCCTTGAACATAGAGAAGCATAACAGCATGCGACGAATGCGACATAACGTCGGAGAGCAAATAAAGAAACAGAACGCAGTGGCGAAAAAGAATGCGAAATACATAATCTCTCAAGCAGGGTACGTAATTCCGTTTGTGAAACTGTGAAAATGTAATTGTGTCCTTAAATGTCTCATTTCAAACTGTCGGTGACGAGTATTTAACATCTGTTATGCGCAGTGTGTTCGGCATGTGACGAAGTTTTAGTGTTCCGATTATTTGACGTGGTTAATACCATCGCTAAATGGTGGCAAAACGTTTAGTAATGAACAGATGAGGACAAACGTAGCAGGAAGCACACAGTTATAGTTGAATGAAGGCTGAGCTGTCCAAAGGTTTTGTTTGGTCACGCTGTACACTTGCAGCACTGTCGGAAGCAAATGCAGCGTTTGCCACGTTGACTTCGACCAAGCTACATCATCGACCACGCTGCAGCCACACTTGGTGACGAGTTAGCCGACAGGGTTACAACAGCCGTGTCAAGTCTTCTCGTTTCGATAAGTCTATCGAAAACGCAGAAAACTTGACGCTGCGATGCAGCGCAGTCGAAACTTCCGACAGTTGCAGTGTGGCTGGCAAAGTATATGCAGCGTGCACGAAAGAAATTTTGCACGACCCTTAACTGACATCATTCCAGATGTCATCGCCAGCCGAATGCACTACTGCAAGTGCAAGCATGCCTGCAAAGAGAGAGAGAGAAAAAGGGTATAGGCAAACTGCAGCAGACATACAAGCGTACCGCATTATTGCATACTCACCGTAGCGGCAAAGTAAGCACGCCGGACTCCCGAGAAGCTCGGGAGACAAGCCTGGCGCAGCGAAATTGGAAGAGAAAACGCGTCTACCCACCTTGGCTGCGGCGGAAACACGCTGTGCCGCAGACCGCAGGCAGCGTCCGTTCTTCGGAGTTGCTGGACGGAGTGGCGAGAATTTCCGAGCGCCGTGTCCGGCAGCAAACCATATGTCGATCAAAGTCATGTGTGCGCCCGGACGTCCGGTGACTCGACATAGTGGCTTGGTAGCAACTGCGTTCGGAACGAGTTTTTTTCTCAGTGACGCAAACGGCAGCGGGCTCGCATATATTAACCTCCTTGAGGCACCGAGCAAAGCTGGGTATAGGCCCTGTAGTGTTTTGCGCCAATCAATCGTACATGACCCGACACAACCTCCGGCGACGTTCGACTTCCAAAGATGCCCCGGGCAGCTCTGCCTAAAACCCGAAGCCCGGGAGTTTGTAAACACAGAGGAGTGGCCAGCCGGAAGAAGATAAAAAGGCAGAGCTGGGTGCAAGCCGCGAGGGGAGTCTGTGTGAAAGCGGATGCCAGAGAACAAACAGCTCGGTTTTAACAGTGCCGTCGTTCTGCATTAATCCTGAAGACGACACAAATTGAGACCAAGATGGGATACCCAAAGTGAACCAATAACGACGCAGTAGAGCGACGGCACCACACTTTAAGAAGATAGACGACTCGGCGTTGTGACAAAGCCGTGATGGAACTAAGAAACTCCTGCTTCTCAGGACCGACCAATATAAGCTTGAAGGTCCATTACTGCTTTCTATCTGCACGCAGACTCCGCGTCACTGACCCAACGTTGGAAGCGATGTCATTCGTGATTTGAGACTCGCACCACTGCTGTCAACCGAAGGTGACAAGAGAAGGACAGCGATCTGGCTGCTTCTTGCCGGAAAGATTTTCTGCGTCTTTCTGTCGCTCTAAAACACGCGTCTTTCCTACGAAACCGCCGTTCAAAAACTAAACGATCATTTTTCACCAGAGAAGAACAGTCTTCGAGCGTGTCGTGTTCCACTAATCGAAGCAGGAGGAAAACGAGACAATCGATCAGTTTCGCGTACGTGTATGACAGCTGGCAGCCTCTTACTGTTTCGTTGAGCAGGATATGGAAAGTCTATCAGAAATATGAGGAGGCACTGCATGATCGAGGTTAAGGAGAATCACCCTTCGAGAGCAGGAGACTCACACTGAACCACTTTGCTTAGCGAGGGACGCAGCCTAGAGAATACCGAAAGAAAACTACAGGTACAGAGAAACATACGAAAGTTGTGACAAGGAAGGCAGCCGCAAATAAGAAGCAGCTGACACAACCGACAACAGAAAAATACAACAAACCCTGATCGTGACATGGGGGAAAGCGGTCACATGCTGGAGTAAAATAGAAATGTCCAGCATGGGGATCAGCCTACCAACACAGGAAGAAAAATCATTGTGCTAAATTCAGTATATCGAAGAGGTTATGAGCGAAGACCAATAACTGGAGCAGACTACAGACCTTCTGAAAACGAGATCCACTGCATAAATGGCCAGGAGTGCAAGTTCCCTGCAACAGTACTACATAGAATTCGATGGAGTCAAGGTGGAATTCTGCCTGGACTCCGGAGCCGGAAATAGTGTGATTGGCGGAAAGGCTTGAAGGGACCTCCTGAAAGCATATTTGCAAGGTACGAGCATGCACCTCGTGTCATACGACACCGCCGGGGTGGCGCAGTGGTTAGGGCGCTCGACTACTGTTCCCAAGAATGCGGGATCGAATCCCGGCCTCGGCTGCCGCTTTTCGATGGAGGCGAAAATCAAGGCGCCCATGTGCTGTGCGATGTCAGTGCACGCTAAAGAACAACAGGGGGTCGAAATTTCCGGAGTCCTCCACTACGGCGCCTCTCATAGCCTGAGTTGCTTTGGGACGTTAAACCACACAAACCAAACCTCGTGTCATACGGAGTGAGTGCAGTCCTTACGGTGTTAGAAGTCTTCAGAGCAAATGTGAAAGTCAGAGAGAAGCAGGTTGAAATAAACCTTTACGTCATCCAAAGAGAGCAAGCAGCGAGCTGCGAACCTTCATAGGACCCGTTTCATACAAGTCCTAAATGGAGTTGTCAACTTTCGTGGGAACTCTGAGAAAGAATTCCCAAGCCTTTTCAAGGTATCGGAAAAACTGAAAACTTGCAGTAAGCTCGAAATGAAGGCAGGCTTGAGACCAGTAGCCCGCCCACACCGCAGCCTCCATTTCAAATTGCGAATTGAGTGAAGAAACGTCTAGAGGTTAGAATAACTCCACATAATGCAGCAACCGGACCGACCACGTGGGTTTCTCCAATAGTGGCAGTCTCAAAACAAAGTTATCCGGGTGCAAGTAAGATGTGCATGGACATGCTGGAACCAAACGTTGCCATAATACGAGAAAGACGCATCACGCCGACGGTGGCAGATATCAGTACCCTCTACGATGCAAAGTGTCTCTCGAAGCCACGGGCGAATGAGGGGAACCGGCAGCTGGAGCTTCACGAGACATCGCGCCAGATAACAGCGTTTGGAACTCACTGCAAACTAAGAAGATGCAACAGTTCCCTTTGAAGTAAACGCAGCTGCAGACATTTTCGAAGATGCCACCTGACCTGGTCAACCATATAAGCGATGATACTTTAGCGTCCGGACGTTCTATCGAAGAGTGCGTGTGCTAATATCAATGCAAAACGCCGGACTGACCTTGAATGAGTGGGCGATCGCGACAACTAGAGTAAACTGCTTCGGACACACATTCTTCGAGTGAGGCATCAACACCAGGCCTTGGCTAGGTGGAAGCAGTAGTCAAATGCACCATTGGTTCAAAGAATTGCTCGCAAATTTGAAGCTCGGGGATAGTGAGCTATTGTGGCCGTTCATCCCACATTTGGATCAGATCGTGGAACCACTTCGGGAGTTCACTTTAAAAAAAATAATACATTTCAATGAACCAACAAAGAGGATGAGGCTTTGAATAATGTCAAGCAAGAATTGGCTGCCAGCCATTCTCTCAACTACTGTGACGAAGAAAGCAGCCTCATCACAGATGCGGAGCTAGAGGAATAGGTGCAGTGCTGATTCAAAAAAAATTTAAAAAAACGCAGTACACTGTCTTGTTATAGTAGAGCGTCGACTCCTACAGAAAGGTGCTATCCTCAAATTAATAAGTAAATGCTGGACATGGCATTGGCACCGGAGCATTTTTTTTTTTACTTACTGTACCCTGCTGGAGGAGCTTTTACATTTGAGACGGACCACAAAACGCTCGTCTCCACCCTCCAAAACCCCAGTGAAAAACTATCAGCCAGACTACTACAAAGTGGAGCTCATACCAGGAAAAGACAGCCCGACAGCCTATTTATCAAGACATGTAAAAGATACCAGCCCCCCCCCCCCCCCCCCCCCCCCCCCCCCAAACAAAAAACAGTGTATATCCACTTATGAGTCTGCACTGTTTTCAGCATGTCAGCTGTACCCAAACTCATGACAATGAGGTGGAAAAGGCCTACGAGGATGACGCGCTGATGCAGCAGCTAAAAAGTACCGCCCAGAAGGGAGACAAGAAGACACCAGACAAAATATGGCAAACTACTCAGAAGCCTTTAACTAGATTCGTCAAGAGCTGACGGCAAACGGCAACAATGCCACATTTAGAGGAACTTGATTAGTCCGCCCATCTAGGCAGGGTACTTGGGAGTGTTCCATAGCGTTCGCAGTATGGAACGTCGACTCGAAATTTTGCCAAGTTTTATAAACAATTCAACGACCGGCACACCTAGATGCTATACAATCTCCAACGGTAGGCCAATTCTTCGGCCTATTGCCGAGTTGGAACTTTTTGGAGCAACCACGCCGCTGCGAAGTGGAGAGACCAAAGGACGGCCATGAAAGCCATGAAGAGCGATGAACGCGGAGGCGTCAGCTGCCAGGCCGAGGCCAAACCGACTGCGAAATTGCTCGCAAGTCCTAACGGGAGTGAAAACACTATCCAATCGAGATCAAACGAGGATTTGAAAATCAAAACGACGGTTGTGGTGGCAGCGACGACCGCGCCAACGCAAATGACAGGGAGCAAGGATCCGGCCCAAGAGAAAGAACGAAGACCTAGGCAGTCGAGGCGTTGACAACTGGATACCATCTATGCAGGAGGCACGAGTCCAAAAAGAAAGAATGGATAAGCTGACAGCCGCCGAAGCCAGAGGGGTGATAGCTCGGAAAAGGTCGCACCATGGATCTGGGCCGAGAAGTCAGCAGGAATGCCGAAGAAAAAAAAATGAATCCTCCTCTACCGAAGAGCGACATCAAATTCATCATGAAGTCCAAGCAGGGTTTGAAGCTAAGCCAATACTCAATGGTGATAATGGATAAAGCAATCCAAGAATCAGGATAAGAAATGGAGACAAACCCTCATCAGAGACACCGACGGTCTTGCAGCAAATACGAGAATTGACACAGGAGGCAGTTGCAAAGTCAACACACATGCGGCGCATCTGGGAGACGTCATTCGGGGAGTCGTGCACGGAGAGAATAAGCTAGTTCAGCTCAACTTTAACCGAATTTTGTAGTTTTGGATTATAATGCCAAAGTCACTACAGGTCCCATTTTGCTAGCTGGCTCAATGCCTACACCTTCCTACTACAGTGCGAGCTAAGAGTAAAGCTATTGCGCGCCAAGTATGCTTGCTCACCGCGCTTCCATCACGGTGAAAAAACCCGATGGCGGCGGTCCAGGAAACCTCTGCGTGTTGTTACTTGTTGACTTTTGTGCAATGCTCGCGTAAATTGAGCTACATTTGCACCAATAGCCGAAACGAGGTTTCCACGAACACAAGTCGCCCTCGCCGCAAAGCTCACCTTCGATGCCGACAAGCCTGGCTAGTAGATATTCCTCGGTAGTCGCAGGTCCGTCCGTCAGTCAAGGTTGGAAAGTCGTTTAGGCGACTCGGAATCATGGCCACAAAGTTAGGTTCACCACCACGTTAGGTATTACACTACAAAGTTCGGCACACCACCACCACAAAGGTACAGAAGCAGTTACCGGTCGGAAACTTCCATGTATATAGCCGCTTCCCAGTCAATTCAAACGGCAGTGCAAATTCCTGTCATAGCGGCCGAAGCGAGGCCGATTGTTGGTTTTAGAGCAGCGGTATCCCACCAGGAAGAAAAATACTTCAGCTTTGCCCACAAGTCGAACCAACTGCTGCGAAAACAGTGCAGCGTCGTTTGCTGTCTCTCCGGCAATTCGAAAACTTCTGCAGGCGCTGGCACTGCAAACATACGCAAAGGAAATAATTATTCCTGAACAAAAATACCCCTCGAGTCTTAAGTGCGCAGTAGCCTACTCTTGCGTTCTGCCGCTGGTATTGCGGTAATCAGTTCTCCTGGCTCCCCGTCCAGCATCGCAACGATCAGCGCGGCTTCTGAGTGTAAATGCTGTCTTGTCAGCCGCTAAGCCCGACCACTTGCGCATGCGTGTTGCTGTCACAGACAGATTCAGACAGATGTTTTTCTTTCGTTTTAAGAGTACCTGTCTTTTCTGTGCTATCAGAGGCCGACATTGGCGCTGGCCGCGACAGTGACAGTGCACACCGCCACGCCGCTGCTCCCGTGAACAGACAACCGCAGTCGCGTTTCCAAGGGCCAGACGATGCTTGTTTTGCCTGTTTCTTACGTGGCGCGACTAAGCAATATCAAGATCTTGCTTTCGATATGCGCTCAACTTCGTCGTGTCTGTTTCATGCAGTTGCGCCCGTTTATCGTTCTTGCCTCCAGCAGTCGCATGCGAGCTAATATGGGCTAGCCGACGAAGCTGTCTCCGAGCCCTCGGAGTTTTGCGCATTACATTTTTCGGTTTCGTGGCGCAAGGATGCACCTTCTAGTGAGTTTTAATCGCAGGCATTAAGTGGAACATAATTTAACATGATCTTGAATATTGTGTAGGACGCCGCTCAGCATCAGAACTGAGTGATGTCAAGGTGCGAGGAAATAAAAACAGGATGGCGTATATATTGCCATTAACCTTCTAATCTTTAAAAATTCCTACTGGCAGCAGCCTGCTTGCATCCTTATCACTTAGTATGTACAGCGCATAAAGATCTTGGGATTATTTGTTCGTTTACGCACAGTGCCATCGAGATTTGGCTTTTATAAAAAAAATTTTGTCATGCAAGATACGTCGAGATATGTATCCCGAATGGTTTAAGCCACTCGCGTCTGTTTCTACTATGTTCTAGGCTGTGCTAGTCCCCTTTTGCATCTTTATCCAGATGTTTATGTGACGACTTTAAAGTAGAGCACTGACGAGTGCATTCGGCATTCTTGCTGGCCGCATATTTAGAGGAAACCACCAGGGTGTAATAGATTTGTAATAAGGAAGTCATCATCATCATCATCATCATCAGCCTGACTATACCCACTGCAGGGCGAAGGCCTCTTCCATATTTCTCCACTTAACCCGGTTCTGTGCTAGCTGCATCCACTTCACCCCTGCGAACTTCTTAATCTCATCCGCCCACCTAACTTTCTGCCGCCCCCTGCTACGCTTTCCGTCCCTTGGATTCCAGTTTGTTACCCTAAGCAGCCATCGGTTATCCTCTCTTCGCACTACATGTTCTTCCCATGCCCATTTCTTCTTAATTTTCACTAGAATGTCGGTAACTTGAGTTATTTCTCTGACCCACTCCGCACGCTTCCTATCTCTTAATGTTACCCTTGCCATTTTTCGCTCCATAGCCCTCTGCGTTGTCCTCAACTTAAGAAGAACTCTCTTGGTTAGCCTCCACGTTTCAGCCCCATAGGTGAGTACACGTAAGATGCAACTGTTGTATACTTTCCTCTTGAGCGATACCGGTAAGCTGCTAGTCAGAATATGCGAGTTCTTACCAAATGCGCTCCATCCCAATCTTATTCTTCTTATTTTCACTTCAAGGTCCGGATCTGCGGTTACTACCTGTCCTAAGTAGACAATAAAGAAGTAATTATTGATTAACATCTATCCAAGCACAGCCATACAGCGACAAAGGGAAGGTACTACTTCGTGCTTCGATGGCCGGCAAACGCGCTTCCTGCTATCGGTGACGCCGAATTGCTTAGTTATTTTGCGGGCGCAAGTAAGCCCCAATAAAAAGCTTATTTCAATTGAATACCATGTGTCTTCGACTGTTGCTTACGGCCTTCTCACTACCAGGTGACAGTATTATGTCGACTGACCGCATTTTAATGCCTGCTGCCGTCAAACGTAAGCGGGGCGGCGCGAAGGGCTTGCTGAAGAAAGCAAATCGGAGGATGCTTGACGGACATTTCTGTATTCAGCACATTTTTCAATGTGGGATAGCTTCATCGAAGAGCATAGTGCACCTTACAAAATTACCAACGCGTACCGATTTCCTACCACTCATTGATTTGTATCCGCCTACAGCACGTGGCCTACAGATAGTGAGCGCCTTCGCCTGCTTCGGTTACTCTTTCAGAAAAGCCCGGCCTTGGTGGCGAAAAGGTTAGGGCACTCGACTACTGTGCCCAAGAATGTGGGATCGGATCCCGCCTGCGGCGGCTACTTTTCGATGAAGGCCCAAATCAAGGCGCTCGTGTGCTTTGCAATGTCAGCGTGCGTCGAAGAAAACCAGGTGATCGAAATTTCCGGCAACCTCCACTATAGTATCCCGTATAGTTTGAGTTGCTTTGGGATGTTAAACCCGGTAAATGAACCGAACGAAACTTCGGAGATTTAAATGAATCCTGGTTGATGACCCAGTAGATTACAACCCTTGCCAACAGGCCCACACGTTAACGGATATATCAGTGGCAGTGCCAGTTATTCTGAGAACCTTGAGCAAAAATATATACTGCTCCAGAACCATTAAAATACCACAAAGCATAATTCAGGCGCACAAGCCGGCAATCGGAGCAATACATAAACTCCCTGTAAACCTCCCTACGCACCATAGGGCTTTTTAGAATTATTTTTGCTCAAGAACTGATGTATTGGTTGATGAAGGCTTTAATATTAGCAGTTGAAGTAGGGATGGTGAATCAGGCGGCCAGGAGCCTCAGCGGCCTCCGCGGCCAGCATTTTTGAACAATTCCACAAATGTATGGTACGGGAAAAGCTGAACATAACCCGTTTTTGTAAGTCGGCACACCAGCCAATCCACGGTTCGTGTTTCGAAACTGGAACTGTTATGTAAAGGTGAAACTAAAGCGCATAAGCGCTGGTATGTCCTTACGGTTGCGCTTGGTTATGCGCAGAGCGATTGCCGACATATATTACGGGGGTTATATCCGCTCAGTCTGTACGGAAGCACGAACGGCATTTATATATTGTGGGACATTATTGTCTCGCAACCGTGTTCAAACATTCGCCATCCTCAGCCCCATAAACTGCTGCTTATAGAACACCGTGCGCCACGAAATGAGTAAAGCTCAACCGCCTAATCCGAGCCTCCACAACACGATTGAAGAAATGACCGAGGCTCGCCCCTATTTAACATATACACGTCTTAGCACCCCATCCACTTGCAAATGAATTCTCCAAGATCTTGGTATGCATCATAACGTTTCTAAATGCTACCTAAAATAAAAGGTGGCGGTACTGCACTTTCACTTACACAAGGCTTCGGATGTGGCCTGTTCAGCTGTCCAATTCAATTCAAATCAATTCAGTTTATTTTCCGTCAAAGCGGCAGGGGCTCGAACAAAAGTGAAAAACACTTCACTTGACGAGGTTCAAGCCCCTGTGTACAAGGCATACAGCGGTCGTACAATACAGCATACAGCGGTCGCAAATGTTTAGATAAGCAGTGCATAATCTGCAGGACAACCTTTTATAGAAAAACTCCTACGGATTATATTTTTTGGTCCTTCAGTTTCGCTTTCACGGATGCTTTGTGCACTCAGGAAAGCTCACGACTTTGTACCAATTCCAGAATCGAGGCCCGCAAAGTGTAAAAGATACCACGTGACAACGCGTTCCGTGTGCATGCACCCGTCGCGACACATCCCATGCAAGGCCGCTCAATGGAAGCTTGGCTATGGCGTGACCGCGATTACAGCGCTTTAACACGCGACTGAGTGAAGCGCTGTCAGGGGCCGAATTACAGACGGCTCACACTCACAATCACACTCACAACCTTCCTATTGGCCAGCGGCAACGCGGCGAGAGTGGCCTTTCTTTACGTCATCGACGTCTGCTGTTTACGTCATGAACACACTTGAAGTGATGACGTTGGCTACGGACTAATTGTGAGTTGTGAGCGAGGCGCTCACAAAGGGAAAATGGCGGCGATCTATGCGGCGGTCGGCGTTCTCGTGGGGCGGTAGCGGCGGCGCTCCGACGCGATCATCGGCAAAGGGCGGTGTACGAAAACTGTTTGACATGCCGGGCGAGATGTTTCGACGCATGTTGCTACTCGAGAAGGATATAGTACAGTGACTGTGCGACGCGATGAACTGAGATAGGTGTGTGCGGCCACGTGCGCTGTCTGAGCGGCGGCAGATAATGTGTGCACTGCGCTTTTTCCGAACAGTTAGTGGCTTCCAGGCCGCTACTGCCAACGAGGCGAACAGCGGCCTCGCGCAGCAGACAGTTCGAAAGCATTTTCGGCGTGCAGCTAGGGCGGCGGCGAATTAAGCTTCCTTCGTCACGGTAGCATACCCGGCGTCGTCGGGTTTGTCGACGGCACATCGGGCTTCCACGAGTAGTCTTGTGATGTCACTGTTTTCATATATGAGATGCCAACATGATTTGGGCCATGAACCTCCCTACCTGGGATCTTGGCATGATGCTTTGTTCTGGCGGCATTCTCGGCTGCTCACACGCATGACACAGGTCAAGGCAGGCCTGATGCGAGACGTCGAATTCACGACACTGAGCCGCGCTCCTCTTTGCAAGATAAATTACGGTAGGCTCCACATGCCCACATGTATTACCGTTCTTGGGCTTTTATAAAAGCTGAAACATAAGACACTGGTACATTGTTGAAATGCCTACGTAAGAAACGAAGATGGGAGTGCGTGTGTTTGATGTCTGTATTGAGTAGGAATGGGGCATCATTTATACCGATATGAAGTGCAAGGCTCTTCTTACAGCACTGTTACTGAAACGTTCAATTATTCATTGTCTGCACGCCCATGAATGCCATCGTCAGCAAAACCTGGCAATGAGCTACTTGATGCGACTCTTCCATTGTGTCAGTAAGGCTGTTAGTTTATGAGGCTGTTGAGGTCGACAGCGGTGAAGAATGTGCTTAACAGCGTGCCATTTTCGATTATGCTGGTGAGAGGGGCACCTGTTGGAGACATGGATGCCGGTGCCATGGAATCGCGATCCGGACTCTCCATAACGGTTATAGAACAAGGCATACACCTGCACAAGATTAATGGTGGATAACTGCATCATCGTGCTGAAGAGCCGCTTCCGGTGCTTGCAAAAATACTAGACGCTCCTCTACCAGCCAGAGCATGTAGCATGTACCGTGTTGCATAACTTCTTTGGATGTCTTCCTGCCTACCTGCAGACGAGCAGCCTACCTGATGCTGGCTTGGACAAGAAAGGGTTACATCTGTGCACTGGCTACTTGGAAATGGGATCACTACTGCCATGCGAACCTCTACGGAAAAGCCATACAGAATCATGTTGTGAGCCTGTTCCACAGAACCTACCACCAGAGGCTGGCACAACTGCCCATGGTGTGGCAACCGCTTTGGCGTCAATCCCAGCACAGCAATCGGCCGTGATATACCACACGTAGCTGACCAACTCATCACAGGCAGCCAAGTGCAGCGTATTCTCGTTTCATGTCTGTGCCAGAAACCTGTTGTGATAAAGATGCATCTGCTCGAGCCATGCGTTAAAACACCTCATCTGTCAAGTCAAATTAGTCTTCGTACACTCCATTTCACTGTTGCTTGCAACCATGCTTGCTGGTGTTCGTGTGTGTGCATGTGTTTGAGTATATAATTAAAGTGTTTCACCCCATCGGAATGGGAAAGTCTCACAAAAGGTTTTTTAGAAGTACGTGTATCCACTGTGCACCTTTATTTTTCTGCAGCATTTCCCGCGCTTCAATATGCAGCAGCGAAACCAGCTGCGTCGGCAGTTATTTGCACGTGCTGCACAACTGTGCTACACAGAGAAGACACACAAGAATAATTTTTTAGAGCCTGTTAGCTGGCACAGTATTAATCGCAGGTCTGACACACTTTCAGAACCAAGAAATGAAACTGTTGTGCACAAAACTGCGACACAGAGGCAAGACACAAAAGATTAGTTACTTAATAATTACAGGCTTGCATAGGAGCTTTCATAATTTTGGCACATTTCAGAAGCAGGAAACAAAGTATGACACTTAACAGTGCAGAAACGTGACACAAGTAGTGCTATGTACAATGTTTGCATAGGGAAGTCTCCATTATTGAGTCTTTCAGGACTACAGGCCTGCAGATACTGTTAAGATGCATAGAACACATTTGCTTAATGCTAAACAGTGTAAAGCTGACAAATTGAATGCATAATATTGCGAGTTATAGTGCTCACAGTGATTGTATCATAAGTAGAAAATCCCATAGGTATACAAACGTGCAAAAACATCACATATGCATCAAGCAAATGGTGTGTGGGCAGAACGTATCGCTCAAAAACAACTCAGCCATGGAGAACAAAGAAAAAGTACAGAGCACACTACAATGAACGCTACATCGAAAGCCTTGTCACGGTGGCACTGGAGTGAATTAACGCTTCGGGTTCAGTCCCGGCAGGGGTGGAAGCATTCCCATCATCATGTTCTTTCCTAAACTATCCAGCTACATACAAACAGATGATCATGCAACCACAGAGCTTCATTCTGGCCTACACTACATGCTTCACAATCATCTTGTATTTCCTAAAGAGAAACAAATAGAACCACAGAGCCTGCACATTGCACTTTCAGCACTTTTATTATCGATACTAGCAGGCGCCGACCAAAAACACCTCCACAAGTTGTCTTTGTCCATTTCCGTGTCAAGCGCTCCATGAAATTTTATCGCTGCAGGCCCTGAACTTAGACTGCATTCTATTAGATTTTCAGCATGCTCACGGCACCCGCACGGTACTTCGATTTCAGACGATGCTCAAAAAAGCAGCACCTTCTCGGGGAATCAGCTGCTTGCTTGCAGGCCGCCATGTGCACGCCATGGCGCCGCCGGCGCACCATCGCGGCAACCAAAAGTTACCTAACAGCAAGTATAATTACAAAACTAAAAACGCTTCTACTTGAGCCTAATGTTATTCAATATTAAAAATAGTACCTTGCCAAAATAAACCTTCGTTTGTTTATTTATTGCGTATTAATTGCATGTGTGTTACAAGAGTTAGGACATGGTCGCTACTCAGTTTGTGCCACACTGTGGCAAAAGCGTTTGCTGAAGATTGGGAGCTACCGAGGCGCAGCCAAGTCAAAAGTCACTGGTAAATGGACGATTTCGTACTTCGTCCCGATTGACGTCTCAAGGCTGCGTCACGGCTCAGTAAGTTTGACGTCACGCTCACAACTTATGAGCTGAGTCCGTAATTCAGCCCCAGATTGCCGCCCTTTGCGGTGGCCAAAGAGTGCTAGAGTCAATAAAAACCACAGCCACTTATTCTCAAAAGTAGAATGCATGTATATAAAAGACAGGGCGGGTTTCCCGGCTCCTTGCTGTTGAAGGCAATGGTCGTTTGTCCTAAGTTCAAGCATATATGCCTCTTTTTATTTCCACAAAGAACGTATGCCGTCTGGAGACGAGACCGCTTAGTAGACTTTGTTTGGAAAACGAGTCTGTCTATTGAAGCAAGCTCGTGAAGGCGGTCCACCTTTCAGAACAAAGGATAAGAGTTTTGAAGACGGCGGGCATCATCACGCAGCTCCACGGAGCGCCTGTTTGAGACCCCTTGAATTATACCGGAATCGGAGGCCCTCACGGCCGTAGGAGAATCCAGTTTTTTAAATCTCTAAACTGAAATTGCGACTCGAGATATGGGGCGCAAATTGATGCACGCAAAATGAGATACGCGTACAGCGTCAACACGCAAGCTACGCTGGAATGTGGCAGCGAAGGGGTGAAACTTCATATGCGCGGCTGACTATATACAGCAAAGCGACGAGCGAGTCCGGCAGCTGGTACTGCCTTCACTTTAAACTGAGCAGAATGCAGTGGCAGGTGTCTGCATGGTTACGTCCTACCAAATGGCCGAGCCGTGAGCTCCTAGAGAGCAACACTACGAATCAAGTGTGTCCTGTAGTGTGTAGTGTCGGCTTGGTTTTTTCGTAGCCGAGAATTATCCACTGCCGCTGTACGGCTTCCGGCGGACGTCGTCTGCCTGTTTTATAGCGAAAAGCTGTTTTAGGTAGTTCACCCACGACAGCCTTCATGTACCAAGTAGTCGAGTCGCTAGGTTCGTTTTTTAACTTATCCAAGTTTTAACGTAGCCTAGGGACTCTAGTGCGCATATGTCTCGTGCGAGCGAGAGCGCCATGTTGTGCAATCTAAGGCTAGTGCAATCCACTCCGGCACGAGACACAGTACGTGACATGGATACGTGGCGCCGTCTGTACGCAGTGCAGCAACTACCACAAGTGCCGTTTCTAACGAAAAGATCTGACGACAGTTTTGTAGTGTTGCCGTCACTCTTCGTTCAAGTAATACCCCTCAATGAATTTTTTTATAAAGCAGTAGCAGTCATGCCATCGGTAACACCTGTGTCTTTCTGCGTTTCTAGGTTACCACCGCCTTTATCCTGCAGGTATATCGCGTGTTGTCTTCATTTCAGACAACTGCCTCTTCTTTCTATTTCAAACCACCCTAAGCGCAACTTCTCACTCCTATGGCTGAGTAGTAACGATGCTCGGAGCCCGAGTACCTGGGTTTGAACTCAGTCGCGTTGCGATAGATGCGAAACAGGAAAGACGCCCTTGTGCTATGCGATGTCGGTCAACGTTGATGTCCTCATTTGACCGAAATTATTAAAGCAAAAGCCTTACTTGGCTATGTAGCCTCCTCAAAATCTGTCCGCAAGATGTATCTGCAGATCTGACGTCAGCACTCATAACCGGAAGTGAGTTGTGCGCCACGGTGCAAAGAAGTTGGAATTAATATCTAGTCCTTAGCAATTAATGACGATAATTATTGATAATGGGAATTATATGTAAATAGTGATAATTGCGTGCTGCTGAAAAGGTGCCCAAAGTCCCTCCGTCCCTGATAGCGGACGGAAAAATGGAGAAAAAATAAAAGAAGAAAAAATTAGAGGGTCTCTTCGATGTCTCTTAAGAGGAAAATGGCGAAAGCCTACCCTTCCTATCCTATAATTTGCCTCCCATCGTTAGCCTCTTGTCGGCATTCGTTGCAGTGCTACATATAATTGTTATTGGTTTACAGGAAAGGAAAGAGCAAGTATCTATTACAGTTTCTCTGGCAAGTGTGAGTTTGGACGGTCACCATCGCTCCTGTCGCGTGGCGTTCCTGGGTGCGCGTTCAAGTGTGGCATTGCAGATGACAGGGACGCATCCCGCCTCAGCCAATCAGAATGCCGCAAAAGCGTGACACACTTTGTCCACGACAGGCTTTCACCATAAAATAAATAAAAATAATAAATCAATCTTTATTTTAACCTGCGCAGGAACCACCAACTGGCCTTAGTAATGCTGCACAAATAGGCCTAAAATATTCACAAAAGAACTTCATAGGAACAGAAGACAATTGGAGACCGAAATAACACAAAAAGTGGTATTAAGATGAAACGTAGTCTCGGGGACAAAGAAATCAATGATGAACATGCCTTGCAGAACAAATCACAAAAAGGATCAACAGAGAAAAAGAACAAAGAAGAGTCATTGATTATAATAATACAAAAATATACAGACAATAAACAATCATTACAGGTGCAACAAATATGTATTACTTAATATATAAGCTAGAAATGCAGTGAAATACAAGAAAGAAATAGAATTGAATGCGGTACAATTATATAAAAATATATAGTTTTAAAACTGAAATATCAATAATAAACGGGTAAAACCCGTTATGGAGACAGGCAGCATCAGTCAAGAGAACAAACGCAAGTGAAGTAAATACAATGGGCAAGAAAGTGGCAGTTATAAGTGATAAAATAGCCTGCTTAGAACAAAACGCTACGAACATTCAATATAAACCAAGCTAGAGAGTTTCAGATGTCGATATTATTATTATTATTATTATTATTATTATTATTATTATTATTATTATTATTATTATTATTATTATTATTATTATTATTATTATTATTATTATTATTATTATTATTATTATTATTATTATTATTATTATTATTATTATTATTATTATTATAGTAATTATAATAATAATAATAATAAGACAAAAAATATATAAATAGGCTACAAGAAGAAATAGAAACTAAAGAGCGAAATAATAAACAACAGTCAATAATAAATAAATATTGCATACATAACCAAACAAAACTATAAAAATTTTAAAACAATAAAAATTACGATTACAAAAACGTCGCAGAAGGGTTATGCTTTCTCATTTTCCCAATGCAGCTTCTACAGTGACCTCTGATTTTTCTGCGGTCCTCCACTACCGTACCTCTTCCTTCCTACTTTGTTTACCCCCTTCCACTCTTCCCTCACAGCGTGTTCGAAGTGTACACTGGGAAGTGAGAAAGTTATCTCACTTTTCATTTTGTTTTTCAGGAGAAAGAGGCAGCATCGGGAAGCTGTAAAGAACACCACATGTTGCCTTCAGCTAGCACGGTCCCATTTGCCATTAATTCGCCATCGTCGCTGCAGGCTGTTTCAAAGACGGCGTTCTTAAAAATTCCGAGAGCATTGTGGAACCTACACTACAGAAATGCGAAAGCCTGAGCGCTGCTGGTGCATATAGTGCCTTACGTTTGCTCTCATTATCATTATCAAATACATGCATCGTCATTATTATTGCCAATGCCATCATTGTAATTTTCACTAGCTGCAGCGTCATTGTCATCGCTACTATCCTCCTCACTGTACACAAGGAAAATTATGATGTGTGTTTCGCCATCCCAGGCGTGGCGCAGCACTGAACTGTTGTGACTGTAACTGTCCTAACAGTTTAGTGCAGAAACATAACAGGGTGCCTTGATTGGATCGTGAACACGGAGGTTCGTTAATGAACAACCATCTCGCAGCGTTTTTAATGATCAAAGGCAAGTTGCTCTTTCTAAGGAGATTTTAGAATTTAGTTGCGGAAGTGATACGTACACTGATATGCCAAGTATTCTTTGTGCCTTCCTTAACTATTATGCGTGGCTCTTTATTAGTAGTAGTAACACGATCAGTGGGTCTGATTTTAGTAATTTAAAATATTTTCCTCATCTTGAAAATGAGCAGCAGGCAGCGAACTAGCGGTCTATTAGTTTAGATGAGGCCAAGTCGGCCATTTGTTCACTACAGGGCCAGAAGTTTCCTGGTCTGAATGTCTAAGTAGTGAGTTCTATAAGACGTTTATGCTTACCTTAGCACCTGCTTTAGCATGCTGCACAGGATCCACCTCCTGCCTGGTCGCCTTTACTCGATGTGTGTATATGTCTCCCAAAATGTTGATGTATGGGCAAAGTGAGAGCTCGATGCTGGTGCGACTTGTGTATAACAGGTTGCGCGATGCGATCTGGTTAAACCGAGCTTGAAGTACTTCCATAAAACAAATAAAAAAATCCCAGGCGTGGCACCAACTCGCTCAGTTAAGAATCCGATGGATGGATGTTTGATTCCCGGTGCAGACAAGATTTATTTATTTGTAACTTGTCATCCTCACGGTAAACAAGAAGAATTATGATGTGCGTTTCATGGTCCCTGGCATGGCGGGCCTAAAGACATCACAATTTAGGCACGCCACGCCAGATTGTTTTTTAATGAAGTTAGTTTCGGTTTCGGGCGACGACGTCATTTCATTGACAGCTTGGTTTGGTTTGGTTTGTGGGGTTTAACGTCCCAAAGCGACTCAGGCTATGAGAGACGCCGTAGTGGAGGACTCCGGAAATTTCGACCACCTGGGGTTCTTTAACGTGCACTGACAACGCACAGCACACGGGCACCTTGCTTTTCGCCTCCATCGAAAAGCGGCCGCCGACGCCAGCTATAGTGTGACCGAACGAACGGACGCAGACAGTATGAGCCATTAAAGGCTTTCGCCTTAAAACCAGCTGTTGCTTAGGGTAATCCGGCATTCGGCACGAGCGACTGTAGCTGCGGGCTTAGTCAATATAATATTTTTAAACAGCTTAGTCAATATATTTTTATTTTGTATCAGGTCGCGTTAAACGTTTAACTGCACATTGAAATATTGAGCCCAAGGTGCCAAAATAAAATAAAAATAAACGTTTAGTTAGCCTAGCTTGTTGAAGAATTCATATTTTTCAACTCTGTGCCTCGACCCCAACGATTACAAAATTGCTTGGAAAATAATCGCTAAATAACAGTCTTCAAATTACCTGCTACCATCCACCTTGCCTTATAGAGTCAATCTGCAAAGAACGCGTTGTTGTATCTTTGCCGCCTTTTTAAGCCAAATACCTGCATATTTGTTAAAATCGACCTGCGGTAATGAAGTGCGGGTTTATGCTGAAGAGGAGCCTCCTGAATTGCCATAGTTCATTCATTCTTAAAGACAAACCCATAGTTCACACTACCGCGCTTTGTTATTTGGTCATTAAAGTTTCACGCGTACCCTGCCGTTCCGAATTATTTATATGATTTTGTTTCTATGCCTGTGTTTCCAGCCTGCTAAAAGTGGCTGGATCGCTGATGGGACCTGTTTTAGAGTTGTTTTGGGGAGTAATGTCGCGCCTAATTCGAACATTGCAAGCGCATAAGATCCTCTGTTGGAACATGCAGCATCTTTGCAAATGCAAGCGTACCCGGAGTGCCGTTTAACTGTGACTGGCGTTTATACCTTTGCGGATTTAAATGTTCTCATTTTAAGGCGAAAGCCTTATGGCTCATGCTGTCATGGACAAAATGTGTCCCGCTTTTGCGGCGGCTCTGATTGGTCGAGGCGGGATGACACGCATTCGGGCATATTGTGGTGGTGCCCTGTGATTGGTAGATGACGTCATAGATGCATCGACCAATCACAGAGCACCACCACAATATGCACGAATGCGTACCTTATATGACCATATACAAATCAATAATCAATTTCTAATTAATGACTAATTAATAATTAATTATTCATTCATGAACTATTAGGTAATTCATTGATTACCTAATTAATGATATATTAATTACCAGTTCAATACCTGATTAATTATTTATTTACTAATGAGTGCTGTTGCGTTGCAGAATGCGGCACTCAGGCTTTCGCCTTTCACTACTTTAGTCCCTAAGCCCTCGTAATTTTTTTAGAGACAAACGCACAGCTTATATTTCGGTGCTTTGTGATTTTGGCGTTAAAGTTCCACGTGTACCCACCCGTTCCGAGTTATTTCTGATTTCGTTCGTGAGGATTCTCACCAATATATAAAGAAAACTAAACGCACAAAGTCGCCTGCTTGCATGAATTTCGCACATTATAAGGTTCTTCATTTGAGCTACCTACGGATATTAGAGCCTCCCATAAGGTAAATTTGGGATGGTTGTTTGAATGCTAACGTACTGATGATACTACTGTTGAATACTGCAAGATGTTTTTGCGAGTTGTGGCCGCAACTCATTTGTTTGTTTGTTTGTTTGTTTCTATTTTAGTCGACTTAATGGCTCCAACATTCGTCATTTACTACCTCCTCTATAATTTGCGCAATGTAGGAGTAAAATAAGGGATAAACACGGAAGACGTACGCTCTCCAAAACGCAATGAAGTATAGGCAGCAGCAGATTTTCCTCGTCATGCGAGCACTTTTCTTTTCATATATCGAAGTTTATAGATTATTGGGCGACAATGGGGCGCCACAGCCCCACCTTACGTGTCCATTTATATGGAGCGGGTCTGCTTCAATCCTATCATGCACTGTTGACGTGTGTACGCAATCAGAATGAACTTCGGCAGACTCGCTTTTCCTATCACTCATTTCCAAGCTCCATTATCAAGTTCTGCCACAGCGCGGCTGTAGAAATGGATAAAGGCGCATATCTCATCTGCACACCTGTATTACAATGAGGCAGCTCTCATCTAAGAGCATATCTTTTAGTAAATCTATTACAGGCTTCCGGAATGAATAGCGTGGCGTTAAATCAGTGTTCAGGTTGTAGAATATAAGCGCACAAAGGAGGTGGGGGCAATACTAAGCAAAAAAAACGTGAATTGGTCCATGCTTCAAATCTTGTACGGATACATACTGCCAAATATATTATAGATCGTCGTCACGTTTGACGGTTTTTCGGACAAAGCGGTCTTCGCAGTAAGCAATCAGCCAAGAAGCAAACTATTTTCTCTGTGACTGAACGAATACAAATAACGCTTGCTGATTTACTAACTGGTTTGCTTGATACTTACAAGTTTATGATTGTTTCCCTTTCTCTGTCTCAGTATTTGGCTGGCTAGTACTGGATACGGTGGCTGTGCTGGACTGATCGTGATCTGACATGAGGTCCTTGTATTAACAGAATTTTCCAGAGTGGGAAGTTGGCTTTGAAATTACAGGATTGACGTAGTAACTATTTAGCCGCTACTAACGGACGTTACAATATGCTGTTTTTGAGACTCCCTCCTCATTTCAAATTACCGCAAAAAATTACTCAGCCTAGTTGACCGCGAACTAAAAAGATCAGCACAGAGGGTACTTTGGCGTCTGACAACTTATCCAAGAGACGAAAAAATTGCACGAGAAAAGTGCTCGTTTGTCAATGCTGCGACCATGTGAGGGCGCAACAGAATTGGAAGTCGAGGTGCACGCACAAAACCAGGAAGGTCAAAGCAAGAGAGTAAAAGTGGTAACGTAAGCCGGAAGTTTGACACGTGAAACTATCTTTGTCTAGTAGACTAGTCATCCTTTGTAACAGGTCTAGATGATGCTATAGCGCCGCGGCGTCCCCACGTCACGTCGTGAAGGACAGGAAGCTAAATCATTCGTAATCACTAGGCCTCCAGAACAACGACAATTACGTCAAAGCACGCGTCGGTAATCAGCACATCGCAACAATAGTAGCCTATAAACGCGGTTCACAAAGGACGGGAAGCTAGACGCAACAAAGACAGCTTCATCTCCAACGACGTAACCCCCCCCCCCCCCCCCTTACTTTTCTGCAGTAACACTTATCTACCCCACTTTCCCTACAGCTGCAATCTCTCCTTCTGGACTCTCGTACCGGATGTTAACTGTAGTGGCAAAGGTAGCGCAGCGGATTTATTCTTACGCGAGTTCGTTGGGACTTCTGCGTAGAAAACTGAAATCACGGCATCGCCAGCGTCGCCTCCCCCCCCCCCCCCCCCCCCTATTTTAAGCCTCAAGAATTCACGAGCGAGGCTGTGGCAAGTGGTAGTCGTCAAGTGAGATTTCATAAAGAAAATTGGCACAACACAGTAAATCATTTTGAAACCAGTATTATTCTCTCTTGACATTTCTCTACGTATGCGATAGGCATGGTGCAGAAAGCTAACGCTCGCAAGTGTGCAACGCGTGAATCTCATTTGCCGTCTTTAAATTTTTTTCGCCTTGGCTTAGGCTCTACTCGCTTTTTATAAAGTACTATATATACATACAACCAACCTGTCCTGCTGTAAGTTTTCGGCAATTTTTTAGACCGCTGGGCTAACCGCGCTTCTGAATGTGCACCGATAACTGCACCCGGGCCATTTTGCAGACCTCTCAGAGTCCCCCATTGGCGCAGTCTGTCATAACAAGTCTCCCGGGATCAACGGGCAAGCAAAATGACGTGATTAAGAGCCCTCTACGACGAGGTATGAGAGTGCCTGCTCACAAAGGTATATTCACGTGACCTACAAGAGTGTACCACCTTTGGAGGATTAAAGCTTTATGAGACAACAATGGTGCAGCCTTTGTCAATAAACGTTTTTCGTTCTAATTTAATACGTTTGCTAGGATGACGGCATCGTTTTGCATAAGTGTACGGATGCTAAGCTAACATTAGCTCGCACCATTCTCAGCCGAGTGCTCTCCAGCAGCGCTGCCCGCGAAAGATAAAAGTCACCCGGTGTCGAGTCAAAGACCCTGTCTGTGTGCATAACCTCGGCAAGATAACAGCACTTTCTATGGAGAAAATTGGCCGACGGCCCGATGGTAGCGAGCCTCGTGCAGAGAGCCTGTCCTGGAGAGAAGCAATGCCGCGGCAGTAAAAGGCCGATCGTGGGACCTGACTCTGTAGTGTGGGAAAGTGTGCTGCGTCCTTGAGCCGTAATTTAAAGAGAAGCCGCCGCCCCCGCGTCCCTGGACCTGAGCCCGACAGGTGAGATGGGGTGACGTCGCTTCCAAGCCAGTCATCATTGTCAACAAGGACGATTCATTCGTATCCAAATACACGGACTGTGAATGCTGGCTGTGTGGATGAGGGCCCTGAGTGAGAGATTAGGGGAAAGCACAGGAAAAATACTGTCGGGGAAGGAGATCGCAAGTCCATCCCCCAAGGAGCATTTTTATATTTTTCTTCAACTGACAACCTACGGTTGAGAAAAAGAAGGAATAAATTAACTCCATCTCGCTATCAAGAGTAAATGTAAGCGAGAATTTTTCGTGTTTCAAGTTCTTCTTGTCTATTCCGGCATTTTATTTGGTGCACCTATCTCTTTGTATCCAACAATTTTGGAGCGCATACTTCTATTTCAAACGGTTGTCTATACATCGTAAGAAATTCTCAGATGGCTGCTTTTCGTAGCGATAGCTGTTTCTTTACTGCAACCTTGTTGCTAGAGCTGACAAATTCGCTGTTGAACACGGACTAGTTGAAGTGCGTTTTTGCAACTTTCACAGACACCTTCCAGACACAGCAATAGGAAATGCGAAAGGCCTCTTTTCTACAACGGCAAATTGCTGTTTGCAGAGAAAGAGCAGCAGCACTATCGAAATTAGCTTATTATTTGTCAGTGACATACAGATATGGACGTTCTAAGTGCACTGGGTAATTCGGGTCAAGATATGTATTCCGATGCTTCCGCATTTAAATGTTTTCGTCTTTATTGAGTCGGTCATCAGAAACAATATAGCGAACGGGGAAAGTGGGATGCAAAAGTCAAAATCAGAAATGATGTAGAACCGCTGAGTTGTCTTGTGTATGTAGTACACAGTCAACCAACGTTTAGTATCCACATGACGCACTGTCTATGCCACTTGCTCCGTTTCTATTATGAGTCTGAATATCCCTTTCAAATTCATGATTACCTTAGTGTTCTTTTATTATTTTTCAGATAAGCTGCGTACTCACATAAGCTGCACATTTTTTTAGCGCCCAGGTTTTAACTTTCAGTCTTTCAGGTTACCAATACACTATAAACAGGTTTGCTGTTCAAGATTTATTAAATGACCCCGAGAGCTTATTGGCACGACACATCTTTTAAACGCTACACTTTCTCACTATGCCATTTTTACTGAGAAAACAATATACGTACAATTCTGTCCCAAATTGACCGTTCTTTTACTTCGCGTCTCTGGGTGCGCTCTGAACAGTCAGCTGTTTACATTTGCCGGACCTCGAGCTTTTGTGGTCAACCAATGACTGGCAGCCTGATTTCCGCGTCAGTCATGCTTATCCACAAGCGTGTACGCATCGCTATCGCAGGGGTCGCTCTCGGCTTCCTGGGCTTCCAAGGACTTCCCGTTGGCACCGGTCTCTGCCGCCGCACATTGGGCTCAGGTCGCACTCCAGTTAGCGGCTGCGCTCCGCGGGAGTCCGGACCGACAAGGCGGGAGCGACCCTGCTAGAGAAGAAGTCCGTGCGGAAAACTGCGTCTAAACGTCACTGGTGAGCAAGCCGGATATGCCACGCGGATATTTTTTGAAAGAGAGAAAAATAATCTGTTATTACTCATCGTTTATCGTTTATTGATCGTCAATTCAGCTTCTTGAAATGGAACGACATGATACGGTATGGTACGGCATGATAAGGTATGGTATGGTATGGTATGGTATGGTATGGTATGGTATGGTATGGTATGGTATGGTATGGTATGGTATGGTATGGTATGGTATGGTATGGTATGGTATGGTATGGTATGGTATGGTATGGTATGGTATGGTTTAGTTTAGTTTAGTTCAGTGGGGTTTAACGTCCCAAAGCAACTCAGGCTATGAGAGACGCCGTAGTGGAGGACTCCGGAAATTTCGACCACCTGGGGTTCTTTAACGCGCACTGACATCGCACAGCACATGGGCGCCTTGCTTTTCGCCTCCATCGAAAAGCTGCCGCCGAGGCCGGGATGGTATGGTATGGTATGGTATGGTATGGTATGGTATGGTATGGTATGGTATGGTATGGTATGGTATGGTATGGTATGGTATGGTATGGTATGGTATGGTATGGTATGGTATGGTAGGTACAGTAATGCACATTACAGTGCCTGGGCTTCGGGTTATTTCGCTCGCTCGGATTTCTTTCGGGTGAGTAAGCAGCGTCCAGCCCACTGGCATTTTCGTTTTGTGCTTCCATTGAAAATTCACTCCAGTGATGTTGCGCTCAAAAACCTAACACCATAGACAGTGTCAGGTGGTACCTTTCTTTGTTGTCTCAAAGATTATGTAGCAAATAAATACTCAGTATGTTCAGTCTGTAATCATACCGATGTGAGTGAAAAACATTTAGACAGTGCCCGCAGAGCATCCGTTATCGTCTCATTCAAGATTCGAATATTTGATCAGTAAGCAAGAGATCCTATTTGCATACTGCCCACCAGTAAACAATGGCCACCGAAAATTGATAAATGCAACACCGCCCGGAGAAAATTCGCATAAGACGAAATATTTTTCTAGCTTTAGCTTAAATATGTTGAGATGTTTCTGTAGCGGAGAGGCAGAATCCGAGCACTTGCGCAAATCGAGTGTGATGTGTACTTTGAAACACTTGTGTGTTTATACTAAAAGGCTAAAATGGACAAGCAGTCACATGCAATCGCTTGTGTATAAACTTATCGACTCTCCCGTTTTAGCAATAAAGGTATCGTGTTTCTATTTTTTTCAGTCTGAACGCCAAAGACTATTTCGCACGATGTGCAGATGTATGCATGCTGTACTCTGCACGACGGTTTATAAACATGCCGATAATAACTTATCTGAACATGGTTAACAGCGCTAGCTAACGCGGTTGTGAAAAGGGAACATCACCTGCGAGTTTCGGCACCTACGAAAACGCGTATCAAAGCTGAATAGTTGTCTAGTGACACAAACCTGCATAAGAAAGGACCTAAAGTGTTTCGTTAAAATATTACATTAATAAGGTAACGTATAGCATGTACACTATCGATGTAGTCACGGACAGCCACTTAGTGACGTCGCGCCGCTGTTTCATCCAACACAGAATGATCGCGAATTATGTATTTGTATTGACTATCGCAAATAAGTTAGCTTTGGCTTTCTTGGGAGTCTCCTCACATCTCATGTGGAAAAGCGTGGAAGTCCGAGCAGAGACCAAGTGAAATAAAATATTCGCGAACCTCTAACAGTGATTACGCTGAGGAAATATCATGAACTCCTAAATCACACATACGAAAATATTGTTCCCGGAAAGTTTCGATCTGCTACAGTGTCTTATCACAAATGGCAACGAACTGGGAAAAAAAAAAGTCTAATAGGTAGCAGTTTTGATTACTTTTGTATCCTCTGTTTCACTCATCCCAAATTCTAGTGAAACAATAAGGCATATAAGGAAGTATAGCACATCTTGCAAGCCATTTTCATTAGCACCTGCAAAGATGATTTGAGAGGGATCTTTCCTGCGTCACTTATGAAATATCTTATGCAGAAACCCATATGTTATATAGGAAAAATAGCAAAAATGCCTCAAGCACATCTTAATTCAAAAATTGTGCCTAATATAACCCCATCAGCTTCTCGCTACTTATCAGTGTTACGTTGTGAGCGCAGAGCAGAAACATTATTCACCAGTGTCGTTTTCACCAGAAAAGTCAGATACACAGCATTGCAAGGGCCTCGCTCACTGAAAGCATCTATTATTTTTAACTTCTTAACTTGACGTTGAGGTGAATTAAAGTGAAACGTAAACACGCGAACAGAAAAGAAAAATTGATTTACTGTGTAGTCTACCAGCGGATGCGCGTGCACACAATTTGGATGCATGTGTGACATGGTTCACACTGTTCACGTTCGCCTCGCCAGCAGCCCGACCAAGCAGCGCGCGTTTTACACACACGCGTGCTCGGTTTTATTTTTGGGGTGCTTTTACACTGCGGCCCGCAAGATGTGGCGTGCAGTTGGCGGTGAAAATTTATTACGACCACTTGGCTTCCTAAGCGTGCTCCTCAAACCTTAGTACTTTTTTCCATTCCGCCTTTATCGGAATGCATTCGCAACAGCAGAGTTCTAAGCCGGGCACTGCAGTCAAATTATCTAGACGCGGAGACACCTCGGCGCATTGTAATACTCAGTCACCCAGTCCTGTGACACCCGCAGTCGGCTAACAGCCGAACTTTCGGTCTACGTTATTCGTCCGAAATTGCGTTAGACGGCCTCACTTTATTCCATCATTCCATTCTATGCTACTTCAGGCTACTTCCCGCCGTTTTGTTACTTTAAGAGATGCTCGCGGTTTAGGGGATGTGGCACCCTTCACAGCAAAAGGACTTGTAAATACTGAAGTCAATACGTCTAGGCGGAAATGTGATTTTTACAAAGCCTCATAGGAAGGTTTGGTTTGGTTTATGCGGTTTAACGTCCCAAAGTGAGTCAGGCTATAAAAGACGCCGCAGTGGAGGACTCCGGAAATTTCTACCACCTGTAGTTCTTTAACGTGCACTGACGTGGCATAGCGCACGGGCTCCCTGCTTTTCGCCTCCATCGAAAAGCGGCAGCCGTAGCCGGGATTCGATCCCGCATTTTTGGGGCACAGTAACCTAGCGCCGTAACCACGACACCGCCCCGACCGGTTCCTCGTAGAAATGATTTCAGCCCATTTCTCACACAGCGTGGCAGCGACCTTCTTGCCTGCCTTATGCGCTGGGAAGAGGTCTTATTTCGAAGGTTATGCCTCTGCCGCGTCTTCAGCTCTTTGGTAAATTGGTGGTGGCTGGCCGAATTTCGTGCCTTTTTCTGCGACTCCTGAACTGTCTGTTCCGCTTCTAGTATTATGTGGACATTAATACTAGACACCTTACCTGGACTACCCCTCTCTGAATGCCATAAGGCAGAAACACCTGCTTCTCAGCGCAACATTCCGCATCTGCACCTGCTGCGGTGCTGCCAGCGTCGAACACCCGCTGTTCAGTCACGAAAAAAAAATATTCAGAAATAAAATACAACGCAAAACTTGCTATCACCTCAAGTGAATCCATATGTCGGTGCTGGCTAGTACAAGCAGTGCAAGCCATTGCGTTCGTCACAGAATCGCAATCACTTAGCATTTCATTCGTTCAAAAATAAATCGAAATAGCGAGTGCAAGGAGAATCATCGTTTTCACTCATTTCAGTGCGCATCCCTTGAAACGCGACACCTAGCCACATGGTTATCGAAGTCAGGCGGCGAGTTGTTCATTAACGATTACTAAGAAGAAAAATTACTTTAGTTTCTTGGCGCTCAGTGAAATAAAAGACCTCTCTTGAAATTCAATTGATGGTGACGATGATGACGCTGCTAGTAGGTCGTGGTGTACTTTATTCAATTTAGTAGAACGGCTCGGCATTAAAGAGGTGGCCGATATGCGTCAGTACGTTTAAGTGATATGCCGCAAGAACCCATATCAAAGTCACTATCGTGCCTTCCTTTGCGCAAACAATGTACGTATTCTCAGGAACGGCCTTAACTGCAACGAACCGTATTTGCCTTCGGAGCAACTGGCGGCTGTGATCTGTTACTATGCGGGCGTTTGGCACGCTTTGCTACCCGGTCGAGGTGATCGGTCTCTGTTCAGCAATACACACAATTGTCGCCGCTCTGGTTTCCTTGAACGTTATCCAGGAAGCGAGCCCCTGAAGATAGCCGGCCAGGAGGACATTTCCCACTCACGCAACGAGTGGAGGTCAGTGCAGTCAGGTGCTGTGGCTGTGCGAGATGCGGATATTTCTTCAGACCTACCAAAAATGCTATCCTCTAGACAAACCTTAATGCACGCACAGTTTTTGACAAAGGTTTCAGACCCACAGTGCGAACCCGCAGCTGGGTCGATTAGTCTTGCGCCAGCTGCAGCAACTCGGTCCAAGTGAATCCCCCAAAGTCATGAGGCACATACGTCGCTGTTGCCCTTCACTACGGGTACACGTCGCTCAGAGCCGGCAACGCTTACTGAGAGTGCACAATGTGAAATAATTTCCATGACAGACGCACAAAAGCAGTTGTCGGCCACATTTTGTCGGTAAACAACAGCTGCCGCTACATGCCAGATCATCTCCAGCTATACTGACTGTTTCAGCGAGCACTTTCAAATGTAGCTAAAGGCAGTTCATTTATAAACAAAAATTAAATATCTTCAGAAACATCCTCTCAGCCGCGATGGATGTCTTTACTACAAAACTCTTCAGATTTTATGGCGAATTGGCTGAAAGTTTCGCATGATGACTTCTTTTTGCCACCCCCTGCGCTCTTCCTACTCCGTGGTCACAATAACAAAGTAAAACATATAACTTGCCCCTTAAATCCTTACGTAAGATAATTGATTATGCGCACAATAATAAACTGGGATAACCTACCCTCACCCATTGCTGCTGAAGATAACTTACAATTTTTCCAAGATCTTTTGCAAATGCTGTGAAAAGTGAATTTAATATTACGTGGTTATATTTCGTGTATTTTTATTGTTGGTTTTTGTAATCAAATGTGCTGTGCGATTTTTATTTCTTATTGCTTTAGTGCTGAATTTCTGATGTATGTGTTCCTGTACACCCCGCCCCCTCCTACCCCCCTCCCCATGTAATAAAACCGCAAGAGGGCCTTTAGAGGTACTGTAAATAAATAAGTGAACTTTTCATTAACCCAGTTAGGTGGTTATGGACAAAGATAAGTTTGAAGCCACAGACAATACCGATGCCATATCAATTTTAGAAATGAAGAAAAACTCAATGTCTAATGCTCTTCTAAAGCAGTGTAAACCAGCACAATCCCCCACGCGAAACCGAAACTGAGCACATGAGATATGCAGGAAGCTCTGTGTTAAGACTACGTCCACTTTTGAATTGTTGAAGTGACTACAGCGACTACAGAGTCAAGTTCAAAATGCTTGCTCGACTTTGCTGTGTAGAGAAAGAATAAAAAAGAACACTCCACCCACAGCCCAGCCTCGCAATTCAATTCTGGGTACCTATCAGTTTTTTAGAGAACGGGCCCACACTTCTTGTTTCGATTTCTTTTGTGCGAATTTCGAAGTGCTCAAGCTTTACCCCTGTTTGGCTGGAACGATGGTGGACACACTGTCTCGTTTAATTAATCCCATGTAACCATATTGTGCACCGCATATATGTCAATGTAGGTTGGAGGAAAGCGTTGTTATGAATAAACAGGTTGTAATATTAACCATCATCAGCCGGACTATATTCAACGGAATAGGTAGGCCTCTCCCGTAGTCCTTCAAATAATTGTGCCATAGGCAGGTACGAGCGCATAAATCGGCAAGGATCCTTTATTTTGGTGCGTTCGTCTTGCGTTTGGAGCAAGTGGTCACTCAGAATTCAGTAACCAAAAAATAGAAAGGAGCGTTGAGAGAATACTTTATTTCATGGCAAGATAAAGAACCAGCCCAGAAAGGCTAGATACAGAATGAGGACATCATGGTACCGGAAGGCTCGATAAAGATTGATAACTCTATTTTCAGGATGATAACGCGGCGCCTATGTGCGAGAACACGGCGTCCGATTGATTTATCTATGATAAAAATATACGCGATCGTCGGTGGGCGCATTGAAAAAGGCTTCAATTTCATAAATGTGCGAGACTAGCATAAAACTACCTACACAATTACCGCATGAGGAATTCATACGATTTCAACCTCTCCCCCCCCCCCCCCCCTCCCTTTATTTCTTTAAACCTTCAAGGGCTGACGGACGTGTTTCACTTTCTTCATCCGTCCACATCTTTTGCATCGTTGCACTAATCATGTGTAACAAACTTACCTGTCTAGCCACGGTTTCTCACTTGTCAAGCATGCGAAAAGATGCCTGACACGACATGGCAGTACCCCATACATAGGTTAAACTGGGGTGCTTAGGCGTAATGAAGCGTGCACCTTTGAATGGTAGCAATATTTTTTTATGCTTCCATCCTCTGGCGTTTGAGGAAAATACCAGACGTTTGGTCGAACAAAAGGCCCGGAGCATTTTACAGTAAATTACATCTCTATACATAGACTGAAAAGGAGGCGCTTAGGTACAAGGTAAATATTTACCGATGAGAACTTTGTACCCTTGAATGCAACTAGAAGAAAGAAAGAAAGAAAGAAAGAAAGAAAGAAAGAAAGAAAGAAAGAAAGAAAGAAAGAAAGAAAGAAAGAAAGAAAGAAAGAAAGAAAGAAAGAAAGAAAGAAAGAAAGAAAGAAAGAAAGAAAGAAAGAAAGAAAGAAAGAAAGAAAGAAAGAAAGAAAGAAAGAAAGAAAGAAAGAAAGAAATTACTTTTATTGTGCAACAGAAAAGGTGCACACCCCGACACCCTCGGCCATAGGGCGAGAATGCCAATGGGGAACACCGCCTTGGATGCTGGCCGGGATGTCTTGTTACTGGGCTACTGGCCAGACGGAGAAACACAGGGAAAATCAGACGGAGAAACACAGGGAAAGGAAAAGACTCGTGGTTAAGGTGTAGCCTGCTTGTCACGCGCATTCTTCCTTATCACATGCCGCTGAAGTAGCATACGCTAACACGTGCGAGTGCCGCAGTGATAACTCACGCAGGAGCCACGCTCACTTGTAAAGTGCTCCTCAGTCGTAACAACTGAAGCAGGGAGGGGGAGGTTCGAATGCAAGTGGGGACTTTTGTGGATCATTCGTTGCCTGAAGAGCTCAACTAGGCTTAGTGGCTGGCGTATTAATTATATGTCGCAGCTTGACAGTGCAGTTCGGTTCGGCTAAGTACGGCTTTCTATTGACAGCAAGCTATTGTTTCTTGTGTACAAAATAAATATGTAAGCAATAGAGAATTTCCGCACTGTGTCACGCCGCACAACGCGAATTATTTACTGACCAACATCAGGCGGCAGTGGCTGCATTACGTTGACGCATTCTGTGCTTCAGCTCTGTCTGCGTCTGTATACTCCTGAGTATGTGTTATACGTATGAGATAAAAGAGACACAAATTAATAAATTAGTGAGTCAGCAGCAAAGTGAATGTGCTCAAACAAGGGTCCGCAAGTACAGGCCGTAGACAGAAGCTGATAGAATTCTAAGGCTGCCGCTTTATACTTTTAAGAGCGGAGCTTATTGGTGTGGCCAAACTTTTTTTTTTCGCAACAAAATTGTATTCTGCAGCCGTCTTAGTTACTCTTTAACGCTGACAGCAGTAAAGTTAATTACAGATCTCGTCTATTCAGAATTGCCGCACGGGCTTACATATCACGTATTCTGAAACACCTTTCAATTGGGATCCGCCCGAAGGTTAATATAGGCGTTTCTTAATATAAGTTGCCGTGTAACTATAGGATATATTGAGATACCTTGATATAGATGGTCTAAGCTTACAATATAAAGCGGGAATTTACTTATGAAATTTTCCGTGCGTTAACAGTAAGTAATTAAGACTTTCTATAGAAAAAATAGGGTTCGTTCATTGTAGAACTGCAAGGAATGTAGAAGATAGATTATGGAGATATAGACAAAAATTGTCTAAGGTTCCAGTGCGTGGCAAAAATCTCCTTTCGAGTATCTTCCTGCGCTCACTACAGACAAGTTAGATTGCCAAAGAAAACTCTGAGGTGCGTTGTTTTATAATTATCAGCACAAAAAAAAATGCGAAGACCCGCCGAGAAAAGAGCCGTGGATGTGTTGATTGTTATCGTTATGTCAAACAAGATGCGAAAAACATTCCATTACAGTATTGTTAGAAAATATCTACAAAAATTCAGGGTGCCAAGGAGGAAGTTTCATAAACTGTGGTACCAGCTTTCCCTCCGGGAAATAAAAAAAAAAAACTTTATAGATCGCACTTTCAGGTGCCGTCCGCTCCCGTCTGCCCAAGATGTGGCTTGAAAATCCGTGGCAGCAACTGTACAGAAGCAAAGGTTTATTGGGGATAATTGACAGAGGTCTTTTTTTCTGCAGCATGCATAATCAGGCTGATGATGATGATAACTACGGTGTGTACAGCACCTTGTTTGGCGGTTATCATAATCGAAAGTGAGGGGTCGTAAGTGCAAGAACCACGCGTCTGGCATGCACAATAAAAAAATCCCGCTCAGTACTTTCATCGCCTTCCTTTTCATTTCTTTTTCACTGTAACTTCTGTTGAACAGTCTGCGCCTGCATTGCATCTGCTTTTAGAAAGCCACGCCTTTCAAGCAGGATGCGGCCCCTGTAAACAGTCAAGAAGAGTCATTGTCACTGCGCATGGTTACTAGTACTTGCAGCCGACACCGGGCAGTTCAAACACCTGCGCGCTGCGTCCCTTTAGAGAACATCCGGTATACCGCAGCGGAGCGCGTGTACGCCGTTAATGCTGGCTATAGAGTCCGCACGCACTGTAAAGTCTGCTGGGCTCAGTTTTCGATGCAAAATATACCTTATTGTTTGTATACGACAGATAGACGTAGATGTAAGATGTGCAAGCTGCTCTATAAAACGTATGTGATCGTTATTTCATCATCACCATCAGCCTGACTATATCAACTGCAGGGCGAAGGCCTCTCCCATATTTCTCCACTTGCCCTGTTCTGTGCTAGCTGCATCCACTTGACACCTGCGAACTTCTTAACCTCATCCGCCCACCTTACTTTCTGCCGCCCTCTGCTACGCTTTCCTTCCTTTGGAACCCAGTTTGTTACCCTAAGCGACCATCGATTATCCTCTCTTCGCACTACATGTCCTGCCCATGCCCATTTCTTCTTCCCAATTTCCACTAGAATGTCGGTAACTTGAGTTATTTTTCTGACCCACTCTGCACGCTTCCTATCTCAATGTTACCCCTACCATTTTTCGCTCCATAGCCCTCTGAGTTGTCCTAAACTTAAGTAGAACCCTCTTGGTTAGCCTCCACGTTTCAGCCCCATAGGTGAGTACAGGTAAGATGCAACTGTTGTATACTTTCCTCTTGAGCGATACCAGTAAGCTGCCAGTCATAATCTGCGAGTACTTGCCAAATGCGCTCCATCTCAACCTTATTCTTCTTGTTATTTCCTTTTCATGGTCCGGATCGGCGGTTACTACCTGTCCTAAGTAGACATATTCGCCTACTACTTCCAGTGCTTCACTACCTAATTACGTAAACTGATGTTCCTTCCCGAGGCTGTTGAACAATACCTTAGTCTTCTGCATATTGATTTTCAAGCCTACCTTTCTACTTTTCCTGTCAAGTCATCAATCATTGTTTGCAGTTCATCCCCCGAGTTACTTAGCAAGGCAATTAATGTCATCAGCAAATCGCAGATTACTGAGATATTCTCCATCTACCCTTATCTCTAACTGCTCCCATTCCAAGTCTCTGAATACTTCCTCTAAGCAAGCTGTGAACAGTACTGGGGAGATCGTGTCTCCTTGCCCAAAACCTTTCTTTATGAGAATTTTGTTACTTTCTTTATGCAAAACTATGGTGATCGTTATTTAATACGATCCAAGCTACCGCGAAAAAACAATGACAGGACACTTGAGCTACGCCCTATAAGGTATGACCGGATGGCGGTCTGTGCACTGTGCTTACATTAAGAAGTTGCGCGATCTATACTGCACATGCGCTGTCTGGTGAGGCAGCAGCGTACATCAGATCAAGGAGGTTTCGATCCACAAGTATCTTCCTATAAGTAAATACAATATCAGACGACAGCATGCGATTTGTAACTCGTTTTATTACAACTTCCTCATTCGTTAACTCAATTTAGACGTACTCATCTTCACACAGTCATACAGTCGTATTCTTACCCTTTGGGTGTAAGAGAATAAGCATGTATATAAACCCTACTTGTTATAACCTGCACAAGTGTGCCTTACGTGGCTTTTCGATAGCATGCCTGTTTCGTAACGCTAAAGTCGGGGGTTCGAATCCTGCCTAAGATTCCTAAACATTTTCTTTGAAAAAATAATTGCTTCATAAAACTTCGTGTTTTTAAATCTGCCGCGACTCTTCGTTCGCACTTAGAGACACGTTTAAGTTATTTTCTTTCAATGCGTAGCGTCGCGTTTAACGTCAACGCTGTTGGCTGGTCAGAATTTGCGCGCCAGGTCATGTAACTGTGACGTCATGACTGCTTCGACCAATCAGGATTTATCTGTTAACAGGGCCTACGCTGGGTTTTCAGCGACACGGGACTCTTATTCTTGTAAAATATTGGACCGTTTTCAAGTCTTTACAACACGCGTCGCTCTCTTTGGCTTCTTCGTATTAAAGTGGTTTATCAGGCGCAGACGTCCGTAAGCCAACATTAACGATGCCACGGCCGACAACTCCCGAAATATACTTCTAAGTAGGTTCAAGTTCCTCGACGTCGGGACAAAAACTTAGCGATAGTAAACACGCGTGCGAGAGAGCTTCGAAATGGTGAGATAAGCGTAATATTAACAGTGCAAAACACTGGCATAGAATCGCGTTAGGCATTTCTGTCTGGGGCGATACTAAAACAGAAATCACAGTATATCGCACGCTTACAGATAGGACACAAATCGGCGGGTCAATTTTTTAAAACTTCTGTACCACGCAGATTGCACGGCGGAAATTTCGGTATGTTTTACTGAGGCCTTCCACAGTCCTTTCACTCCTGTTCTCACCTGCATTGCACTGGCAGTATCGCTCTGAATGTTCGCAAGGGTAAAGACTAGTTCAACGTCCTCCTACAAGCTCCACCGGGAAAAAAGGGTGTTTCCTTTATTCGTCATTTCGCCTATTGTGGTTGTTGCTGCCAGAGCTCAGACATCCCACGGCCACTGGACGGTTCGCAAAGTTCTGTGAGTGCCCTCATTATACTGCGCGTTTGCGCACAAGTCTAACAGAATGATTGGTTCACGTTTGTGAGACCTATCTTTACTTAATTTGGTCTTCATTTTGTTTTACTGTCTCAGATTAGTTTTGTGCTTTTTTAGCCCCCTGCTAAAAGCCTAATGCATGCAGCATCTGTAAAAAAAATGCCTCAGTACGAGACTTCGTGTCCCCCGTCCACTTCTTGCGATCGTAATTATTATTTGTCCATAAAAAGTGGCGTGCGTTTGTCAAGTTTCGGTACGTAAAGGTGCTGAAATTAACTCCCGTTGTCTATTGATTTAAACCTTCATTTAACTTCTCATAAGAAGTATACGGTTCGTAAAGCATGCCAGGAAGCTTGTAGCTCGTTCGAATTCTAAAGCGCGCCGCACTGCTCCTGTTCCTTTTGATGGTGATTCGTGGCATGCGACTGATGACTCTTCTTCGCGGTTAGTTGTGATGATAACAATAATGATAATACGCTGCAGCTCAGAAAGCTCTTTACTCTTTTCTTCAAAGATTAGCAAAGCCAGAACTCAAATGTTCCTTTCGATTAACCCCCACGTGTGTTGTCACTAAATACTTATCTTGCTTCTACAAGCCTTCATACAACAATAAGGCGCTGGTTTGTAATACGGTCGTTGCTGTCACTGTGTCGTGGTGATCGCAAAGTTCGATTTGTCACCACATCGAATAAAATGAGCAGTTACTGAGCTGATATCGAAGGCACGTACCGTAAATCGGTGTTATGGGATGGTTGGACTGAGCGCGAGCTTTCCTGAAGCTAGGAGGAATTTTCCAGCTGATGCCTCGGGTCGCGAGCTCATTGTAAGAAATGTCAAAAACGCTGTCCTGCCCTGAAATATCTCTTTTGAAAATGCGTTGCAACAATACTGTCCCCGAACCGAACGAAAAGTTTATATATGCAAACAAGTTAAAAACAAAATAAATAGCTATCAGTGCATCTAATGTCGAAACGCGGCGTTATTGAAGTTGTTTAATTAAAACTTCTGTTAATTGCAGAGCACAGAAGGAGGACTTTCCTATAACCTGTGGTGGCTCGCCAACGACAAGCGCATTAATGTAAATTGTCCTCAAAGTCTGCTAATCTTGCGAGTATGCGACCATATATATATATATATATATATATATATATATATATATATATATATATATATATATATATATATATATATATATATATATATATATATATATATATATATATATATATATGTTAGACTAGGCCAATTGCACTTTAAAGAGCTCTGTCTAATCAGATCGTTCTACTTTTCATTGTGACGGGGGAAGGAAAGACGTCCTGTGGGTTCAATATACCTCCTCATGTCATAGTCCTAAGCGGGGAGAGCTTCCATGTAGCGATAAAGCAGTTTGGAATGTACGTAATTTTCTCTACAACCCAGTCCCTGAATACTACACCCCATAAATTAAAGCTCGCAGACTCACTTTCTGCGTGAGCGTTGTCGTGACGCTGGGACAAAGTCGACCCGGCCTTCACTTGGCAGCGTGCAGACACTCCGGGTTGATGAAGGATTGAATCTTCGAAGTTGGTAAAATACATACAAGCAGGTTTAATGGCACTTTGAGAAAACTTATTTACATGAAAAAAGGGTATATCAGCAAAATGGCAAGCGTTAAGTGTTCATAGCAAGAAGCGAGAAGCGAGAAGCGTCTGGATGAGCCGTTTACCCAGGGCTCAGAGCGTCATTTCGTGCTCTGCAACATCCTTAAAACCCCTTATGTCCAGCCCCTCTCTGAAGATGCTGACCAACCAGTTCCAGGGCACGCCCCTCAGATATCGGCATCCAATCGAACACATCACTGCACTGATGGTCTGATGCACTGACTGGTCCGGTATTGTTTCGTTGGGCGTGGTCACTTGTTGGCGGGTAGAGCTTGGGAACGGCGAGGAGGTACATTTCTATTCTTCAGCAAAGATCCGATATGGTGGTTCCGGCAAGTGGATTTCCTTCTCAGAAACCCAAGTGCACGTGCGCGCCACATACTGCTCCCAGCATTGTCCCTTTCCGACAATTGCAAATCTTTCCGCATTCCCGGGAATTCCTCTAATGGCCGTATTCGTCATGCTCATTTCTTGTCCTGTACGTCAGCGGACGTGTCACTCTGTCGTCTCCTTTGGACAATAGGCATTCCTCACTTGACAATAGCGCTTCTCGACGGGAAGGGTGAACAATTGAACAAAAGCACATCCGGCTATTTCTCACAGGGCGACGTTTCTTTGTATTTTTCTTGACGTTCCCTTGACAGGGCCAATTTGGCATTTGCAGGGTCTCGACAGAGCAAATCAGGCTCACACAAAAAGATTCATGGAAACAGGCTCACTTAGAGCCCTTGCACGAGCAGCACATATCCACACCACATATCCATGCCCAGAGGCGAACAATAGTGCGCGCAAGTGCGGACCATGCACGGTCATAACAGCCTCCTCCCCCGCCAAAAGAGTCACGGAGGGCAGCAGTCGCAGCTGCTGCATGAAGAGACGGCTTAATGGCCTGCTCATGAACGCTTGAAGCTCGCTGTTGCTTGTCCCGTTGTCTTGATTGTCGTAGGTCAAATTGCTTGAGCTGTCTCTGAAACTCAACCACATATCTAAGCAAGCACTCGGCTACCCGTCTGAAGAGACCAGGTGAAAAGAAAACTGCCATCGTTGTCCGAGAAAAGCCCACACTCAAGACGTTCAGGACCCACGTATGCCTAGAAAACCAAACGTGCTACTTTACATAGTCACACATATACAAGCGCACGAAAAAAAAAAGAACCTGAGTATCAATTTGGATACATGGTGAGGAGCACCTCGGACCGCTTAGAAACAGCGGTTAAGCGCGTCCGCATTCCCATTTAACTTCCCCTTTTTGTATGTTATTTCAAAATAGTACTGCTGTAAAATCAAGCTCTACCTCAGAAGGCGACTGTTCTTCGATGTCGCCGTTTGCAGCCAAGCCAGGGGACAATGGTCCGTCTCTACGGTGAATTTGGCCCCTCCAAGATAGCACTGCAATTTTTGAATGGCCCATACAATGCAAGCGCACTCTTTCTCTGACGCGCAATAAGCCCTCTCTCTAGAACTCAGTTTTCTGGTCAGGTAGAGCACGGGGTGCTCATTACCGTCGTCATCTCTCTGGCAGAGAACAGCACCTAGCCCTCGATCACTTGCATCACACTGGACCGTGAATTCTCGGTCGTAGTCTGGAGCTCGCAATACCGGACGGGTAATCAGCACAGCCTTCCGGTTTAAGAAGGAGGCTTCCGTTTGTTGGTCCCAGACTACATTTGTCGGTTCTGTCCTGCAGAGAGCGTCGGTTTCTTCTCCGCTGAGGCAAATCGAGTTGTCACCCATCTCCTCGGGAAGGTTTAACGTTAGATTTACCACGGCTTCCCTCTGCACATAAGGCTTCATAAGATTGCAATGATAAATGCGCAATTTACGCCTACCGGGGGTTTTCACTGCGAGAGTTAGAAAGCTTTGCAACGACTTCAGCAGGTCCTTCCCACTGTACTTCGAGCTTATTCTGCCTTGAACCTCTCAGCAACATCACCTGGTCCCCGATACGAAACGTCCTTTGACGGTCTGACTTGTCATAGTACACTTTGGAACGAGCCTGGGCTGACTTCATGCTGGCCTCAATGAGTTCCTTAGTGTTATGTAAGCGATTCAAGAGATTCAGAATGAATTCTACTACTGTTGGGTCTTCTCCGCGCCCCTCCCAGGCTTCGCGCACCATTCGCAAAGGTGAGCGCAGTGACTTTCCGTACACCAACTCGGCTGGGCTAAATCCAGTGGATTCGTGCGGCACTGACCGCAAAGCGAAAAGTGCTGCAGGCAGGCAGGTATCCCATTCGCGCTTGTTTTCATAGCACAGTCCCCTCAGGACTCGTTTGAGAACAGAATGCCATCTTTCTACGCTGTTGCTCTGCGGATGGTGGATCGAGCTATGCACTACCTTAATGCCGCATCGCTCGAGAAATGAGGTGGTGAGGACACTTGTGAAAACGCTACCCTGATCACTTTGGACCTTGGAAGGGAATCCAACTCGTGCAAACACTGACAGCAGCGAATCCACTACACTCTCGGACGTCACGTCGCGCAGCGGAACAGCTTCTGGAAACTTTGTGGCTGGGCATAACATAGTGAGGATATAACGGTAAACTGACTCTGTCACAGGAAGTGGCCCAACTACATCTATTACTAACCGGTGAAACGGCTCGGTAATGATTGGTACTAACACCATCGGAGCTTTCTACTTATCTTGCGCCTTTCCAACCCGCTGGCACGTGTCGCATGACCGTACAAAATTTTCCGTGTCCTTAAAACATCCAGGCCAATAGTATTCTTGCAACAGCCTCTGCTTTGTTTTCCTTATTCCAAGGTGACATGACCACGAGCTGCCATGGGAAAGTCGCAGTACGTCTTCGCGGTACTTTTGGGGAACGACTAATTGGTCCCGCTCTACTCCGCGCTTATCCTTGAATAAGCGATACAGAACTCCCTTTCTCATCTCGAAAGAAATATTCTTTGCTGTCTTAGTGGCGCGGTGGCGCTCCCTTATCTCCTGTATCTTGGGATCATTGGCTTGCTCCACAGCTAAGTCCTCTCAGGTTCCACTTAAAAGTCTCGTGAGATTACTAGACACTGGCGGCAAGAGGTTACTATCAAGAACGTCCTCATTCTGCGTCTCATCAAGCTCACTTTCAAGTTGACTTATCTGAGATGCCTCGCTCTCAAAGTTTTCTGACCCGCTATCTTCCGCATCGACCACTGTTTTAACTGCCGTTTCCTCCGCTGTGGATTTTTCTGGAATGAGCAGTGTAGCTAGTTCTCGCGCCTTTGAACGTGTTAAGGCTTGCACAACTCTGTCTCCGAAAAGGATGCCCCTCTTTCGCAGTAGCATGTCCGATTTGTTGGAAAACAAATACGGATAGCACTTAGGAAGCTTTCCTGAAACGGCAGCCTCGGTTGTTAACTCGCCGAAAGGGCCCTCGATGACCACGTTCGCGATTGGCAAGCACACACTCTGTTCCTCCACTACCTGGCGGATCCATGCACACTGTCCTGTATAGTCGGAAGGCGACACATACGCCGGATGGACAACATCCATCGTTGCGGCCGAATCTCGCAGTACTTTGCAAGGCTTCCCGTTGACTACTAGGTCATGCATGTAAGGTTCCAAAAGCCTCATGTTTTCATCGCAGTCACAGACATACGAGAAAGCAATCTTTTCTTTCCGGCAGTTGACGGCAATGTGACCCTGCTCATTACACCTAAAGCATGTGAGCGGCTTCCTAGCCTCAAGCTTATTCTTTGTGTTCTGCGCGTTGGTCACTTCCCAACTTTTCTCACTGCCGTCCTTTCTAGGGAGTTTGCCTGAAGAAGCCTTCCTTTCTTCGTTTCCAACTCTAGCAAAGTGCCTTTCCTGACGGTTATTCATACTCAACTTGGGATTGCGGGGCCTATCCACTGCTGGGTTGCTGAATTGTCGGCGCGAAGCATACTCCTCAATGAGTTCGGCAGCTTCAGTTGCCGACTTAATGTCGCCTCGGTCCTGTAACCAATTTCTTTCTTTTTCTGGGAGGCAGTTATAAAACTGCTCCAAAAGAATCCCTATCACTGTAGGAATCTGTGCTCTTCAGCCACTCGCCCAAATTGACTCTTAAATTGTACAGGAATTCAGGGTAACTCTCGTCCCTGGACTTAGTAGCGTTCCGAAAACGTTGTCTGAACGCCTCGGCGCTAAGCCTATACTTTCTCAGAAGGCAAGTTTTGACCTTCTCGTAGTTGTCCGTGTCCTCCTTGCTTAGCCACGCGACAACCTCCGCTGCCTCGCAGGGCAGAACCGTCAATAATCTCTGAGACCAAGTGTCTCGCTGGAAGGACAGTTTTTCGCAGGTTCGCTCAAAGTTAGCCAGATACAGACCGATATCCCCTGATATCACATACGGCTGCATGTACTTTGACATCTTGAAATCTGCCTTCTTGTTGAGAAGAGGTACCGCTAGCTGGGGACAATTGCCCGACCTCTTGCTCAACTCTAGTTCTAATTTCCGGAGCTCAATTTCTTGCTCCCGCCTTTTTGCTTCTCTCTAAATTTCACGCCTCTTTCCCTTTTTTTCCCTCTCAAGTTCACGCTCACGCCTCTTTTCCTCTTTTTCCCGCTCTTTCTGCTGTCTGAGTTGCTCCTCTTTTTTTGTCCGATGAGGTTCCATGCTTCACTGAGCTCCTCATCATCGGTTCCCAAATCAGTGATTGCCCTTATAATCAAGAGTTTTCGTGCCAAACCACTTGTATCAATTCCCAATTCCTCACACAATAGCAACAGTTCCGGTTTCTGCAGCTTTTGCAGGTCCATGATCGCTCCGAGTGTCGGCTACTTCCAAAACAACTGTGCAAACTACCAAACCTAAAGGCGTTTCAACACTCTGTACCAGTTCTAAAATCTAACCCTGTTCTAGAACCTGGTCCACATCAGAAGAAAAGCCAAGCACTCACCCACACATGCGATCGATGTTCCGAGCTGCTTTCTTGTTGGACGATTGTTGCTCCTGCTTGTTGCTTGAGATGCCACCTCCGATCACCAGATGTTGTGGCTTGTAGATTCAGATCCACCTCCAATCACCAGATGTTTTGGCTTGTAGATTCAGATCCCAACGCTGGTCACCAGTTGTGACGCTGGGACTAAGTCGACCCGGCCTTCACTTGGTAGCGTGCAGAGACTCCGGGTTGATGAAGGATTGAATCTTCGAAGTTGGTAAAACACATACAAGCAGGTTTAATGGCACTTTGAGAAAACTTATTTACATGAAAAAAGGGTATATCAGAAAAATGGCAAGCGTTAAGAGTTCATAGCAAGAAGCGAGAAGCGTCTGGATGAGCCGTTTACCCAGGGCTCAGAGCGTCATTTCGTGCTCTGCAACGTCCTTAAAGGTCAACTCCGGTGGGTTTTCCATCATTTTGTGTTTTTGGTTTAATTACATTCCTCGGAACGTCCTGACTCGAACACAAAAGACCGTTTTTCGAAATTCCAATTAGAAGTATTTTTTAAAAGAAAAGACAGCAAATCGAAATCGAAAATGCTTTCACGGCCAGAAACGACGTCCCAGGTGAAGAAATAGTGACGTCAAACTCAGTATTAAAGACACACTCGTACGTGCGTTGGATGCTGAAAATAAAGTATGAAAATCATGAAGCATTGCATAAAATGTCTGAGGTAGTTCAATATAAGCCTCACAATTTTATAATCATGCGGGAAGTGGACAGTAACGCCGGTATACTGTTTGTGACGTCAGAAACTCAGTGTTGCCGGCAGAAATAGTCTCAATTTAAGCCATGAAAACAGCATATTTCAAAGTCGTGTTGCGCGCGAACGGATTATCGTACGGCGCCCAAATTTTGTAGAATGCGTCCGAACGGAGAGGACAATCCACAGTAAAATTTTTATTAGGATATTCGAATGTCAAAAAACCCCCGGAGTTGCCCTTTAAAACCCCCTATGTCCAGCCCCTCTCTGAAGATGCTGACCAACCAGTTCCAGGGCACGCCCCTCAGATATCGGCATCCAATCGAACACATCACTGCACTGATGGTCTGATGCACTGACTGGTCCGGTATTGTTTCGTTGGGCGTGGTCACTTGTTGGCGGGTAGAGCTTGGGAACGGCGAGGAGGTACATTTCTATTCTTCAGCAAAGATCCGATATGGTGGTTCCGGCAAGTGGATTTCCTTCTCAGAAACCCAAGTGCACGTGCGCGCCACATACTGCTCCCAGCATTGTCCCTTTCCGACAATTGCAAATCTTTCCTGCATTCCCGGGAATTCCTCTAATGGCCGTATTCGTCATGCTCCTTTCTTGTCCTGTACGTCAGCGGACGTGTCACTCTGTCGTCTCCTTTGGACAATAGGCATTCCTCACTTGACAATAGAGCTTCTCGACGGGAAGGGTGAACAATTGAACAAAAGCACATCCGGCTATTTCTCACAGGGCGACGTTTCTTTGTATTTTTCTTGACGTTTCCTTGACAGGGCCAGTTTGGTATTTGCAGGGTCTCGATAAAGCAAAGCAGGCTCACACAAAAAGATTCATGGAAACAGGCTCACTTAGAGCCCTTGCAACAACAGCACATATTCACAGCACATATCCATGCCCAGAGGCGAACAATAGTGCGCGAAAGTGCGGACCATGCACGGTCATAATAGCGTCGTGTCTTATGACGCAAGAGTAGAAACCCGGCTTCAAAATATGCGACGTTAACTGCACCTGCGCTCAATAAGCAATGCATAAACTGCATTAAAGACGAGTACGTTTCTCATCCTTATCTTATCGTATAACTCCACAATACAAGCTACAATACAGGCTGGTAATATTTCTTTAAGTACGTCACAGTAATGTCTCGCAAAATAACGGTTTGAGGGGCTAGTTGGTGCTGCATCTTGTTTCTAAATAAGATACTAATGTGTCCTTCCTGAAAGCAGACCTGAAAGCAGACTTGATGTTATAATAAAGACATATTCTCCGTCATGTCTCCTTCTCTTTGAAGCGTTTTTCAGCCAGATACTGAGGCACTGAGGCACATCACATCCTGGACTAGACAGTAGTGTCACCATGCTAGGTGTATTCTGGAAGTGCATCGTCACTGGCCTGGTGGCGGGAGTGGGCGTACTCCTGCTGCAGTACATGTGGGACATGCTAAAGAGGAGCCTGCGGAGGGACCTCCCCCCTGGACCCTTCGGCCTGCCGCTCCTTGGCTACCTGCCCTTCATGCCGAAGGATGGCCATCGAGGTGTGGAGGCTCTCAGGGAGAAGTACGGCAACATATTCGGGTACGTAGGTGATGTTTGCTTTTTTAGAGCCTTGTGTGCTGCCTGCACAGCACATACAGTGGAACGTACGGAGCATCAGCCCGCAGTCAAGATTAACGGAACGTCCTGATGACGGTGTCGTTTGCGTGTAGGATGAAGCACGTTTGCAAATACCCGTAGTTCACTTTTAGTTAGCCTTTCTTTTTGTTGAGAACTTGCATTTTATTCTCGCAAAAATTTGTATTTCAACCGCGCAAGAAAAATGTGTGCATTTATCCTGCTTGATAGACATTTGTTATACACAGAAGAGCTATTCCCCGCCGCAGCAGCTTATCCAGAATGGCGGTCGCCTGTGAAAACGCGTTCGCATGTTCTACCCCTATGTAGGAACTACATCCGAATCAGGGTGGAATGCGTGTACATTCCCGGTGTACCTCTGTTGCTTGCGGCAGTTTCATTGGCCTGAGAAGTTTATAAACCTTTAGCTGTGCTCTCTAGAGGCCTGCCACAAAAGCAAAACTAAAAGTACCGCTTCCACCGGAGACGACATTAAAGGGTTTTATAATAATAAATAAATAAGCATATGCTGTCAAACGATCACTCGAACACCTCACTTCTCCAAAATGGCTGTCTAAAGTATGCCTACGACTGTACAGGATACGCTTGTTTCCGTTTCTTGTGTGCGTCACTGCAAGTAACACGGGAATGCATTCATGCAGTGTTCACCTCGGTTGCCGCTACGTGGTGTTTCTGTGCGACTTCTGCTCGGTGAAGGAGGCCTTGTCACAGGATTCTCTGCTCAACCGGCCCGAAGAGTTCCCCTTCAAGGTCAACGAGCATTCTCAAGGTACGCGGATGAATACGGGCTGCGTCTGTTGGAAGAAGCTCGCAAACTCTCTCAACAAGTGTGCGCCTGACAACTTAACTACGATAACAATGCCCCATCATTAAAAACGGCTTCACGCGCACACATCACAAACGCCACTCAAGAATTGGTGTGCCGTCGTCATAAGCGTAGGCACCTTGTTTACCATGCGGCCGGTCTTGACAGCATCCCTGAAAGAACACGTGTTATGCTCGTCTGTCCTCGATGTGAGCGAGGACAGCATACAGTGTTATAGCTTCTTTTACGCGCATCGGCAGTTGTTCTTTGTTATCTTGTGTATCTTGAGACAGTTGGGGCCATGCCTGGAGTGCTCCAGATTGTCGATAAGAATCGCTGTCACTTCCGCCTCACAGGGGTCCCCTCTGAAGGTCGTAAAGAAATCCTATCAGTGATGGTCTCTATCACCACCCTTGTCTTTCCGTTTCCCGGCTTTTGCGAACTTTTAGGAGTTACCTCGCCTCCGCCGTTCTTTCGCTTCACTCTCAATCCTTTTCGGCACTTCATATGATTTTCTTTTTCCCTCCATAGACAGTTTGGTTTTCTAATCCTCAGCACTTAGCAAATATGCATGCAGTTCTATTACCGCCCAACGTTTTGATTTTCAAGTAGCAAAGAGCAGATTATATGGCCTACTGCTAAGTCGTAGGCTAGTTTCGTTAGAAAGAAGCAAGGTGATAATTAGGCGAATATTACAATTCGTCTTCGCAATGTCGTTTTAGAGCTAACAATCGATTCCTATTTTGAAGTCTTGGCACGAGCAGTAATTACGGGCTCCACATGCAATGCGTGCAAAATATAACTGCATAAAAACCACAAGGTTCTGTCTACATAATAATTAAGCACAATAGGGAAAAGGAGGCCTAACCTAAATCAATGCGTAACTGAAAGCGTGAGTGAACGTGTTGTAATAACAAACATTTCTGATGCTCTCGAAATATGTAACAGGCAGCGAAGAGTATGTGTGGTCACAAATTTTCGCTTCATCGCTTAGAAAATTTATCTAAAGACCGATAAAAAAATACAAATGGGCGCTTATAGCAGTGCCATAAAAAGCAAGCAAGTTATCGTCCAAATTCTAACACTTGGTGAAGTTCTTAGAATAGTGCTCAGTCATAGGTTAATTACCTTACAAAAACATGAAGGGAACAATTTAACGAACTGGAGACCATTCATTCACACACCGATAAACAAAACTAAGAATATTTACCAGAAGTATGTCTTTATTGCTTGGATACAATAGCGGACTTATTTCTGCACATTCTTGGCAGTGCCGAAATGCTCATGTCGAAACTTAAGCGGTCTTGGATGTACACGAAAGAAAGTTGTAATATTTGTCTGTGGCTGATGCTCACAATTTTTAGAATAACACCTTTCATGAAGTATTGTACCCGACTAGCTGGTTATTAACCTTTGTCAGGTTTTGCTATCAGTACTACTGAGTGCTTTCTATGAACTCATTCCTCGCGCAGGTTTGATCGTACTGAACGGGCCGTTGTGGAAAGAGCAGCGGCGGTTTTCGCTGAAGCTTTTCAAGAACCTGGGCATCGCCACGTCAGCCATGGAGAAGCACATACATGTGAGACGGAGCGTGGGAGCATTGTCTCATCGATTAATCCGAACATTTTCTAAACACCGCCTACTTAGGCTAATGCAGGCAGTTCGCTGGAACACTTCTATTTGGCGTTCTTTAGATAGTCTAGTGCGAACGGCCGATGACTGGGAATATGAGTCTTTATGCTTCATAGCGGAAATGCGTGCGGTAAGGACTAGAATAATTAACTCGTGCTTTAATTCTCACACATGTAGGTTCAAGACAGTTCGAGGAAGAAGGAAAGGTTTAGGGGGGAATTAGCGTGGGATAGCTTAATTCTTCACTGCGTGAAGCAACAGCTTATAATTTAAAATGTTTAATGGGCTATCTATGGGAATGCGTCAAAATAGTGAACAAAAATTTTAATGTGTACATGGAATGAGACTAATGAAAAATTTTGGATTTTAGCTAATTACCAATTAATTTGCGGAAGCGTGCGCTATATGAATACACGCTTGGAAATGACCCTTTTTTAACTCAAGCTTTCTTGGACACATTTTAATTATTACGTAATTGTAAATTGTTATTGTGCACATGTTTATGGAAATGGTTTACGCTTCCGATGCGTAGCAATTATTTAAAAACAAATTACTGCTAACGCATCTCTAACACAGAGTTTTGACAAAGACTGTACATATACAATGGTCCATCTGCAGAGGTTGCTGAGGAACGAGAGGCTCGAGCCGAGGCTCGCGGTATAGTGCCGTGCGTCGGGATGGCGAACTTTCTGGAAAGAGAGCGCTATCCAGGAGAGTTTGAGAGCAACACTAAAATCAGCGTTCTATAAATATGCATACATGCTCGTCTCTCTCAAAGTCCTTGGTTCAATGTGTCGCTAACGCATCTCTAACACAGAGTATTAAAACTGCCACAGAAGGCCAATGCGCACCGTCTTTGAAAATATTAGTGAGGCAACCATAGAACATTGTAATATAGTTTATATGCAGATTTATAGAAATAGCCTCAGCTTCCAACCTGTATAAATATCTGCTCCGGAAATTTGTCCTACGCCCATAGCGAGTAATTAAGACTGTAAAAAACATGTTAGATGTGTTTCTTTTCTTTTAATAAATACCAAAAGACTATAAATCTGCCGTTGGAACCCATGTGGATATGTTGATAGTTATGCTGCAGTTATCAAATATGTAAAAGTTGAAGCTCAAAAGCTCTTTCGCTCAAAAACTCTGGGTATGATGCATCTAACGCATTTGTTATTTTGGCTTCCAAAGGCAACATCGCAATAAACTAAATATTTCAACGTTCCCTAGACTACGCTCTTCATTGACTTCGTGAACACATGAGTAAAGAACAAATCAAGAGCCGACTCTACCTCGTGCAAAGCGGTCAGGGATGCGTTCGCGTTATATTTAAGTTTTCTGCTAACAAAAGCATTGTTCTATAATCCTTAAGCATTCGAACAGGTGTACGGTGCCTTCAGGAGCGCCAGAAATTAGCTCCACATACCTGAATTGACAAGTGGCAATTGAAAAATAGCATGCTCTTGAATTATCCCCTTAAAGCGGTCTAGCTGGCATGTTTAAAACAGCAATCATTCCTTCAAAATATTTGCGGTTACACGATGTATACGCCGTCTTGTGTCCTCGCAAGAAATCAGCAGTCCACAAGTTTGTTATGCAACCGCTTGCGCAGGAAGAGCTGTCGTACCTCCTCCGCGAGCTGGAGTCCGTGAAGAGCGGCCGCATTGCGCCTGTAACTGTGCTGACGCCGAGCACATCCAACATAATCTCGGCGCTGGTGTTCGGTCGGAGGTTCGAGTACGACGACCCTGAGCGTATCTACCTGGACAAGTTGATTGAAGTGATCCCGGCACTAGCCGCCCAAGTGTCGGCCATCAACTTCTTCCCCTGGCTTCGGAAGTTGTTCGTCTTCTTTCGCATGGGCGCCTGCGAGCAGCTGAGGGACGCCCTGGTCCGAAGGGAAGATTTCGCTGAGTACGTACTGCTCGTGTTTTCAACGTCTACGATGTTTCCACTGTGCAATTATATTACTTTTTTCTAAGCAAGTTGCTGACCTGCCTGTATTTTACACCGGCGCTTCAAAAGTGACGTGCTTTCTTGCAGTGTACTTTCTTAAGCGTGCACCCGCTCGGCTTTTGCAAGAGATCGGGAAGCGCAATTAGCTTAATGACGCCTTTTAAACAAAATCCCAATGCTAGCTATTTAGAAGGGTTTTAAGTGCGCCAGGTCTGCTTGCTGCATTAATGAAATAGCATAAAGCGCTTAACAAAATGTAGCAGAAAGTTTATGAGCGTGTATCGCAAATGTGTGAGCGTTGGCTATGGTTGACAACGAAGAATTCTTCCAAAACGTTCTGTCTCTTTTCTTCTCGAAAAACACACGTCGGAGGCGAATGCAAACATGTCTCACACTGTACCGATACTTTCAAGCGAACTTGTTTCGAAAGATCGCTTACAGCAGTACTGTTAATCTGTACGCCTGTTCAAGACACACTTATCAGTTTCCACTAGACATGACTCCAATTCTCGTCATATCCTTCCCTTCTACTGTAGCCACCATCTGAGTTCTCACGCCAGCTGCCATCTGATTCCGCATTACTTCACTCTCGCCATAACTCATCTTTTCCGCGGTAGCCCCTTTTCAGGTTCTCCCAGTAGCAGTCACCTTCCAATTGTGCATTTCTCCACATTTCTCTCGACCTCATCCACCGATGGTAGCTATCCTCTGGGGTTTTATCCTAGCAGTGATTTCCGGTTGCGTATTCTTCCGCTCTTGCCACACATCCCAAGGCGTAGGGATTTGGCAACAACTTTCTGTGGCTATGCGGCCAAAGTACAGAGCCGACACGCACCAGTTCACTGCGCAGCAGGGTATAGTCTCTCCGAAACTTTTGCAAATAGTTTCGGAATAGTGTATCTTTACAGAATTACTCGCGTTTTTATGTTACAGTACTAACCAGCACAACCTGGCTATATTACACCGTGTGCACACCGTTGGCTGCGTCACCTGCCAGCAATTCCGCGTAATATACGTGGGCTGCGTTTGCTATGTCGATCTGATCGCCGGTTCTTGTGCGCTTTCAAAATGAGCGTGTTTTGTGAACGTGCATCGGGTCGGCTATTGATTAGTCGGCAATTTAGGTTCACGCAACTATTCACATGTCTAAATGGGTATACATTTCTGTGTAGTTGGCATCTTGAAACCTATTCGAAAGCACAAATGAAACTTCAAGCATGGTTGAAAATAACAAATGAATCGTGTAAAAAGTACGGCAAAATATTCTGTAGTTTTGTTGTAAACGTGATATTTTCGGTAGTTTTGTAGTACTTTTCTGTATTCTTGTGTTTTTTTTTTTGTAGTAAATTTCTGTTGTCGGTGGTTCCGTAGTACTTTTCTGCTGTAATTACAGGAAAAGTTTAATGTTACTATATAAAATTGTGTTGTCACAACAGATTTCCTGTCAAAAACCGAACAGAAATTCTATCGTAACAAACAATAATGTTTTGGTTTTTTTCCGGCTGGGAGTGTAACCGAACACATAACACATAGAGCAAATTACGTCAAAAGCACAACAGAAACTTAGTTTTCTGAAGCGACTCTTATGTCTGGACGACAGGGCCCCCAGTCTTGAAGCTTATAATTTCCTTGTACGTTATTCCGCTCAATAATTTCGCACCCTTCCCAAATCGTGCTGAGCAACATTCTTGAAACCATCGAAAATTAGGCTGCTTGATACATCTTGTCATCGTATTCGCAATATCAAAGAGTTTCGTCTCTGAAAAAAAGACATCAACATATGACATTACTCTAAATACACAGAAAGTTCGCCCGTTTATAGTTTTTTTCATACACTGTCTCACAGTAACAGGCCATTCGTTCGGTCGCATATATTACAACCACCTCACGTGCCACATCGTATCGATCATGTCCATAAATTTAACCCCATTCTTTCCAGGATCGAAAAGTACAAACGTTCGCCATTAATCTTATCAATGAAAGAGTGGAGTGAATTACCACCAAGATTTGTCATGATAATAGAATCATCTTTAATTCGATCAGTATTACAAACTTACTAGGAATCATCATGCGTGCAATAAATATATTGGATCGCTCTGCTGACTCGTTCTTAATCGCTGTATTCTTCCATTTGTATGTGTTTCACCGCGAAGGCATTGTGCGTATTTATAAAGAAAGTGTGTTATGTCTCTGGATGTGTTGTTACTGAGTGCGACTCCAGCATCAACATTGTTTTTATCAACATTGTTTTCGTTTATTTTTCACAAAGAATTTTGTGCTGGCTTATGTTCCCCCTTCCCTATGCAATGGCCCCCGCATGTTTGTTTTGTTATTTGAATAAATAAATGAGAATAAATCAACATATCTAAACACCTTGGTGGAGTAACACTGTGAGAAAAGTGCTGACCCCGTAGCTTTGGCTGAACAGTTCCAGAAAGCTGTCTCCTGACATAGGCAAACCATCACTTCCAAAAGACTCATTATTTTCTTTGCCTAACTTCCTTCACCCTTTCTCCCAAAGATAGAGAGGCACATTTACTTCTCTCCTCTCTGCTAGATGCAAACCCTGGTGCGCTGCAGACGCCCGACGACAAAGACGCGAAACTGAGCAATGTGCAAACAGTAGCTAAATCTCCCAAAATGCTTTTCTACTCAGAGTCCCTGTCTCGCCCTCTCGGCTATTGTAACTTCAAGCCGAAATCAACTTTTTTCATACCGCACTTGCTTCTCTTTTTCAGTTCCAAGATCGATTTCCATCAAGACACATACCAAGATGGTTTGATAAGGGATTACATAGACGGTTTCCTTGGCGAAATGAAGCAACAAGACGATGGAAACAGGACATTCACCCGTGAGTACATAGTCCTCGATAAGTGAAATCATAAGCAAGATAAATACCACTTTTCTCTCAGTAATAACAGTTATTAACAGGCCTACATGATGAAAGAACATGCTATAATTATTTATTTCTAGTTCCACTACAACAGAAGGGTGGTTCATATTGACGCTGTAGTAATTAAAGTGGAACGAAGACTGGAAAGAGGATCTTCTGAAGCAATATATAGAAGAGCATCTGAACAGCCAGGCTGAATGCATTTCAGAATGCGCCTTTTACCAGGAGCACAAATGCACGGAGTGACAAGAGAATGAAGCCTAAGCATTAGGCTATCCGAAATGACATGCATGGGTTTTGCTACGAGCGCTTGTAGCAGCTCCATGCAGATGTACACAAAAAGTGAACACAGTGAACCAAACAAAATGAACAAAAGGCGAGGAGAGCTTCAATCCGCTAGCCAAAGTTTCGATCAGACGACATGCCTGCGTCTGGGCGTTATGACGAGTCCTCATGTCAAAAGCTATTACCTTTCGGCCCTCGTTCATATTTCTTTATGCTCGCCACAATGCCATCTATGTGTCTTCTCTAACAGAGACTGAATGTAAAATAGCACCGGAGATAAGTGCTGTCCCATTTATTTAGTCCCTTCTCCCCGGTTCTGCACTTTCATAACAGTCTAATGCCCACAACAATGGCAAATATGAGTAAACCAGGATCAATCGCACCGCTAAGCTCTTGTTAAGCCTAGTCAGTTCCTCAGCAAGACTGACTGCGGCTGATGTCCCTAAGCAGTTGAGCCCCAATCGAGTAACGATTGCTGTTTGAGGGACACAAGGTTCCAGCAACTCATTTCCCAAAATTGCTGGTTCTTGCAACACTTTTAGTCCTCTGTGGCTTAGAGTGCATTCTCTCTTTCTCAGGCAACCTCCTGAAGGGCAACGTGGCGTCCTTCTTCGGAGCCGGGAGCGAGACGGTGCGCGCGGCCATCGAGTGGCTGCTTCTCATAAGCGCTATGAAGCCCGACCTGCAGCGCCGCATCCAGGCCGAGATCGACGCGGTTCTCGCGAACGGCGAGAGCTCGCACGTGTCTTGGAGTGACCGTAACCGGATGCCGTACACGCAAGCCTTCATGTGGGAGACGATGCGCTGCAAACCGGTCAACCCGCTCAGCCTGATGCGATAGTAAGTGGAAGACCTTCTTTACGAGTATGCCCTAGCTCCTATTTTTACTAAGTAGATGGAGAAATAAGACATCACTTACGTTATAATAATCCACGTTTAATTTTTCAAGGAAAAGTTTACCTTGTGCTGTCGTGTACTGTCAAGCATGATCGTGATTTTCTGCGAATGGTGGAAAACGCAGTCAATTACAACTTAACGGTCGACAACATAGTTTCCCTGCTGTTTTCTGCAGTAATTCTCGCAAAAAGAGGATACTGAAATCTTAATTAACGGTAAACTTGTGCAATCGCACTTTGGAAATTTTCTGTATGTCCATCTCTTTCTTTTGATCATCGTGGGTTTTCGATGTTGGCCGGAGTACGAAAAGGTGTTGCTTAAACCTGAAAGGTGCACGCAAGTGCAGTGAATAAACCGCGTTAATTTATAAAATTTGGTCGTCAAAAGTCATGGAAGTGCTTCCAAGCTGTAGCACACACAAGACGAGGGACTGAAAACGAGAGGACACACACAGCGCTGTGTGTGTCCTCTCGTTTTCAGTCCTTCGTCTTGTGTGCGCTACAACTTGGAAGTATGAATCAACAAGCCCACGTTTCGACGTCATGGAAGTGCCCGGAGTTAGGAGCCGATTATCACGTCCGAGTACGATAAGTTCGATATTTTTTAAGCGTACTATCATCCGGACGTGACAATGCCATGATATTATCTTGGCCGGGAAAGCATCAAGTTTCTCCACTTACAAGGTAAGAGCATTTAATGTAACCGTTAGAAGTAAGCACTGCAATATACAAACGGACTTTGTTCCCAGTTATCCCCTTAGAGTGGAAAGAACGGGTGAGTTCGATAATATTGCTCTACCATTCTCTCCGCTTCGTGAATTGCAGCGCTGCCACGGACGTGAAGGTGGGCGGTTACGTCATTCCCCGCGGCAGCGTTGTGATTGCCTCGCTCTGGTCCATCTTCTACGACCCTGAATTCTGGGGAGACCCGGAAGTGTTCCGTCCCGAGAGGTTTCTCAGCAACGACGGGACACGTCCCCAGAAGCCGGAGCGCTTCATACCCTTCTCTTACGGTATCTATAGTTGTTCACTAATTTTCACCATACGGAGAACAACATGCGCAAGAGACTACAGAACAGTGTAGTCGATGTTTCAGTAACAAAAGTACACCAATAAACTTAAACTCCGTTTAGGCATGTATTAGCTAGTACGATATTTATGATTTTTTGTGTGTGTAATACAAATGCGGTGTCTGTATTTTAAAATAATTCTCTATAGTCTATGCCACATCTAATATATTTATAACCACGAATATGTAATTCTCCCATAATGGCTTCCGTTCTCGAGGCGCATGACAGTGGCTACGTGTGGAAAAAATTCTAAAGCAGAAATGAATGCGCTAACGTTCTCTTTACGTAGTGTTTATGAATTCAATCAATGCGTTGATGATATTGTTTGATAATGTCAACGAAGAAATTCGCTAAGTTCAAGTTCATATTTTAGATTCGCCTTGCTGCTGACATCGATAATAGACGCAACTTTTAAACTCCAAACCCAAACTTATACGTAAAAGAAAAGGTGAAGATCAGGCTGGTAGCTACAAATCTGCGGAAGACGCGCAACTTTACATTGTTACGGTATGTGCAGAAAGGGACCGAAAGTGTGACTATGTTCGACGACTTTCATTCACAGCCTAAATATCTTTTCCCCTGCTATATTTTACTATATGGCCTCCCTTTTAGAGGCTTTTAAAACGGCCTCAGCGCGCTATTAACTTTTAAGGACAAAAATATGAAAGGAATTTAATCCCATTCTTGCATCAGCTGATTAGAGGGCTTGTTGGTAATGTAACGGCATGGGTGAAGGATAATCCTGTCTGAGAAAACAGCCTCCGTTTCAGAGCGCTGGATCTCCAAGAAAATGCTGAAATCGTTCGCTAGCATCCTCCTACTCTGCTGCACTATATCCACTGCAGGACGAAGGCCTCTTCTACATACCTTCATTTATCCCAGCAATTTGCTAGCTGCCTCAATTTGACCCTTCCAATGATCCTAACCTCATCCTCCTACATAATTATCCGCCACCTCTTCCTACGCTCTCCTTCCTTCGAAATCCAATTTGTTGGCCATATATATGGCGACCATCTGTTAATTTCTCTTCTCGTTCCACGCGCTGTCCACGCCTATTTCTTCTTGTTGATTTCGACTAGAACGTCATTAACTCGAGTTATTTTCCTATATCCTATCTCTTAACGTTACGCTTACCATTTTCCGTTCCATAACCCTCTGCATTGTCTTCAATTTAGCTAGCGTGCTTCATTGTTTAGACAGGCTCATAGTCAAAGGTCCCAACGATACTTTCATGAAGCTAGAACGGACGCTATTATTTATGAAAATATTACATGTCGTGCAGCCAAATGCGCGCCTTATTTATTCCCTGCACTCCGCAGGCAAGCGGTCCTGTCCCGGAGAAGTGATCGCCAACATGGAGACGTTCATCTACTTCACCACCATCCTGCAGCATTTCACAGTAGAGGCACCGCCTGACGGCCCGGCCCTGATGCTGGACGAAGTGCTAGGCATTTCGCTTAGACCGAAGCCCCAGGAACTTGTCTTCCGACGACGAGAAGTGTGTGCATAAATGAACACTTGAGACTGTTGCTTAGAAAGCCCAAGCTCACCCTAACAAGCCTCGCTCAAGCAACATGTGGCATCCCGCCTAAATCGCGGCTGTTGGTGTTTATAACTGATACTTGTCTGCTGCATGTGCTGTACGTAGAGTGAGGTAGCAACAGTAGCGTTCAATGTAACTGTTTGCAGTATTTCATAACGTAGAAGTCAAGTCAAGTCAGGTTCGTTTCTTTCGCGTAGGAGAGCAGGAAACAGGACGAAAAGCTCTGGAAAACAGCTGCCTTATTGCATACAATAGCATTCGAGAAGTAGGAAATGTGACCATCAATCACACAGGCAAATGGAAAAGGACATGTGTGCGTCAATCACACGTAGAGATAGACAAAGTGACGTGTCATTGATAACGTCGTCATTACCCTTAGAATATATATATATATATATTGAATCCGGATCTCAGAGGCAGGGTTGTTAGTTTTTCAGATGACGGTGTTCCGCTGTTTACATAATTAAACATCGTTTCGCAGCTCCGCCTTGGAAGGAAGAAATGTCACAAAAATGCCACGAGAACGCAGAAACTGAGTCTGTCACGCTCATCTCATAACTGTTTTAATGTAGTTCAAGCTTTGTGACGTACCTTCGATATTATGTATTTGTGTGCTTAAAGTGAATATTACCACGAATTTTACAGGACCTTATAACATTCAGCCTTGAATGCGCGTACGGTCTTTCGAGTTTAGCATGGTTAAGTTTAATTCTCGTGCTTAAGAAACGTTGTTTAACTATGTTTAACGCCGTAAGGTTTGATCAGAGATTTGTATTGTCACATTAATTATTTTACGTTATGTTTAGCTTTCACCGTAAATTAGTTGCCTAGTTATTATTATCTCGCTTCTATATCTTCTTGCAGCTAAGCGATGCCAGTGGTAGTGGTTATAACAAGGCCCTTTAAAAGCAGGAATTTTAACAGAAATAGTTCTCAGGTAATCACCACCGGAAGTGACGACATCAGTCCGATTCTCTTTCCTACGAAGTCAAGTGCAGGTGAGAGCAGTTTGCAACTGAAGGTTAATAAATAACTTCTCCAGACATAGTTCCCAAAGCTATAGTAATTGCAATGCGCTTGTCATGGTTGAATTTGATAACACTTAAAAACAATATATCATTTCAGTAGTTGTCCTTTTTTACATTTCATACACAGGTATGGGGTATGGGCTCAAGACCGGAGCGAAGAACGATAGTCGGTAACTTCTTTATTATTTTACATGTTTACGCAATCGTATTGTAAAAACAAGTCACATTCCAGTAAGTAAAGTTTTTTAATGCCTTTATATCTTTTTTTGTCGAGCTTTTTTTTTTCGCTACTCATTCACATGCAGTTCTTTCAGTCACTCGATTCTCATCTATCCACCATGCCTCTTTTGTTTCCATACTTTTACAATAAAGTTTAAAGTAAAAAGTCAGCATGTCTGTTGCGTGTTCTTTACTATTCAACATGTGTGGTCCTCAGTGCTATTCCAACGGCAGAAATATGTATGTCCAGAGGCTTACAACTGGCGGTTTATTCTCCGTATCGCCTTTTCTGATGAGGCACAGGCTGGTATGCAAGCTGCAGTTTTCGCATGCTCGAGCCAATCACCGTGTACTCTATTGTTTCGGACCCGCATAAGCAGAGTCTCGAGCCTACTGCGACCTCATCAGCGCGACCCATGTGGACATGTTACGACGGAAACGCGAGCGTTTTCAACGTCACAGTAAATGTCAACAGCCAGCCCTCTGTCTAGCAGTCTAAGCTTTTCAAGCTAGCCAGTTCTCTATCCTCATGACTGATGCGACTAAATTTGCACTACGTCAGGCTGACAGTCATTTGCCGTCACTGCAATGTGTGTGGATTATATAAAATCATACTCAATCGTGTTCATTGGTCAGGTCATTCACAAACTATCAATGCTATCCCCATCATGCACTTGCTGTAAGTGTGATGTTACGTTACGGTGAGGACAAATCAGCTATGGTTGGAAAAAAAAATACTCCGCAAGAAAATAATTGCAATAAGCACTGCTAGACAGCCCAGTGGAACTGCAGTAGGTTTTTAATTTTGAACGCCGGACGCCACACGTTCAGTTAGCAATGTTTTTCGCTTAGAAATTGACCAGTGGATGCCGATTATGCGAGTAATTCCTTATGAATAACGTCAAGGTTTGTTGCTTAAAAGCAATTGCTGAGCATGCTGGTAAACAAGCGTTGATATACACAGTGCAACGAACGAACAAGGACAAAGAAAGGGTCCACAACGCAAAGAGCTTTGAGGTGTGTGTCCTCCCTTTGTTGTTCTTCCGTAGTGCTGTTTGTATGATAACCAAAGGACGGTAACCACTGGAGGAGGGCTTGGAAACACATTGTTACCTAGTCCTGTATTCCGGCAGCAAACATGCGCATATCCGACTTTAGGACACAATTTACTCCTCTCCTTCACAATATAATTCTCCTCTTAGCGCTCAGTTTTCGGTGACAAACGCCATTTCTCAAAGACATGGTTGATTATAAAATGCCTACAATTTCCAAACAAACTTCCTCACGTAAGTACACCTTAGCAAATCTTTACTAATATTGGGCGAGCATAGACTGCCAGGCACAGTTTTGCCGAAGGATCAAAGAGAAGCGAAAACATGCGAGAGAAGGTGCATGTCCACAATTCCTGCTTCCGGAGTGAGCGCCGTGTAATGGGCCGTTGTGACCTGTGCCAAGCAACGGCTGATCTTAATCATACGTCATGCGTCGGAACACCAATCAGCTGCAACCAACTGATTTGACGAATAGAGCAGGCAATACTGAAAAGAACATGCGCCTCCGATAAACAGCCAAACATGCCCTATAAAGCGCTTGAAACTCACACTTTCGAAAGACAAGTAGTATAGTGCCTATGATATGCGTATATCTTTACCGTTATAAACGAGTAATTACTCATTAGTACCCGCCCGAGAGCAACCAAACCGTTGTTAGCAGTGTTGGAGGATTCCCAAGATCTTTTGACCTGAAGTAAAGTAGCCTGGTCCGGCATTCGAACTCAGGACCAGTGTCAGTCCGGCGCAGTAGGCGAACAGTGCTGGGCAAATGCTTAGGGAATCCTTCATAGCAGAGCATGATCCCAAACGAGGCAGCAATTGGCCTTCATTACAACAGATGTCCTCCCGACGGCACCCGCAAGCGAAATCAAGCGCTGGTATTTTACATGGAACGCTACGCGTTTGCAACGATGCTGAGCCACAAGTAGCAAAATAGAATACAAAATGCGCACGCTGTCGGAACTCCTAACCGCTACGGTGGCTCAGTGGTTAAAGCGCTAGAATACTGAACCGAAGTATCTGGCCTTCAACCAAACCGCGGCGGCCGCGTTTTAATGGAGGCGAAAAGCAAAAGCATCCGTGTGGTGTACGATGTCAGAGCACGGTAAAGATCCTTAGGTGGTCGAAATTACTGCGTATCTCTCCATTACTGCGCCACTTTCTCTCTTTCTTCATCCACTCTCTCTTTCCACCCTTCCCTTACGGCGCCGTTCACGTATCCGCCGAGAAGCGTGACAGATAGTGCCGCCTTGCTTTTCCTATAAACCAATTTACACATTACATTTTTAACTGAACTCAGTCATAAAATTTGTTTGTCGGTGTTTAACAGCTAAGGGAATTAAAGTAAGCATGATCGTTGGTCATGCTAGTACCTTCTCCAGATTTTCGCTAAGCTCCCCCTCGGCGCCGCTGATCTTGGAAATCCACGTTGGCGCGATTTATTAAAAATGAATTTTCGCAAGCCTCGACGTTTCCCGCGACACACGAACCAATGAAGACTTCAAAGATGTACACAAGTGCTATCAGATAGTAAGCTTCCAGTGTGTCTTCTTTCTTGTATGTGGTGCCGAATTCTGTACGAACGTAATAATAGGCTCAGTTTCGATTGAAAAACGCAGGTCAGGATCATCTCGTGGAAAAGCTGACATGCGTCTAGATCTCTGCTCGCGCCTGCTTTCAAACTCGCATCCTCTTCAAACACTTGGTTTCAGCTCTTCAGTGACGTAAGGTGACGCCGTTATATCTTTTGCTGATGCACTGCGGAAGCGGTTTGCTGCGTACACCATCATTCTTCGCAGTCCTTTCATAGAGGCCAGCCGCAATCATTTTACGTGATAACGTAAGGGACAAAGAGCTAGTGCCCGCATTATCGTGGTTGTAACGCGAAAACCAGTTCAGAGCAAAGAAAACTCAGGTCTTGCAAGCCCATGCAATCGATTTCGGTTCAACGCACTAGTATCAATATTCTTAAGCAGTCGTTCTTGGTGCAATGTTCAGGATGGTGCCATAGCATTTCACTTCTCATTTAGCATCTATCTGTTAGTCAAATTGGAGCTATAGTTTTCAACAGGCGTTCGAACCGACGATGTACATCCAAATGTATGCCGTTGATTGTAGGCGTAGGTGAACATCGAGAAATGAGACGGCAGGCGATTCTCTCTTCCCACACACTAAATTAAGCAAAAATGCGTATACACCGAGTTACTACGGAAGCAAGAGGCATCCGTGTACTCTGCGATATCAGCGCACGTTAAAGATTCTCAAGGCGTGATTCCGCTTCCTCAACGATGGGGTCCCGCAACTTTTCTCTTCCCTGGTTGTCTCTCAGAGGGTTAAACGGCGATTGTTACCGAGAGGTGTCTATGAACGCAGCCTAAAGTACCAATTCTTACGGTGAAGAAAACTTGTTAGTGTTACCGTTTTCATGCCGTCACCTCGTGGTTCTGTTAACAGCTGGTTTTGCGGCTATTAATAATTAAAAACATCACATATTACAACCTAAAGGAGAGCATCCCCCTCTAGTCGCAATATTCTAACAGATCTTTTATTCGCTCAGTCCTCAGGTAAGTACTGTCAATCCATTGCGCCACTGAAGCAACAAGTACAGCAGGCTTTAAAAGCGCTGATTGATTTATAGGAAGGGAAAGGCGCGGTAACTGCCTCACTTGTTTTTCAGTCGACACCTCAACCGCGCACTTATTCGTTTTTACATTTCCGCTATCTGTCACCAGGTGACGCTGACCAGAGGACCCTACTAAAGCCTCTTGGACCCTACATTAAGAGTTGTTTGTTGTTGTGGCTGTAGGCAGAAGGAAAAGAAAATGCACGGGCCTGCTACTGGCTCTATAGCTAAAACACCTCCGCTGTCTGATTTATTTATTTATTATTTATAGGAAGGGAAAGGCGCGATAACTGTCTCACTTGTTTTCTGTGGACACCGCAACCGCGCCGTAAGGGACGGGAGGAAAGTGGGAGTGAAAGTGGAAAGCGAGAAAGAGGAGCCGTAGTGGAGGGCTACGGAGTAATTTCGACCACCTGGGGATCTTTAACGTGCGCTGACATCGCACAGCACACGGACGCCTCTACGTTTCGCCTCCATCGAAACGCAGCCGCCGAGGTCGGGTTCGAACCCGGGTACTCCGGCACAGTAGTCGGGCATCTTACCACTGCACCACCCCGGCGGGGCCCACCTCCGCTGCCTCGTGCAGACAGAAGAGAAAATAGAGAAGAAAGAAAAGGAAGAGGGAGAGACAGACGCGCACCGCAACAACAGCCATCGTCCACCACCGAAGCGGTGGCGGGTGCAATGACGGCCTACAACAGAGAAACATTCGGTGGCAAGCTAGCCCCCGCCGCAAGCGGCGGTACCTGTCCCAGCCCCATCAGGGGAAGAGAGTCGCGTATCACCAGGTGGTCGAAATTTTTCCGTAGCCCTCCACTATAGCTTCTCTTTTCATCTTTACTCCCACCTTCCTCCCTTCCCTTACAGTTGGTGTGACCACCGCGAAGTGCGACAGATATTGCGCCTTCCCTTTCTAATACGTCAATTTACAATGTGTTGAAGAGGGTGAGAAAAATGTGGGTCATGCCTGCAACCAAGACATTCTTCTTCCATCTACACACTGGTACCCTGCCTGTCAAAACTTGGTTATATATATATTGCTACGAAGATCACGAAGCGGGCAGTGGCGCGGGGCGGAGTGCTCGCGCTAGGCCCGCTGGCCATTGATTGATTGAATGTCCTTTATTGAATGGGAAGGCTCATGGCCATGGATGGGGATAAAGGGGAGTAGACATATTCTTCATTGTTTAGGTCGTCACTCGAATCACATTGCTCTAACCAGGCCACTAAGCGAGCCAGACTTGGCAAATATCATCTGTGTGTTAGCATCAGTTTCTAGAAGGGAACGGTAGTTCAGGCGGTAGGGTTCGATCTCGGGGCGTCCAGTAGAAAAAGCAGAGCAATCCCAAAGTAAATGAGATATGCCGCCGCAGGTTAGAGTCGTACAGTGGGGGCACGTAATCATTTTCTCCGTATACTGACGCCAGCGGGCCATAATACGTGGCGTGTAAGCCGCATGGGCGATGAGCTTATTCAAAAATACTTCTTGACTTCGGGTGAGGTGGGTTCTTCTCGTAAAAGGTGGGTCTGGTGTGGCCACCTGCATGCGATGCTGACTGAGGCTACGAAGACTGGTCCGAGTATAGTGCATAAGGGCAAGAGAAGGGGTGAGTTGCCCGCCCAAGGTCGAATAATGATGAAGCAAGGGGGGTGGGGAAGTAAATGTGGACATCCCACCTGCCAAGGCAGCCGCGGCGTGTGCCGCCTCATTGCCCCCTGATTCGTCCGAGTGACCTGGGGTCCAGTGAATAGCGACAGTTCTGGTCGCGAGTTGGTGGCGTTTAAGGAGGCGCTGTATAGCCATAGCTGTTGCATCTTGTGAACCCGGAGTAGCGATTTCCTTGTAAGCTTCAAAGGAATCAGTAAGAATATGTATTGACCCAGTTCCGGTGCAAGGCACTCCTGACAAGGCTCCCCAAATCGCGAGGAGTTCAGCGTGAAGAGGGGTACCTTGAGGTAGATGGCAGGCATAAGCGCCTGAAAGGGAAGGGTTGTCATCGCATACCCAGGCCATAGAAGCGAATTCGCTTGTAATCGATGAGTCGGTGTATATGTCAGTCGTATCAGGGATTCGCTCTTGTCGGTGATGGGCAGCGAGGAGCTCGCGGGGAATGACAAAATCGCTGGCCATTAAAGCATATTTCATCGTCATGTCATCACGTCGTTCTGTTTCTGTTGTGTCGCCGTGTTCCATCGCTTGTCATGCCCCCACGTAGCATTATCAAGAAGGAATTTATGTATTATGGGAGAGAAATTGTTTCCTGTGTAACAAATCATAAACAACTAAACACATTTTCATAGATTGCAATAACGCTTTTTTGGGATGTGGTACAGCGTATCAATAAGAAGAAGCTTCCTCTTACACCGCTTCCTCTTACACACGTTTCACGACCGTGCAGTATCACAAGATGTCATGTTCTTGTTGGGACTGCACTCTGTATGGCGTATTGCAATTGAATATTGACATTTTTACATTGGAGCCAGATCTGCGCATGAATACTTTGTTCAGGGTATTGTAAAAATGCACAACGTTTTGAAAGATTCATACTGTAGTGCTGAAACAAAGTTGGTTTTTAGAAAACTAGCACAAAATAAACGACTCCGTTTTTCCCAGACGTCAAACGGCCTGGAGAACTTGTAATATATGCGCTGTATATTTTGTATTTATGTACATATAGCAAGAAAGAAAAAAACACTGCGGCTCAGTGGCTAAGACGCTCGGCCACTAAGTCGGAGTTCCGGGTTTGAATCCGACTGCGACTGCCAAGCTTCGATAGAGGCAAAACGGAAAGGCGTCCGTGTGCTGTTCTATGTCAGTGCACGTTGTTGTGGCTGTAGGAAGAAGGAAAAGAAAATGCCCGTGCCTGCTACTGGCTCTGTAGCTAAGTGTTGCGCCTCAATAAAGTCTTGTACTACTACTGCTCTGTAGCTGAGCCACCTCCGCTGCCTCGTGCGGGGAGTTCACCTCGAGCGCGCACCAAGGGCTGACGTGTTTTCCGTCGGCTCCGGTGCCTCTCGCCGCGAACTGCGACCCGCCGACCCAAGCGGGACGGACATTCGCCGAAAAGCGTCTGGCCCAGGCCGCGCTGCCGCGGCTGCCTCCTCCGCCCGGCGGCTGACGCCGTCTCCGAGCCGAGGAGCCCTTCCGGAGAATATGGCCGCTCTGCAAGCTCAGCGAGGCTACGATCCCGAGACTATGGCCTGGTCCACGGTCCCGGTTGCCCCAACCGAAGAGCTTCCGCCGGGATCAGCTCTCCGGCATGAAAATCTGTTCAAGCTCGTGGAACGCCGCTCCCAGCGACGTGCGCTGGCATCGCACAGCGCACGGACGCCACTTCGTTTCGCCTCCATCGAAACGCAGCCGCCGTTTCGATGGAGGCTAAACGAAGTGGCGTCCGTGTGCTGTGCGATGTCAGCGCACGTTAAATATCCCCAGGTGGTCGAAATTACTCCGTAGCCCTCCACTACGGCCCCCCTTTCTCTCTATCCACTTTCACTCCCACCTTCATCCCTTCCCTTACGGCGCGGTTCAGGTGTCCACAGAGCAAGTGTGACAGATACTGCGCCTTTCCCTTCCTATGAACCAACCAACCAACCAACGAGCCAAGATAGCGTCCTCCGCCGCGTCAGCGAAGTCAGCGCTCTCAAATCAGCAAAATGGCGTCCAGTGCGAGGATGCGTCCCAAGGCGGTTCAGCTCATAAGCCGACACCGAAGTGGAAACCCAGACCACTTCCAAGATTCCATCCGGATGACTATCAAGTCGTCCTCAAACCCAGCACAACGGTGGCCCTCCGGGATTTGTATCAATGCGGTCAGTTGGGAGAAGCTTTCAAGGCCCTACTGGGTGAGTCGGCGGCAGCTACTCTCACTCTGCTTCCTTCATGGGAGCAAAATCTCGTTGTCACGGGCACCCCGGTTGCCGACGTGGCAGATCGCCTCATTGGCGAATTTCAACTTGCCTCTCCGAAAGGCTCCATTGCCATGCGGGGCCATCTTAAGCAAACCGACAATGTTTCTAAAGGTGTCATCACCGTAGCGAGCTGCGAGACCACTGCGTCCCTGCAACAAAAAATTCAATGGCGAGCCGGAGACATTGTCGACATCCGAAAATACGGCACCTCCAACGCGGCCCAGCTCACCTTCGCCGGGAAGACTGTGCCTCGGTATGTGCATTACAACTCAGAAATTGCCCTGGTCCGGGCATACAAAAGAACAATTCCGGCATGTGTGAAGTGCGGCACTGTTGGACACCGGGCGGACACATGTCCCAACCCGAATGGTGAAAACTGCGGCCTGTGTGGCCAAAAAGTGCCGGCAGTGGAGGGGGTGCGGGCTCCTCACGACTGTCAGCCGAAATGTGCGACATGTGGGTTCGGGCACCCAACAAACTCTCCTGAGTGCTCGAGGAAATTCCGCTCACCCTCTACGGCCAAGCGCTCGGGGCCTGCAGCAACACGGCATTCTGACGGGAAGCCAAAACACTCCGGCGCCACAACCAAAGACATCGCAAAACGTCAGACCAACATCACAGCGAAAAAGCAGCAAGAGTCCCCTGACGGAGGTGGCGCCAAGGGACAGACGCCTCCGCCACCACCGAATGGGGGATAAGGCCACAAAGCCCATACTAACAAGACGGATGGCACAGCTGACGCTTGGGCCCGTGCCGTGAAAAATGACAAACAGGTGAGTGGCATGGGTGAGGTTGCCTCCTCTCCTCTCCCTCCCTCCCATTCTCACGTTGATATCGAGCTCCAAAAACAGATGGCAGCAATCCGGGCCCAAAATGAGATGCTGCTTACCAAAATTCAAGCTTTAGAAAGCAGATTGGCTTCTAATCCTCCCTGCCCTCCTAGCCCGGAGAACATGAAGAGCGAGCCGGTGGCATCATCACCAGCCTTCTCGGCGGTCCTTGCTGAGATGGAGGCCCGCCTGACTATGAAACTTACCTCAATGATCAGTGCAGCAATGGAGCAGGTCCTGACCAAGGTCATGGAGACTGTTCCGGCTATGATTTCAAAACATGTCAGTGAAAATGCCCGCCTTCTCCGACGATCAGGACCCCTTCGGGTTGTGTCCTCTCGACTTCCCAAAACAAGCCGTCGAGTCATAGACTCGGACTCCGAGGAAGCTGCCCCTCACCCGGGGACTGAGCTCCATGCCCAGCCTTTGGGTGCTGGCTCTGAGGTAGTCGCTCCCTCCAAATTTATATTTAATCCTAATGATGGCGGTGCCCCCTAAAAGTAGGCGCCTTCCACCTTCAAACTCGGCTTCCCCATTTACAATAACACAGTGGAACTGCAGAGGTTTCCGTGCTCGCTGTAAGCGGGCCAACTTCCGTCTTTACCTCGCAACTTTTGAATGCTTACCAGCCGTGGTAGCCCTCCAAGAGCCAGGGATGGGCGCCGCACTCACAAGCTATACGACATTCCAACAAGACCCCTCGACTTGTCTTTGTGTCCACAAAAATTATACAGCTAATCTTATCGACCTCGACCTCCAAATTGTATATTCCTACGTGATGGTGACTCTCCTCCCTATCCGCAATCAGGACCCACCACTTCACATTCTCAATGTATACTGTCCTCCTAAACTGCAACACATTTCTTTTTCAGACCTCTTCAGCCGAGCGCTGAGAGTCGCGGGTGGAGACCCCCTCCTGATTGTAGGCGACTTTAACGCCCCCAGTCGGCTTTGGGGCTACCACCGTGAAGAAAAGCGAGGGCGCAGGTTGGCGGAGCTTGCGTCCACGCTGGGCCTCACTCTTCACACTGACCCCATCCACCCAACCCGACTTGGTAACTCCGTGACAAGGGACACCTGTCCGGACCTCACCTTTACTTATAACATCCAACATGCAGACTGGGTCAACACCGAGGAAACCCTCGGCAGCGACCACTGCATTATCAATACCACAATCAGAACTCGTCCACTCTCTAAACCCACAACACAAGCCCGTCTCCCAGATTGGACGAACTTCAGACAAAATTTCGACAACACAACATCCATTACAGAGCAAGGGTACACCTCATGGTCCCAGCATTTGGTTTCACACCTTCGCTCCACCGAAACTCAGATTCAGCTTTCAGAGGTGGTATCGGATGTGGACAACCACTTACTCCACCTCTGGGAAGCTCGGCACTCCCTCGTCCGCCGATGGCGCCGGCAGAAACATAACAGAAACCTTAAAGCTCGAATTGCCGAGCTCACCCAGCGAGCGGCTGAGTATGCGGCCCAGCTCGCCGACTCTAACTGGGTGGATAGGTGCAACACGGCAGCGCGTCAAATGTCCAGCCGAAACACATGGCGCCTCTTTCGCGCCCTCATTGATCCAACTCAGACCCGTAGAAAACACAAAAACATCTTCAGCGTGTAATCCACACCTTCTCTGGTAATACTACACAACTCGCGCACAAACTCAGGGACCGATATTTGTGCAACATACAGGACACCCGTGGGCAGGCGTACTCTTATGCAGGCTCTGAGAACGCTGAGCTTGATCAGCCGTTTAAGCTCCACGACTTACGGGCAGCCCTGGGCAAAATGAAACGTGGTACTGCACCTGGCCGGGACAAAATCACTGTTAAATTACTAGCTAACCTTCCCGACTCAGCTTATACCACTTTATTGGACTACATCAATGCAATATGGCGAGGAGATACGCCACTCCCCATTGATTGGAAAACCGCTGTGGTCACATTCATACCAAAGGCCGGCAAAGCAATAAACACGGACAACCTTCGCCCCATCTCTCTTACCTCTTGTGTGGGCAAACTTATGGAGACGATGGTACGGGAACGGTTGTCTGAGTACCTTGAGACACAACATGTCTTCGCGGACACCATGTACGGATTTCGCCCACACAGATCCGCACAGGATGTCTTGCTTCAACTACATCGGGAAGTCCTTGACCCCCTCGAATGCCCTCATAACGACAGGGTCGTACTCGCCCTGGATCTTAAGGGGGCTTTCGACAATGTAACGCATGATATTATTCTCACTCATTTAAGTCAAACCAACTGTGGTCACCGTGCCTTCCAATATATCCGCCAATTCCTCACAGACCGCCAATCTTACATCCGCATTCAGGATAACGAACACGGCCCCTTCCCCCTAGGTACCAGGGGGATGCCGCAAGGCGCAGCGCTTTCTCCCCTGCTATTCAATTTGGCCATGATGCGCCTGCCGGCCCAGCTGGGTGCTGTCGAGGGCGTGCAGCATGCTCTGTACGCCGACGACATCACCCTGTGGGCTACACAGGGCTCACTTGGAGACATTGAGGCCAGCCTGCAGCAGGCGGCGACTATAGTAGACCGCTATGCTAGCCGCTGCGGCCTTCAATGCTCCCCACAGAAATCGGAATTTGTGCACATCCGCCCCTCTCCAAAATGCACTACTAAAATTCAACTTACTCTTCAATCAGGTCCAATTCCAGAAACACAAGAAGTCCGAGTACTGGGACTCTTCATTCACCAACACCGCAAGCCAGACACCACATTGGCTAAACTCCGCAAGGTGGGGGACCAGGTGGGCCGCATGGTCCGCCGGGTTTCCAATAAACGCGGGGGGTTACGAAGCAAGGATGCCTTGCGGCTGGCAAACGCCTTCGTAACCAGTCGAATCCTTTATTCGACTCCATATCTCCCCCTCCGGAAGCAAGATGAGGATGCCCTCGAGGTCATTTTCCGCAAAATCATTAAGCGGGCCCTCGATATTCCGGTGAATACCTCAAACCAGCGCCTCATGGCGCTGGGAATGGTGAACACCTTCAGGGAATTGAGGGAAGCGCACCTCACAAATCAATATACGCGTTTGTCGCAGACGCAGTCGGGCCGCCGCCTTCTTGCCCGGCTCCACATAAAACATACGACACTTATGGAAGAACGGGCACGCATTCCAGCACCGTGGAGATACGCCCTCCGCGTACGCCCTCTTCCCGCCAAAATGGCACGCGAAGACCATGATGGCAGACGCCTGGCGCGGGCGGAAGCCCTGGCACGCCATTATGGTTCTAAACCCGGCGTTTTTTATGTGGACGCCTCTGGCCCGCACCATGGGGGGTGGTACACGGCCGCAGTCGTCCACGAGTCGAAAACAGTCAACGGTCTTAGCTTCAGAGCCCGCAACATAACTCATGCGGAGGAGGTCGCCATAGCATTGGCTGCTTCCCACTCTGACTCGAAATATATAATTTCCGACTCGCGAGGGGCCTGTCGGAATGTCGAACAGGGCTGGACCCCTTATCTAGCCTACCGAATACTTCAACATAGCTCCTACATTGGGGACCCCGCTACCCGATATATTATTTGGGCTCCTGCTCATCAGGGGCTAGCTGGAAACGAGGCTGCCGACGCCGCCGCGCGCGCGCTCTCTCTCCGGGAAGTTTCCTCCTCCTCCCCCTCCGACCAGGACGCTGATCCTAATCCGGCTTATACATTCAAAGATATCGTAAATTACTACCAATCTAGCCACAGCCTTTACCCCCGCCCATGTAAAGGCCTTTCAAAGGCGGATGAGCGGCTCTTACTCCGCCTCTATACAAACACACTGCTGTGCCCGGCAGCTCTAAAACACTTCGACCCTGCTTTCTCTGGCAGCTGCCCGCACTGTGGGGTGGTGTCTTCGGACATCTACCACATGGTGTGGGCCTGCCCCTCAAATCCGGCTATCCCCCCTCACCCTAACCCAACCCAGGAGGACTGGGAGGCGACCCTGCTCGGCTGCTCCGACCTGAAGGCCCAACGGGCCTTAGTCGGGCGAGCCCGAGCGGCGGCAGACGCCACTGGGGTCCCGAACTAGGGACCTCCACCTAGTGTTTGTGAGGGTTGGCCCCTTCAGGGTCAGCTCACGCATAACCTCCTGTATTTGTCCTATATAAATGTTTTCTACCACCACCACCTCGTGCGGACTGAAGAGAAAATAGAGAAGGAAGAAAAATTGCCGACGATTACGTTACTGCCTAATGCGAAATTTGAGCGCAGCTCATCAGCTGTTTCACCGTTTCGATAGATTGAGGCAAAGATTTCGAGCAGGACACGTATGTACAATTACAGACAACTTTCCTGCGAGAAGTGGTGTGGTCGTTCAAGTTTTTGAGCGTGAGGTACTCTGTAGAGTATTTAGCGACGGTACCACCTAAGCGACTGTACAAGGATCTTATTTCACAATTGTTCCCAGCTCCATTGTACAGAACCTTATACTGTGAAGGCCCAGGGAAAGATGTGCTCAAACGAGTTAAAAACATGACTGTTGCACCGGGCGTAAAAACATTCTTTTGTAAATTGCATACAGGAACCCTCCCAGTCAAAACATGGATGGAAGAAAAGGACCTTTTTATACCTTGGGGCTCAGTCTGTCTACTATGTAGGAAACCTGAAACAGTTGAGCACGTGTTCCTGGATTGTTGGGATGCGGTGTTTTACTGGGATGTGTTACAAAGGACACTTAAAAAAGACCTGCCATTGACGCCACGTGGAATTCGGTACTTGACAACTATTAATGATGATTTTCTGTATGACCTCATCATGCTATTGGGCCTTCACAGTATTTGGAGGAGTATGATGGCTTATAGACACTGTGATGTCGATGCACGATCTGTATGTGATTATTTTGTTGAACAAGTGTATAAACTAAAAGAAATTTTGAAGCAGCAAGACGCTGCGGAGGAGGTCTTGAGTCTGATGGGCGAACTTGGGGTAATGAAAGTCCATTAGACACGGTTGTCAGCCAAGGGGCATGGCAACCACGATCTTTTACTGATGTATTTGTACTAATTCATGCAATAAAAAAAAAATCTCGTGGCTGAGTGGTAGCGTCTCCATCTCACACTCCGGAGACCCTGGTTCGATTCCCACCCACCCCATCTTGGAAGTTGCTTTTTATTTATGAAGTGCATGCCGGGATTTATCGCTCACGGCCAACGCCGCCGACGACACCAACTTTTCTGCGACACGAGCTCCTTAACGCTGTCGCGTTAAAACCGTTCCAACTCATTTTACTACCCCTCATGTAATTGGTTAAATTGGTTGGTTCACAGGAAGGGAAAGGCGCAGTATCTGTCACACTTGCTCTGTGGACACCTGAACCGCGCCATAAGGGAAGGGAGAAGGTGGGAGTGAAAGTGGAAAGAGAGAAAGGGGAGCCGTAGTGGAGGGCTACGGAGTAATTTCGACTACCTGGGGATCTTTAACGTACGCTGACATCGCACAGCACACGGACGCCTCTTCGTTTCGCCTCCATCGAAACGCAGCCGCCGAGGTCGGGTTCGAGCCCTGGTATTCCGGACAGTAGTCGGGCGTCTTACCCCTGCACCACCCCGGCGGGGCTTTTAAGTTTGGAGATCAGGACATGGAATTCGGCAGGCTATTCGGAGTTGCTGGGGCCCCTATGTTGTTTGTATGTTGTAACTAATCTGATGCTCTTCTTGCTTGCATGTTGCCTATCTTGAAAGAGAAAGAAAGATTATTTCGTATATTGAGGATATTGGTTGGTTCATAGGAAGGGAAAGGCGCAGTATCTGTCACACTTGCTCTGTGGACACCTGAACCGCGCCGTAAGGGAAGGGATGAAGGTGGGAGTGAAAGTGGATAGAGAGAAAGGGGGGGCGTAGTGGAGGGCTACGGAGTAATTTCGACCACCTGGGGATCTTTAACGTGCGCTGTTAAATTGGTTCACAGGAAGGGAAAGGCGCAGTAACTGTCACACTTGCTCTGTGGACACCCGAACCGCGCCGTAAGGGAAGGGAGGAAGGTGGGAATGAAAGTGGAAAGAGAGAAAGAGGAGCCGTAGTGGAGGGCTACGGAGTAATTTCGACCACCTGGGGATCTTTAACGTGCGCTGACATCGCACAGCACACGACGCCTCTTCGTTTCGCCTCCATCGAAACGCAGCCGCCGAGGTCGGGTTCGAACCCGGGAACTCCGGCACAGTAGTCGGGCGTCTTACCACTGCACCACCCCGGCGGGGCTAACGTGCGCTGACATCGCAGTACTAAAAACACAGAAGGAAGAGAGGGAGCAAGCAAGAAACCAATCATGTTGAAGCTTGCTACGATGGGATGTAATTCAAGCGTGGGCTGGACCTCAAGCCTTTAAAACTGAGCCCGGGAGCTCAGCCGGTTGTCCTGAGTTATAGTTTCAGGCATACATCTTTAGATATGGTGAGCTGGTCCGATCCTGTTTTGCTTGTGTCCTACTTGCTGTAAACATTGAAAGCCATATATATAATTTTCGGTTAATCTTTTTCTTAATGATTAGGTGTCGCGGTCCATTTGTTCATCATCCCTCGTCATCATCTCGGACAGGGTGCAGTTCCGATGCGAGTTGCTACATCCTCAAGCCTTCAGAGGAACCCCGAAAAAAAAAAACTGACTCCTAGCATAGGTGGATTCCACGTCGTACCTCCAGTACATTTGTTCTCTTGCGCAAAGTTCTAGTGTCCCTGCTCCTTTAATGATTGTCATAAGCGAGCCAGCAGGAAATCCTTCTGCCCAGACTCCAAATTTAAAAAGTTTAGCGCACACTTAATCTCCGCATTAAAAGTATAAGAAGCGTGGTGTGAGTGTATAGCGTTAGTGCTGGGATATTCGAGCGTACAGAGGTCTTCTCTGCAACTGTACCAGTGCGTATACAAGTGCCACTAAATGTGTGAGTGGCCTCCTCTATAACTTGGACCACCGCAAGCAACGCTCTGTATTGTGATATCATCACACTTCATTCGAATCCTAACTCCTCTTTACTTCCCCTTTCCTCCTTATCTCGTGCGATGCAGCAGGCCAGAGTCACCTTACCGCTGTTCGACCTGTTCATCTTTTTTGCATGAAATTACTTTCTCCATTTCTCAAAAGGATACACTCAGTTTATACAGCGAACAGCGCCTCCGGACAGAGAACGATGAATCCACGAGGAAACTTTGACCTGGACGCAGGTTTCACAGATTATTCAAGGTCACTTTAAAGTGAAATGAATTACTTTATTAATCTCAATCATTTGAGACACGCGGCGACCTTTATTTTGCATTGCTAGTCAGGCTTTATTCCCTTTCATTGCACGCGTGATAGCATGCTCCAAGTGAATGGTGTGCGTTGTTTTGATTTCCAAAACGATCTGACTGTAACACTGTAACATGTGAGTGTAACATGTGAGTTTATGAGCCTGCCAGCCTATCAGAACTTTCGCGAAACAACATCGACGGCAGAGCCAACGCGAGCTTTCTTGTTACACGCGACTTTTACGCTATTATGTAAAACAAGTATCGACAATTATGAGTTGTGCTGGCCACTACCAACGGTGTCAATCACAAATGCTGTCATATCTCCTTGGACAGTGGTTAAAAAAATGACCGGAAGCCGACACAGCAACAGCCCTTCCGGTATCTCTTGCGGAGCTCGGCATCTGGATCAGTACAAAACGCCCACTGATATGGACGAGGTCGTTGCTATAAACGTGAGCACGCGCACCTTCATGGAAAAGAAGGCAAATTTTGCATCGCTCCGGTAATGTTATCTCGGCGTTGCTATCGCTGCCACCGACGATAGTCTTCGTCGTACTCTGCCATCGACACACACGTGACGACAGGTATCATTTCATTTAACGGCGAATCTGCGAACCAAAAGGGTGCCGGCTCCGCCCAGGATAAGCCTCCAAGTCCATATTACCATCGGCCACGGTGAGCTTCCAAGGACAATTCGATGCGATCGCAGGCCGCAGTTACGGGGTCCGTTTCTCGTAGCTTGAGACAAAATAAGCTTCCGCTTTGAGTGATCTCCTAAAAAACATCTGGCCACAAGCAAACGCTCCGACTTAAAAGCCTTTGTATACCTCTGTATAATCTCCACAGCCAGATCACTTACTTTCTGGTAGATATACATTATTAGTTATTTCTGGCTGTACGGCGCTTGTTCGAGAAAACGACAAATTTGTTGCTGAAAACGTTTGGTTGAAAACATGACTTCCTTCCACGGCACTCAGTTCAGACTCGTGGCGTTAGGCCCGAGAAATATTTACGGTCACCGTGCAGAATGTAATGTTCAAATTGTACTGAAATAAAACAGTCTTGCAGTTGGCGGAAAAAGAAGAGGAATGGTGGCGATACCTGGGGTCATGTTTTATATGGATCTGTTTTCCACTTCGGATGCATTTTTTATTTCATTTCCACTTGGTCTACCGTCATTGGTCGCTGTTGCTGTGTAGCGAAGGTGCCGTTCTCAGGCATCCGTGGGAACAGACCGAATCACTGGCCCATTGGTACCGGACCTCCGCATTGGCTGCGTGAGGCAGCCGGTGATTAAGTGTGGCTTTGTGACAAGTGACGATAGCTATCATCCAAGACGGGGCTCTGCGCTTGTGATTTCTGTGACTAACTACTCCCTGATTTCGACTGATGCTGCCGTGAACGCTCACGTTTCGCCAAATGAAGTGAAACATAGATCCTTGCAGAATGTATTGCACTTTTGTTTATCGTTTTTTGCATTTCCAGAAAGCCCTCTTCTCGCCTAAAGTAACCATGCTGTGACATTGGAGCGCAATAACGTATCCATAGAGTCTCGCTAAAATTGGTTCGCTGTGTCCTTTTATTACTATACAAAATTAAAAGAAGAGCTGGTACATCCGACATATAACACACCAATCGACTACTTATTAGGTGGTACTCTTTTTTTTATAAGAAGTTCAAGAAGACCTCACTGCCGTAATAATTTGTGCGCAGTTCTAGGCAGAAAACGTTTATTTATATTAATAACGTGCAATGTCTTGAAGAGATTCAAGCTGAGCATGATGCCGTAGTACGGGTCTTCAAACATTTAGACCACCTGGGGTTCTTTAACGTGCACTGACATCTGAGAGTACACGGGCGCCTTGCTATTTTGCATCCATCGATTAGGGCGCTCGACTGTTGGATACCGTGTCCTTAGGATCAGCAGAAGAGCGTCGAAGCCACATGCTACTGCCGGAGAGGAGAGGAAAAGGGCCTGTCTGTGTCTCCCTTACGCTTGCTTTATGTTGTGCAACTTTTTTATCTAAAGAAATACAAGAACCCCATAGGCAACGTGCACGAAATCGGCGCCACACTGAGGTGGTGGCGCGAAATAGTTTAATTGGGATCGACGACACGCAGAAAAGCTTCGTTTCTCCTTTGCGAGAGCTTCTTCATAGAATCGAGATGTCGTCATAGTCGGTCTGACGACATTATTGGCAATTCTCACATTATCGACGGCACATAGCTGACGCGCCGTGGTGCCGTCGGCGAAGAAGTTTCTCGAAATTAAGACGTACAAAAGGACGACGTAGCAAGCACTTTCCTACGTCGTACCGGAAGCGCAGTGGAAAATTAGATGTAGGCAACACTGCTGCGTGCCTTTTTGTACGCCAGCGTAATAGAAACGTGGGAGCTACGATTTCATTGCTGGACCAATACCAGCAGCCTGCAGAAACTGCGGATATGGAAAGCCAGCCAGTCTCAATGGTCGTATTTTCACAATATTTTCAGACATAACCTCTTTCCAGCCGAAGTGTAATTGGTCGTGTTTTGATATTTTCAGGCATGACCTCTTTGTCCCAGGTAGCCACTCGGTAGCACGACAGCTTTATTTTTATAACTACTTGGATCATAATATTGTCACGGTGTAGGTGATTGGAGCTAGCTTAACAGAGTCGGTACCGGTAAAATTCCACGGTCCAAGTTTTGGGCACGTCCTGCGAGTGCGGAGCCGATTCACTTCAACGTCTTTTTCGCTCCGAGCGCCCCTTGGCATTATTCCCTCCTTAAGCGTAACACACAGTCATACGTGCACACAAGCGGACAAAAGCAAACAAAAGAAGTTTACAGATGCTGTTTGTCAGTTACCGCGCAAAATAAGGCTTCATTCTTAAGGCATGAACTATCTCTGGACGAGGTAGCCGACGGCCTCTGTGCCCTGGTCCATTCGGGAGCCCCTCGTAGTTGACGTTGCTGATGCGCCGCAAGATTTTATGTGGTCCGAAGTAGCTGCAAATCAGCTTTTCTGATCGGCCGCGGCATCGAACAGGAGTCCACGCCCACACCTGGTCCCCGGTGTTGTAGAAAGCTTGTCTGTGGCGGAGGTTGTACCGGCGTGAATCCTTGTCCTGTTGCTGGGCGATGTGAACGCGTGCTAGTTGGCGTGCTTGCTCAGCATCTCGGGCAAACTGCTCGGCGTCAGAACAAAGCTCGCTATTTATTTCGCAAGGGAGCATTGCGTCTGTGGACAAGCAGTCGGAGACATCAGAGACGCGTTTGGCGAAAGCTACGGAAGTGGCACGAAAAAGGTGCCGATAATCGCGCGCAAAATTGGTAGCAAGTGCCTTTGACTGACCACGGTGAAGATGGATCAAACTGCGGGCCACGCAGACTCCTTGCGTCAACGGTAACGAGACGTTAGTTTCGCCTATTGCGTCACCATCATGAAGTACATTGCATTTGACATTAACGAAGGTGCTGGCTCGGGGTGGCAGCGTGACACTGTCCGCATAAACTCGAAGCACATTGAGTGGTCGCTTTGCCCTGTTGAGGGCCACTGCTTTCTCAGTAGAAAACGAGACCTTAAAATCCCGGAGGTCAATAATTGCGCCATATTCACGAAGAAAATCTACGCCCAAAATCAGGTCACGCGAACAGCTTTTCAGAACAAGGCAGCTTACCACAAATGTTGACTCTTGAATTTGAACTCTGGCCGCGCACATGCCTAGAGAAGTAATCAGATGACCACCCGCAGTGCGAACGTGTTTGCCAGCCTACGGAGTCAAAACCTTCTTGATAACTGCGGCAAACTGGCTGCTGAAAATAGAATAATCAGCGCCCGTATCCAACAAAGCTCGAACATGGCGAGCATCCAGTATTACGGGTATGTTCAACGAAAGCCGCTCGCGAATGTCAGGCTTCTGAGTCTTTGAGTGCTCTGCGTCGGTGTACGCGCTCTGCTTCACCTGCAATTCGTCGCCGTCGCAGGTGCGTTGTTGCGGCGTCCGTTCCATCGGCAATTCGTCCTCGTTACGGGTGCGTTGTTGCGTCGCCGGTTCCACCAGCCATTCGTCGTGGCTGCAGGTGCGTCGTGATGGCGTCGAGGTGGCGTTATGATCGGTAACAGCGGACATTTCCAATGTCGATGCGTAGTCTTTCCGTGTCCGCGTCGATAGGAGGTCTCCCGCGCAGCAATTTCCAGCGAGCCTACATCCGAAGGTCACTGGTTTCAGTTTTCCCGCCGGGGACTGGGCGATGAAGAACCCACAGCAGATGGCGAAGGGCGAGCCCTGGGCGACGGTGATCTAGATTGCCGCGAGACGGGACAACTCGGCGCTGATTGTTGACGAAATCTTCAACTGCTCAAAGCCGTTCGACGTAGCGAAGCCGCGGAGAATAAACGGAAAAATCTTCGAGGCCCAGTCAACGGCATTGACAGTGCCGATAGATATGACCCGGTTCGCTGCAGTGAAAGCATAACGGCCGTCGGTCGGGGGTACGCCACTCGTCTGCTTTCTGTGTAGACGGTCGGGAATATGTGACGTACTGGATCACGGGGGCTGCTGTTTTCGGCCCAGCTGCGTTTGCAGGAATGAGGGACGGTGACGAGGGCGGAGAGTGTTGCAGAACCTCGGCGTATGTGGGGCTGTTACACTCAGGTAGCGTAAGAGTAGTAGCGCCGCGACGTTCACCTCTTGGAAACGGATGCCGGAGCGCTTGCTGCACCTCGTCGCGGACAACGCTCGCAATCGAGGTAGTAGATGGTTGCGGTGTGCCATACAGCAGTCGGAGTTCGTCGCGCACAATCGAACGTACGAGCTCCCGTAGCGCCGATGTGTCCATGCCATGCGATGGGAATTCGGCAGAGACGAAGGCGGCGTGGGCGATACGTTCCTGTGCCGAAGCTCGCTGCTGAAGCACTTTCCCAATCGAGGATGTTTCCGCAAAGAATTCTGCGACAGTTTTCGGCGGGCTGCGCACCAGGCCAGCAAAAAGCTGCTCTCTGACGCCACGCATGAGGTAGTACGGCTTTTTGTCCTCAGACATCGTAGGGTCCGCACGCTTGAAGAGGCGCGTCACGTCTTCGAGATACGCCGCGACGGTTTCATTAGTAATTTGGACCCCAGATTGGAGAGCACGTTCAGTCCGTTCACGGCGATCTGAGCTACCTTAAGTTGCCGCACGATGACATTTGAATTCACTCCAAGCAGACAGCTGCTCTTCATGGTTCTTAAGCACGTCCGAGCGCCATCCTCAAGGCTGAAGTAGACGTTTCGATGCCGGGCGGCGTGATCCCAGAGGTTGAACGTAGTGCTGCAACCAGTCGTCGGCATCTTCATAGGTGTCCCCGTGAAAGGACTTTGGGACGCGGAGGTTCTGAAACGTCACGTAGGTGGGGGTCGCGCCAGGCATTGCGACGACGTCGTGGCTGCCGGTGGTCATGCCCGATGGGAAAAACGCAGGTGGTAAGCCTCGTTGCCTGCGGCTGATGCGGTGAACAGGCGTTTCCTCGAATGTATGACTAGCTCTCCCGCTTAGCGGAGGGTTACGGGACCTCAGACCTCACCTCCACCAGATTTGTCACTGTGTTGGTGATTGGGGCTAGCTTAACAGAGCCTGTAACGGTGGAATTCCACGGTCCCAAGTTTTAGGTACGTCCTGCGAGTGCGGAGCCGATTCACTTCAACGTCTTTTTCGCTCCAGGTGCCCCCTGGCATTATCATGGCTGGTCATTACAATTACAGTCGCGGTGCAACCGTAACGTACGCGTAATTGTACCTTGCGTAACTTTTTTTTTTAATATAAGCTTACAGTTACTCAATGGGGCTCGTTTATTCGAAACAACTTTTGTCTCACGGTCTTAAAGAGAAACATAAAAAAAAGAAAGCAGTGAGACCTGATCGCATATTAGGAGGTAGAAACCAGTGGGCAAAAAAAAAAATAAATCTGAACGGCGAGGTCGGTCCAATGAACTCATAGGCAAGTAGGTTTAGACGATGCGCCCGATCGGTAAACTGCACTTTACACGTTTCACGTCTGGGAATCGGATTACCAGCAAGTGAAAGCAGAAACAGTGGCTGTCACGCCTCCATAAACATGTCCCGGCTCAACTGTAAGCAGTTCAAGCTACAACGTATAACACTATAGCCAAACGGGAGAGTTGGTGGAACATATTGAATGGAAAAACAGCGCGCTCGTCACGCTGTTTGTGAGTTGTGAGTCAGCGCTCGTCTTGTGTTCCTTTGCTGTCGTGTTCGTCTGTCGCGCTGTTTTTCCATCCAATACAACGTGTAGATGTGAACAGGTTTGTCTTTGCAATGAAGCGCTCGGGAGGTACTTATCTAACCAAACTAAGTGACATCTTAGATAATACACTGAGTTTCAAGGTCAGTTCATACGCTAAAGAAAAGGAACGAAGAAATAAAAGCAAGGAGCTACAGAATTCCCTAAATGCAGCAGTTGGACGCTGTGATTTTTGCCCCGGCATGCCAATCCATAGCACTAAGTAACTTTAAGCACGAATGTAGTGCATACATTGTTTGTACGACTGAAGTGATCAGTTCAGTTCAGTCGTTCAGTCGTGTCCGACTCTTCGTGACCCTATGGACCATGTCACTCCACGCTTTCCGGTCTCTCACTATCTTCCTAACATCACATAACTTCATCTGCAGCGCCTCGAGGATGCCATCTAACCATCCCGTTCGCTGCCTACCCCTTCTCCGGCGACCCTCAACCTTTCCCAACATCAAATCTTTCTCCAGCGACTCCTCTTTTCTCATCAGATAACCAAAGTAGCTGAGCTCTAACTTTAGGATTTGACCCTCCAATGAGCAGTCAGGGTTTATGGTCGGCAATATCGACTGATTTGATCTCCTGGCAGTCCAAGGCACTCTCAAGAGTCTCCGCCAGCACCACAATTCAAACGCGTCAATTCTTCGGCGGCCAGCCTTCTTCACAGTCCAACTCTCGCATCCATACATCACAACTGCAAAGACCATAGCACGAGTTATACGGATCTTGGTTGGCAGACTAATGTCTCTGCTCTTTACTAGGCGGTCAAGGCTAGCCATGGCTCTCTTTCCCAGAAGCAGGCGTCTCCTAATTTAATGGCTGCAGTCTCCTACCGGGGTAATCTTGGAGCCCAAGAGAAAATCTGTCACAGCCTACACTTCTTGTCCCTTGATGGTCCAGGAATTGATAGGGCAAGACGCCATGATCTTCGTCTTTTTAATGTTCAGTTTAAGCCCAAACTTCTCACTTTTTTCTTGTACGCGCATCAGGAGTCTCTTGAGTTCCACTTCACTTTCTGCCATTAAAGTGGTATCATCCGCATATCTAAGGTTGTTGATACGTTTTCCAGCAATCTTCACTCCAGCTGAAGACTCCTCCAGACCGGCCTTTCTCATGATGCACTCTGCATATAGGTTAAATAGGCAGAGCGACAGTATGCAGCCTTGTCTCACTCATTTCTCAATCGGAAACCAATCAGTAAGACCATGCCCAGTTCTGACTGTGGCCTCTTGCCCTTCATACAGGTTCCAGTGCATACATTGTTTGTACTACGAAAGTGATAGCCATGCGTAAATGGTATGATGGTTCGACTTGCTGAATTGAAATCAAAGCATAAAGCGGTTGAAAGGCTAAGCATCGCGATTCATTTAGCTTCCAGCGTCGTGCAATTATTGCACGCAGCCCAGCAACAATGCAGCATTCAATACATTTTCCGTAGTGCCTGCCGCATAGAAGAGCGCTCAGCGCTGCCAGTCTAGAAGGCGGGCTACGATTGTATGCAATGTCCCTTCTACAGCTATAGTTTGCAGGCGCAGGCCGACGATCTCCTGTTTAACACCGACTAGCACAAGGCTTTTACCTGCATATGGGTATCCCCTTTTAACTAAACAACAAGAAGCAATCGTGCTGTCAAGGAATAATGAGTCCAGGCTGACCACAGACGCAATCTGGCCTACGGTCGCCATGTTGACTCGACTGCTGCACCGCCTACACTTAGAGAAAATCTCTTATAACCCTATAGCTCTTAGATACGCCATGTTTATGATGCCACAGGATACACAGAACATCAAAATAGTACAAGCGAGCTCTCTTGTAATTGTTAGCAGGGAATGGATTGCGTTTGCCAGCGCACAAAAAGACAGCAGAGCTTTGAAGGTGTGCATATACTTTGCTTCCAAGGGAGGCGGAGCTGCAGCGGCCACCGAATTCAGCCCTGCCCCAGATACCTGCTAGTGAGGCAAATGGCGCGAGGAAGAAAAAAAGGGGAAATTAAGCTTGCGTTCGATAACAGCAGCTGGACTCTGAGAACAGAGTTACATTTCAAACGTTCAAGTAATGACAGAAACGGCATAAAGAAATATAGCGACGACTCAAGCTGAAGTTCAAAGGGACAAAATGCCACGAGCGAAAGTTGCAGTTTACAAGTTAGAAGATGACAAACAGGTTTTGCAGCTCCAGTTTCAATAAAAAAACATCGAAGGCTGCCACAATCTGCCTGTTCGTCATGTTTTCGCGTTTGTACTTGTCCCTTTCACGTCGTATTCAGTATCCAACATGGCTTTGAACCAACCAGCTCAATCCAGAGTACTTCTTATGGGATTAAATGGGAATTCAATGTTTTGAACAGAGCTCCCTGATTACGAACACTCTGCTGCTCTGATGCACTCTATCAGCCCAGATGTCTTTCTCAGGCGTGCATGTTGACACAGAAAAAGACGGTCAACGTCTCGAGGGCGAAACAGTAGGCCTCTATTGTTTAGTGCGAGCAAAACACTGTCCGTATAGCACCGGTTAGCTTGCCGGACGTATTGAGGTATGCCGTCCATTTTGATATTGACACTGAAGGTATGCATGATGGATAACTGAATCTTTCCGAGGTGGCACCTGTTCAATTTCAACACATACAGCAACTTACTGCAAAATTTGACTGTGCCCCTCACACCATGGCGGTTTCTACCAGCGTTTTCAGAACACCTAGCATTTTGAATATCCCCTATGCTTACTGACTGGAAATTTAAGGATAATTACGGATAGCGGTGTTCATAAAGTTAGTATATTCTTATAGGGCACTAAAACGTAGCCATTTTAGCTTGAATTCAATATGCCGGAGAGATTATGGAAAACGTGGAGTTCCAAAAGGAATACATATATTATGACTGCCCGTAAGTTAGATTATCGCCTGCATTTGTCGCAAATATTTAAATTCACCAAACATCATCATCATCACCATCAGTCTGACTATACCCACTGCAGGGCGAAGGCCTCTCCCATATATCTCCACTTAACCTGGTTCTGTGCTAGCTGCATTCACTTGAACCCTGCGAACTTCTTAATCTCATCTGCCCACCTAACTTTCTGCCGCCCCCTGCTACGCTTTCCTTCCCTTAGAATTCAGTTTGTTACCCTAAGCGACCACCGGTTATCCTCTCTTCGCACTACATGTCCTGCCCGGTCCATTTCTTCTTAATTTCCACTAGAATGTCGGTAACTTGAGTTATTTCTCTGACCCACTCTGCACGCTTCCTATCTCTTAATGTTACCCCTACCATTTTTCGTTCCATAGCCCTCTGGGTTGTCCTCAACTTAAGTAGAACTCTTGGTTAGCCAATACTGGGAAAGTCGCTTGTAGGAGCTGCGACTGGTTTAATCGCTTGTCGTGCCATTTATGTTTTGAGCCCTCATGTCGTGAATGAAGCCTGCATATGGGGGTTCAATGTCGAGCGATGTTTATTATGAACGTAATGCGAGTGAAGAGCACGTATTGTGTGCTTATTTCATAGCGACTCGAGACTCGATCGGGGTACAGGCTTCTTTCACATTACGGAAATTGTGCTGCATACGACAAGGGTTATCTATATGCATTAGTGCTTCAAATCCATACACTGATTCATCCCATTTGCTGGCTGCAACTTCTATAAAAATGTTGACAATTTAGGCTTACTCCACCTCATAACTGCCGGAGTATCGCTGGGACATCTATGTAGGCGTTGCCATAAGTTAAGTGACCAATTCAGTGGGCCTCATTCTTTCCAATTTTTTAGTACCCCAGTGTTCCAAGCTGTTTACGGCTTGAACATAATGCTTCGGATGATACAAACGGGATTTTCCCTCGACATGCGATAGATTAACTTCAAGTACCGCAATCTACATTCACAGAGCATTTAAGAGAGCACATTTGAAACGAGAAGAGATAAAACAGCTTATATGTTGTAAGGAACGCCTGTGCACATCATACATCTGCCCATGAAGCGACGATTACACGCCCGCTTATTACCCGCGGGAGTTTGGCTTTTCTGAGCGAAAACCCGACGCGTCTTGCTTTTCATGTATTTTGTTTTTCTTCCTAGAAGTCATTTATCTCGGTGACGCTTGTATGCTTGGTACAGATGGGGAGTAGACCCCCATATCGGCGAACAGTGTATCGGAGAGCTTCCTATCGGTCATCGTCCTAGAGCTCAGGTAGGGGCGGGCTTGTACAGCTGTATTGACTCAAGTGAAGCGGTACTTTTCTTGATGACGGAACCCGAAAGACTGGGCAGATAGTCACCCGAATCGTAGGGCTATCTACGAGCAGCTACGCTTAGACACTCTAATTTACTGCCCCGCCTAGAAGCCTTCGTTCGCAGTACGCGCACGATGTATAAAGATTAAAATTATGACGGTGCGAGCAGCGCATGCAATAATTATTCCAACCTACATGATTTCACAGCAGTGATGTGTCTTGTAAGCGCAGTTATTCTTCGCCACCGCTTCATTGTCCTTTCCGTGCGAACCGCAGTCGTCGAATCTTTGCAGGTGTCAGAGTGTTAGTGCCCCGTGAACGGTAGCTACTTAAGAACCGAGGGACGGATCCAAGCTTTTGGTTATTGCATAAATAGGAAGCGCTGTCGGATAATTGGTCTTGCATCAGTTTTCTTAAAACGTCTAACGCACAAGGACAGATGACGGAGAACATGGCGACGCAAGGAGCTCAATTTCATTTCAAAACGCCGCCGAACTACTGACTAAATACCCTCAAAGCAAACGCCTGCCCTGGGCACATACACATGACGGAAGTAAAGCGGCACAAGAAAAGGCAAATGTATAACAAACTATAGATAGACTGAATGTCCTTCCGAGATCATATGCCGACACAGACCGCATTCTCAAAATCCTCAGCTTCCTGGACGATTTCTTGGTTCTTTGGTGGCAGGACAGAGCAGGCAGGCAGGCACAGTGCTCTCTTCTAAATGGTGGTATGTTAGGCCTCTGCAGTATCTTCTTTGCTCTGATCATGATGTGCGAAGATTATAGACGTTTGTTCCACTTGGGCTTCACAGGTCCTATCATAGGTCTTCCTAGAATGACTAGCCTGTATGCAGATTTATATTTTTCGCAGTTTCTCTGTGGGCTTATAGCTTCGACAAATTAAGCACGAGTTGTTTACACTTCTCCTCGACATCATGCGTATTTGTGGAGATCATTATTTCGTCAGTGAAGATAAGCGAAGATTGCTTATTTTAAAAAGTGTAGCTACAGTTTTAGAGAAACAAACGAGTGCCGGCATATCAGCGGAGATTGCTTATATTCCAGAAGAGAGATTGGGGAGAAAAGAAATAAGTGCCGATAATGATATTTTTAAAAATAAACAAAATCAACACGCTAGAACTAAAGCAACCGCAATAGTAAACATAGTGCTCATGATCAGCGACACAGTCAGCTCAAAAGTGAAGTTCGTTGAGCACACGACGATCTTCTGTTCTGCGATGCAGTTGTCTTCAGAAACTAGCAGCAATTGTTTTAACCACTGGAGTAAAAGTAGACTTGTTCTTAGATATTATTCACACTTTTGCAGCATGTGACATTTCCAAAACGGATCATTACATACGCTTGAATACAAGGATCGAGATAGAATCCTACCTGGTCGGAATAGTGGACGACTGAGGTAGGTGGCGTCACCAAAGAAAGGAAGATGGAAAGACGTTAACAAGGCTCCCGTAGGGAAATCAAAATATGTTACTGTTTTCCTCTTCATTTTTTTTTTTTTTGTTGTTGTTGTTGGCGCCGCCTACTGTGAAAGTGCTAGAAGATATATATATATAGTGGCTGCACAGCAACCATAGTTCTGCATAAAGTGACAAAAGCCTCATAAAGAAAGGTGTTAGGCAAGGAGACACGATCTCCCCAGTACTATTCACAGCTTGCTTAGAGGAAGTATTCAGAGACCTGGAATGGGAGCAGTTAGGGATAAGGGTAGATGGAGAATACCTCAGTAATCTGCGATTTGCTGATGACATTGTCTTGCTAAGCAACTCGGGGGATGTACTGCAAATAATTATTGATGACCTAGACAGGAAAAGTACAAAGGCAGGCTTGAAAATCAATATGCAGAAGAGTAAGGTAATGTTCAACAGCCTCGGGAAGGAAGAGCAGTTTACGTTAGGTAGCGAAGTACTGGAAGTAGTAGGCGATTATGTCTACTTAGGACAGGTAGTAACCGCAAATCCGGACCATGAAAAGGAAATAACAAGAAGAATAAGAGTGGGATGGAGCGCATTTGGCAAGCACTCGCATATTATGACTAGCAGCTTACCGGTATCGCTCAAGAGGAAAGTATACAACAGTTGCATCTTACCTGTACTCACCTATGGGGCTGAAACGTGGAGGCTAACCAAGAGAGTTCTACTTAAGTTGAGGACAACCCAGACGGCTATGGAACGAAAAATGGTAGGGGTAACATTAAGAGACAGAAAGCGTGCAGAGTGGGTGAGAGAAATAACTCAAGTTACCGACATTCTAGTGGAAATTAAGAAGAAATGGACATGGGCAGGACATGTAGTGCGAAGAGAGGATAACCGATGGTCGCCTAGGGTAACAAACTGGATTCCAAGGGAAGGAAAGCGTAGCGGGGGGCGGCAGAAAGTTAGGTGGGAGGATGAGGTTAAGAAGTTCGCAGGGGTCAAGTGGATGCAGCTAGCACAGAACCAGGTTAATTGGAGAAATATGGGAGAGGCCTTCGCCCTGCAGTGGGTATAGTCAGGCTGATGATGATGATGATGATGATGATGATGATGATGATGATGATGATGGTGGTGGTGGTGGTGGTGGTGGTGGTGGTGGTGGTGGTGGTGGTGGTGGTGGTGGTGGTGGTGGTGGTGGTGGTGGTGGTGGTGATAATTACTTCTGTTATAGCATAAACTTCCGCTGTACATCGCAACGTCAATCGAGTCGGAACGCTCAGACCGCTGATACATTACAATAGCGATCCACTGCCACTGAAAGTTGCGTTTGCATCCAGGCACGCCGAATGTCGGTGCCGCTTTCCAGCGCGGAGTAGTCAGCCGCGAGAATTTAGGGGATTAAATGGTGCTGCACAACTCAGATTGGAAGCAAATTACCAAAATGCAGCAGTATCATTTTCACACTATTTCTGTACTAATGCTCCCAAATTAAAACGGAGCACGGGCCTGTGGAAAAGATGCTCTCCTTCGCCCGGGCCGCTGATGCGGCAAACATTCAGTGTCAAGCTGAACATCCGGGTGTCCCACACCCACCCAAGTTGTACACAAGCGCATCCGCTTGCAAGGCGCGCCGAGAAACGAAATTTTGTTCGTTCGTGTGCTCCGTTTTTAATTGAGGTCCCTAGTACCTCAACGCGTATAAGCTGAAGCTGCAAGATATGAATGGCTCGTCACCAGTGCGGCTCCTGATTGATTAGTTGTACACATAAAAAGCCATTCTTTACTAGAAGAATGTCACCTGGGTATAATATTCACCTAGGGGTCCTGTCATGATAGTCCAACAGTCATACATTTTAAGTACACGGATAGCAGGCATTGAACAGCGCGCTGGCAAGTGTTTCATCTTGAGTCACTACAGCCCAAAAGCGCCCTGCAATGCTGATTTTTGACACTAACTAGTTGTACAGAGCAGAAGCAGACGTGAAAAAAGCATAAGCATCCACGAAGAATTACCGGTAATTGCATCCGCTTAACTGTATTCCCTGTATAGAAAACGAAACAGAGTATCTGTCCTGTTGAAACAATGACGAAAATTCCCTTTATAAATGTAACCGCGAGGACCATCTAAGGGGTTTGGCATAGCCTCAAGGGCAGTGGCGTAGCCAGATATTTTGTTCAGGGGGGGGGGGGGGGGGGGGGGGCTCACGTTGCAGCGCGTCCTCCTCCATATAGAATTTGTCGATGGATCAAATATGATTAATTCCAGCCAATAGCCAATAGCCATTGTGTATTAGGTGCTACAAACGAATTCTTGAATGTCGCGCAGTACGCACTGCCAAGACAAATGTAAAATATTAACTTTATTATAAAAGAACATATATGTATGTGACAAACATTGTGGCAGAAATAACTGACATCAATGCTTCCCTGATTCCGTCTGTTGAATAAGTACAGAAAATATTAAACGAAATCTAGAACTATATCAGTTCGAAACCAGCAAAGCAGTGCATACCGCTGATATGAAAACGTAAAGGCCAAGAAATGAACACTTTGACGGGAAATGCTTTATTGAATCTGTCATCCAAGACGCTTGTTTACATTTTTGTACACGTCCAACGGCCAATGACGCTGTCCTTTTTTCCATTTATTGCACAGGAACATCTCAAGTCCATCTCGAGCATGGACTTGAGATGCCGCCCGCTGCCGAGGGTGGTGCTTGAGCCTCCTCTCACATCTTTCAGTGGCGAGGGCTAGCTTCTCCAATGTCGATGACAATTTTGTGCATGCTGGCAGTGGAAACCCTTCACTAAGGTAAAGTAGCCGGAGAAGTCGTCCGTTGGCTGAGGTCATTTCCCTGGCGTTACTTCTCAGAAGTTCACCCGCCTGCTTCAAGAAGTCGACGAGCAGGGTCAATGCTGATCGGCGACGCGCCTCCGAACCTTTAAACAAAAGATCAGGTTCCCGTGGTCGTCGCCGCGGGTGGCAATAGGATTAAGGTCTGAAAGAGCAGCTCCTCTCCGTCTCCATCGCGAAAGGAGAAGGGGGGGGGGGGGGGGGGGCTTGGGCGCCGCAGTAGGAGACAAAGGATCACTCCGCCGCCGTCGGCGCCGCTTCGGTGCCTTTGGTCACGGTCGCTCACCGGCGCCCGCAAGGTCAGTTTCTGTTTTAAGGGGGATTAAGGTCTGAAAGGGCAGCTCGTCTCCGTCTCCATCCCGAAAAAGGGGGTGGCGGGGAGGGGGCTTGGGCGCCTCATCAGGAGACAAACGGTCACTCCGCCGCCATCGGCGCCGCTTCGGTGCCTTCTGGTCGCGGTCGCCCACAGGCGTCCGCAAGATGCGTAGGGCGGCGTAGAGCGGTGTAGGTAAAAAACGAGGTGCAATAAAAAAACCAAAACGCTCCTGGGCCAATGTTCAGCTCCTTCTCTTCGGCGCGTAGGAATAAGCGTGAAAACGAAAAAAACAACAACCACAATCAAAAAGCGCAACCACGGAGAGAGCATAGTGTACTGGGAGAAGGGCGAGGGAGTACCACTAAGAGCTGCTACAGCACGGTGAGGATTCGCAGAAGGCACGAGAAAAAAGAAAGCCCCAAAAGAGAGACACAGGGATTTTGAGGAAGCGGGGAGTCGAAGGCGAGGGAAATACCGCCTTTGAAACACTGAGCGGGAATGGCAACCTGTCTTGTTTCGTCGTCCACCCCCACCTCTGCCGCCAGCGCGAGTTGACGCGACGAGCCCGCTTGCTATCTAAACGCCCTTGAAACTTAGTGCTCGGAAATGGTTCCTGGCTTTACGTGACTCCGTCTGCATGGGCGTTGCTACGAAATGTAGCCCCCAAGTTCGTAATGTTCGTGCCGAAATGTATTTTCGAACGAACCGGAAAAAGATGTTGTAGACAAAACCCAGAATGCTTTCGAGCGCCGGTGGTTGTTTTGGTCGGCGGTGCATGACAGCACGAAAACATTTCGGAGGCGGGGGGGGGGGGGGGGGGGGGGCTGAAGCCCCATGAGCCCCCCCCCCCCCCCCTCCCTGGCTACGCGCCTGCTCACGGGATGGTTCTTTCGAAATCTCTTTCTTCCGAAATTTGGTAACTCTTGCAAAATATCTAAACATTCCCCAAGTGCGGCAGTGCCCGTCTTCTACTCGAGCATTTGATAAAGTTGCGAGGCATGATGCTACGGCAAGTGTCGCGGGAGAGCTTGAATGCCTTCGTTCTTAGAACGCGGTTGCGGAAGAGTTGGCAAATGTGCAAATGTTGCTAATTACTGTTGCGCTTCCTAAATCCACTTCCCATCTCTACTGGCCGTTGAAATGTAATAAACGATCCATCGCTTTCTTGTTCTTTTACGACGTAGTATTTTAGGATACCGTACCTAGCTTAAGGTGGCATCACATCCTCTCGTAATGCAGGCAGTGCTAGTGAAGCAATTGCGAAAGATCAGCGGCCGTAGCCATGCAGACAGTGTTCTGGAAGTGCCTTGCCGTAGGCCTGGTGGCCGGATTGGGGGCACTCGTGCTGCAGTACCTCTGGGATATGCTCAAAAGGAATCTGCGCAAGGACCTCCCACCTGGTCCCTTTGGAGTGCCAGTGTTCGGCTACCTTCCCTTCATGCCCAAGGACCACCATGGTGTCGAAGCTCTGAAGAAGAAATATGGCAGCGTATTCGGGTGCGTACCTACTCCTATCACTTGGCAACTCCTAGCATTGCAGTGATCTGTCTTGTTACTCTGCTAAGTCGTGGCAACAGCCGATCTTAAAACGGGTCTGACACGGAAACGGCGGCGCAATTCTCTACTGAGACAAAATGACCACCCACATTTGATGAAACTGCAGTATTTTGTGCCAATTGACCACTTCTTGTCGCTGACTCCTGAGTAGCAGTAGACCTTATAGTCTTCATAGCCGTACGATAAAGCACTCATACGAGAAAGTGGGTTTTCGGCCTAAAGCTCTTAAGTTACGGTTATAAATGAAAGGAAATCGAGTGTTATTCTGACCCATCGTTTGTGCCAGTGCTTCAGCATTTTGCTGTGATTCCATGGTACCATAAAAATGGTACAGTTGTTGAAAAGGTAACAGACTACGCGGCCTTTCCAAAGTAAATACGCGAGTGTACATAGCCATAGTGAAAGCTCTAACACACACGTTTGTTTTGCTCGCCCTCAACAGAGATAAAGAGGGTCGGTTGTAGCAAGGACCTTGTTTGATCATCCTATTCAAATTTCAGATTATTTTGATATTAAGGCGAAAGCCTATAATAGCTCATACTGTCTGTGTTTATTCTATCACACCATAGCTCTCAATCATCCTGACAGCCATACCGGACAGTTTCTCCTTGTCTAGCGTCATGCCAACGCGGCTGCATTGGAGGCGACCGCGGCTGTTTACTTTTTGAGCTGTCAGTGAAGAACTTGAGACAGTGGTAGGTAGTGGCCGATAGTGACAGGGGTGATCATAATATAATGACAGAGTTGGCTATGACGTCATCACATGGTGACGTCATCGACCATGAGGTGCGGTCATGACCAGATGTAACGCCATCAGGACGTTGCATCCGGTCATGTCTAATACCCGGAACCTTCGTCATCATGGCGTCACATCCGGTCATGACGTCATTCACGCATATAAGAAGCTGGCCCCGCCTGGTGTCTGATCCTGGCATCCGTGCTACGTATTTCATTTGGGGCTTACACAAATGCCACACCAAGCAGCATATAAAAAAGACCCAGTAAAGCAGGAATCAGCGGCGTTTCAAATTGGTTTGCAGGAATGAAAATGCGCAGTATATGTCACAATTTTCCGCGAACACCTGAACCGTGCCTTAAGGGAAGGGAGGAAGGTGGGAGTGAAAAGAAAGAGAGAAAGAAGTGCCGTAATCAGACCACCACGCTATATAGGCTTTCGCCTCATCTCAATTTAGTGGTCCAAAGTGCCCCCTAGAATTTTTTTCTGGCATTTGTAACTCTTACTGCGTTACAAAGCCGAGGCTTAAAGCGTCGTTGGAAACGACCGCAGCACTGGTCCACTGGCGACCACACCTCAGCATTAACGCCATGGCGCCATCAGTGGTTAGCCTGTGCGTGCTGCGAGTGATGATGGCTATCGTAGACGGCTGGTACCGCTACCTTGCGTGACTGCCCACTCGCGGCTTTCATCTGATGCAGATGATGAAGTGAAGCCAAATGAAATGAGAACATTTTGTTCAATACAAGTGAATCCTGAGTACAGCCCCGTAAAAGAGTGTTTGTTTGTTGTTGTTGTTTTCTGTTTTGCTAGGAAGCCAGTGATAGGATGGAAGTGCTGATTGCTAAGGCTGACATTGTAAGACTAAACTCAAGTTCCGCACACGAGTGCGGCATGTGTACGGACGGATAGAGATACCGGCGTACGGCCATGCTCTATTATACCTTTAAAAGTGAGGTGGTGGAGAGAGCTGCATAGGCGTCTGAAGGTGCTTCGATGCGCGCTTGCCTCCACCGCCGTTTCAAGGGGGCGCCCGCATCGAGGCGCATCTAGAATATGGGCTCCATCTAGCGGTAATCACGTATAGTAGTCATTGTGTGCAGCGGATACGCATAATTAACTGCATCCATATGTGAACCACCCATGGACTCATATCTAAGTTCGCCCCCATGGCCGGTCATTGAAAGCGTACCCAATGAGTGACCATGGAACTCCTATTCACGGGCATAGGGGGCGCTACACATCGCGTCAACAATCCGGGGCCTTGACTGAGGCCTCCGTCCTTCATAAACGGCTATACCTAACCCCAAATAAATACTTCACTCCCATCACGTTCCACTGCCCCGCCATATGGCGATGAGCATCGGTGCAGGAATTAAATACAGCCATACCAATTTTCATTTGTCCCCGGTGGCAACCTTTGCGTTTGTGCGTTTCTCAGAAAGAGTTTACCTAATCGGGCCTTATCCGTACTCTACTTGCCTGCACGCAGGTTTAGCGTGGGCAGCCGGTACTTGGTTTTCCTATGCGATTTCGACTCCGTGAAGCAAGCTTTCTCTCGGGACGCGATGCTCCATAGACCAGAAGAAACGCCCTTCACTATCCACGAAGAATCAGAAGGTAAGCGCAGGCGCTACGTTCGTTAAAATCAAAGGGTGTTCTACAGCACGCGTCAGCGATATGCATCCAGCAAAAGCAGATGCCTTTTTGGTTCTCATAAATAGACTCAAGAGGAGTATATAGGCTTTTGTTCTTACGTTAATGACAACAACGGTATTGTAGTGCAGCTTGCCTGACAACATGTACAGTTATAACTAAGTGTCTGATAATGTACTTCCAAAATATAGTGAAAAAAAGCGGCAGGTGCCTATTGGTTAGGGTAAAAGTAAGAATAATATATATTGGAGCGCGGCTCTAATTATAGGATGATTTATAACACGAAGAACCAGATAATGCTGACGAATTTTGTATTCTTGTATTCTCAAGATCCGCCCAACTGAAATACCGACGTCACAAAACTATGCTCATTTCCTCTTTTATTTTAATAATATTGGCTGCCCACTTAGTGCTCCTTCTTGGGTCTCTTTTGTTTCGTAATACTGGTTCCTGGAACGCCTAGATGTTATTGTTGCGACTGAAGGGAGAAGGAAAAGAAAATGCACGGGCCTGCTACTGGCTCTGGAGCTGAGCCACCTCCTCTGCCTCGTGCGGACAGAAAAGTAAATAGAAAAGAAAGGAAAGGAAGAGGGAGAGAAAGACGCGCGTCGCAACAGGCGTCGTCCACCACCGAAACGGTAGAGGTTTGTTGTTGTTGTTGTTGTTGTTGTTGTTGTTGTTGTTGTTGTTGTTGTTGTTGTTGTTGTTGTTGTTGTTGTTGTTGTTGTTGTTGTTGTTGTTGTTGTTGTTGTTGTTGTTGTTGTTGTTGTTGTTGTTGTTGTTGTTGTAGGAAGAAGGAAAAGAAAATGCACGGGCCTGCTACTGGCTCTGCATGTAGCCGAGCCACCTCTGTTGCCTCGTGCGGACAGAAGAGAAAATAGACAAGAAAGGAAAAAGAAGAGGGACAGAAAGACGCGCGCCCCAACAACAGCCGTCTTCCACCACCGATGCAGTGGCGGGTGCAAAGACAACCTACAACAGATAAAATTTGGTGGCTGGCGTGGCGCAGAGTGCCTCCTTGTAAAACACGGCGAGATCCGTTGCGCGTCTTGATCTCGAGCACATTCTCGAGCTCCGTGGCAAACCTGGCGACTCTCTACACATATTACTCACCTGCCCCTCATTCCCTCATCCTCCTTCACCAGAGGTGACCCTAGATTACTGGGGGAAGCTGCTCATCAGTACCTCCTATAAGGCCCAGCGCAAGATCCATTACATGCGCTCTCGCTCGGATAGCCCTCCAAGGGCTTTCTTTTGTTTTGTAAGAGAGCCCTCCGTACATGGAAGGGGCTCTCAAATGCCATGTAGGGGGCAACGCCCCCACCCTCTGTAATATTGGCAATAAATGTTTCTATCACCACCACCCATTTGATCCCTACTAATAGCATACTGCGCGTCCCCAAGTCTACCGCCCTAGCATTCCGTTGTTCTGGTCCCCTCTTGATCCAGATCATTATTTTTTTTTACATATTACCCTTTCAATCAGCGTCTCTCATTGCCTGAGTCGCTTTGGGACGTCAAACCTCACAAACCAAACCAAATAAACCCTTTCAATCAGGCGTTATTCGAAAGAAAGGGGAGTATTTTACGTCAACTGCTTTTGTTTTTCTTGCAGGCCTCATTGTACAGAATGGGCCACTATGGAAAGAGCAGCGACGGTTATCGCTTAAGACTTTCAAGAACCTGGGCGTGGCCTCATCTGCCATGGAGGAGCATATATGCGTAAGCCTTGTTACGTTTCTGATCAAAATTTGATTGCAGTCGGATTTTTTTCTTCTTTTTATATAGCCGGATAACGCATTGAAACGACAAGTGCAAACTATATGAAAAAGCGTCAACTTGTATCACGGTGACAAACATCTGATGATAACGACCTAATAGGGTATTATTCTTAGAAAAGCACTATCCAGCCTGCATAGAGAAAACAGACGACTGTCGTCTTACAAGCAGGATACGACCGTCAGAGCTAATCATGGTTTTAACCCATACTGATAGTGTGGAATGCACCAAATAGCCACTGTCATCGTGTCCCCCACACTCAAACATTAGAACAACTAAACAGTAACAAAGAAAAATTTTGGATATTCGAGCAGTAGTTTGCTTAATGTAAAATTTTCTGATTCACTGTGTCACAAGTTAGCCGTCAAAAGATGGATAGTCATTCAACCTATCACCACACCGGTCTCCTTCCGTTACGGGCTCGCCAGTTGCGCAGTATTTTTTTTTTTTTTATGCAGATTTATCACCATACTGCTCGTTGACATTAACTTATCGGCCACTTGCCGAGAAGTTGGGTTGGCATGATCACGTAATCTATACTTTCAAGCACAAGGCAGATACCTGACTACTAAAGCTCGCGGGTATGAACATGATTTATCACATCTGCAATGGCACGCGTAATCAAATAATTAATAAATAAATGATAATAAAATCAAACTATTCTCTGAAGTTTGTAACTTCACAAATTGCCTTGCAGGAGGAAGCAGCGCACTTGACACGTGAGCTAGAGTCCCTCAGTGGAAAACCCGTGGTGCCCGCGGCCTTGCTGACGCCCAGTATGTCCAATATTATTTCGGCGCTGGTGTTTGGTCGACGCTTCGAGTATGATGAACCAGACCGCATCTACCTGGACAAGCTGATCGAGGTCATCCCCGCGCTCACGGCTCAGGTGTCAGTCTTCAACTTCTGCCTGTGGCTACGAAAGCTGCTCGTCTTTCTCCGCGTGGGCCCCTGCTATAAACTGAGGGACGCTCTTGCCCGCAGAGAGGATTTTGCCGAGTGAGTGACTTCCAGCCGTAGACAGGCTGTGTTTGGGGCGGGTATGCGCTATATATCCCGCCTCAAGGTGCGACAAAATTGCGGCGTTCCTAAACTAAATGCTTTCGTCAAACTTGAGGCGACTTCCCGTGTTCGTGAGAGGGAAAACAACCTATTTTCAGCCTCATAAATTAGCATTATGCCAATATAGAAGTGCCCACTTGTCCTATAATATCCGCTTTTCCGACAGATCCACCTTAACAGACATCCCCGACGTATCTTTTGCGCAACTTCTGGAAGAAAAATCGCTGATTACAAACCAAAACTAGTACAGAAAGTACATAAAGATCGATAATGAATAATTGCGAGAAATCATATATATATATATATATATATATATATATATATATATATATATATATATATATATATATATATATATATATATATATATTCTGCAACAATGAAAAGTAAACATAAATATAAAATGTCAAAATGCGGGAAATACAGAAAATTGAGATAGCGGCCAACGGAGAACGCTGAACTGGAGCCTGCTGAGGTTTCTGAAAAACAACTTTCACAACCTGCTTTAACTTACCGAATTGCTCGTCTTATACCACATGGCAGGTCTTCGGAGAATAAGTGCATAAATATTATGTAGAAAAGAAAAAAGCATGTGCGGAAGCATATACAGTGATTCGCAAGAAAACGGTGAAAACGGGACATCTGATTTCAGGTACTAAAGTAGCAGCATAAAAAAACTCGATGTGGTTTAGAGGTGTCTAATTATACTGCCATTCATAGAACGGGAATCCGTGACACAAAAACCAGATATTATATTTCTACAACGTAATTATTGGCCTTAAATCCCTTCATGTTTATTTGCCGACATGAAAGCATTCCTCTCAGAAACTCAATCTTCGCCTTTCACTCTGATTTGTATTTCAGTTCCAAAATCAGCATGCATCAGGACACGTACCAGGATGGTGTGGTGCGGGACTACATCGACAGCTTCCTCAGTGAGATGAAACAGCAAAAGGAAGGAAGCCAGACGTTTACACGTGAGTGATCACACCCGTTGGCGTGCGCAGACAGTCTTTCCGCGTGAGTCCACAATCCTCTTTCTCGCCACTAGATGTCTGACAGGTTCTCTCACGAAAGATCGAGCGTTAAATAACGCGTGCACATGAAACGATGCCATTCGGCATAACACGGTACTTTAAAGCGGAAACTTTGCCAGCCCCATTGATCGAAAGACGTGTCGACGGCGTACCACTTTCACGGTACAGTCGGCGAAGGGGAGAGCGGAGGCTTGTGGAAAGGGCAGATGCGCCCCTTCGAACCATGCGTGCAAGGGCGTGCGAAGCCTCGGAAGTCATAAAGTGAATATAGTGACTCTAGAAGAAAAAGCTGCCCGCTCCGTCCACGCATTGGAGAATAGTTAGTTTAGTTTATGGTGCCTAACATCCCAAAGCTACTCAAGCTATGAGAGAAGCCGTAGTGGAGGGAGGGAGGACATCGCACAGTACATGTGCGCCTTTCTGTTTTCCATCGAAAAGCAGTGACTGCGGAGGTCGGTATTCGATCCCGCATCCTCGAGCACAGCAGCTGAGCATCGTAACCACTGCACCACCGCGGCAGGAAATGGTGAACATATGAACGCCACCGCATCATCAAACTGTTTGATGGTTTCCAGATAATTTTAGACTTCGTGTCTCATATTCCAGCTCATCTACCCTGTGGCCGCCTGTACAGCGAGAGTTCGCATTCAGGGCGCTCTCTACATTATTCCTCTCTCTATATCGTACTTTTATTGTGCTCTCGCAACGTCTTCTTAGGCTGGAACTTTCTTCCCAACATCAGGCCGTTATTAACTGTGCTCGTGCTCAAGTTTGCCCTTTGTGATGTCAAGACGACCGATACCCCTACTACGGGTACCAAACTCACTGTGGCTGACGATGTTTCAATCCCGCCATGTTCTGCCGTCCTTCTGTCTGACTTATCCGACTCTATTTCATACGGGCCTGTCATCTTCACACCCACTGACGGCTTCACGCATCCCCACTGTCTAACCTTGCCGTTTGCCTGCTTACTGTTGAAGCTGGCTCTAGCGCCATGGCCGTCATCAATCCATTCAAGTACCGACATACAGGGTGCCCAAGCTAACTTTAGCGAAGGGTTAAAGAATGAAACATTTGAGGTAGGCAACAGAAACCACGTGTATACAGCTGCCAGCCATCTGGCGCACGGATTTTTTTTTTTTCATTTTGCCATAAGTAACTATTAATTAGGATAATTTTTCAAGCTTACTAACCATTACATTTAGACAATGAATGAAAAGTTGAAGAGCACGTTCTAAAACTCCAATTGCATTTATTTTCGATAAAGACAGCCTCTTGTGTATCATTTTTCCAAGCTTTAAAGAAAGCACGCAACATATAAAAATACCAAGTGAGTGGCGCGTTCGTGCGGCACGATTGTGATGCTCTCAACCTGGGCTTCACTGAACGAGATCAGCGGCGGCCTTCTCTTCGGCACTGCACCAAATGAACAGATCGTTTCATCCACGTCTACACCGACAGTCAAGAGGCTATAAAAACCCTGCAAGCCCGTTCTTACAAGACCTCAGTACAACACCGCATCAAACAGCGTTGCCGCTACCTGCGAGAGGCCTCACAATTATCGGTACGAATTCATTGAATACCTGGACATGGAACTGGGAACAGAACGGCCCACCAAGCCGCTGGCGCGCAGCTAGAGAAAGACCGCCGGCATAGCCTTGATGTGGGCCCGTCCAACTCGGACCACCCTTATGTTCTCCCGTCTCCTTCATCATACCAGACTCTGTCTTCAGACGGCTTAAACATGAGCGGAGCGGTTTGTTGCAGGACCTTGTCCCCGATATTACTCCTCCGATCCCTTCCGGCCTCTCTCGTCTCGCCCAAGTTCTAACTCACAAGGCGCGAGCCGGTGCAGCGTACACACAGGACATATTGAGTAAATGGCGCCGAACCAAGATCAGCTGCCCCAACTGCCCTGCTGACTCCGTCGACCTGCAGCACTTGATCTGGACCTGTCCTGGCACGGCTGGCCTCCGTGCACGCTACACATCTGCTCACCACATTCAGACTTACGAAGACTGGACAGCCCCCATACCAACGCCAAGCGCAAGCTTAGTGCCCTGCTGGATTTCATGTCGGAGTCTGGCGCCCTCAACCGCACCTAACCCACTCCGTTCCCCTCTAGGCCTCAGGTCATCCTCATGAATAAAGGCTATTGAATGAATGAATGAATGAATGAATGAATGAATGAATGAATGAATGAATGAATGAATGAATGAATGAATGAATGAATGAATGAATGGCTCCCCGACCGGCCGATATGTCTGCGATGGTTTCTTCGTCCACTTCAGGCCATGGCGGTGCAAATCGCAGCGAGCTCATCGTGTTGGCTGCAACCATAGCCAATATATCAGCTTACCGTTGGGACGGGGTTGTCGAGTCACGGCCGCAGTAAATTTCGTTCACTCAAACCATGACTGAGAGAACCACAATTGCGGCCTACTAATGCTTTAGTCACGTGATATTTTTGTATTTCATGGGCTTTCTTTGGATCTTGAAAAAACGATACGTGTGAGGCTTTCTTTATAGGCAATAAGCGGAGTGCAGGCTTCAGAAAGAGCTCTCCAACTTTGCAAATCACATTTATGGTCTAGAGGCTAAACTTAGTACATTAGAAAATTATCTTAATTACTAATTAGTTAATTGCAAAATAGATATTACCTTTGGTGCGCCAGATGCCCGGCAGCTGTATGCAGGTTGTTTCTCTGGCCCATCTCAAATATTTTATATTTAACCCTTGGCTAAAGTTACCTCGTACACCCTGCAACAGGGAACAGCTTATGAAGTGGTTCAGCGCTACAGGATTTTACCGTCTTAGTTAGACTAAAATATGGTGCTCTGCTCAAATCATTTTGATCTGCCATTTATGAAACAACACAAGGCAAATAAAGTGAACTGTAAACGCACGCGCGAGCATCCTTTCAGGTTCACTGTATGCAACGACGCCCGGCCAGAATAAGCCTAAGAGCCACTGCTGTGGAATTAGTCAACGTCAAACACGCACACACGCGTCTTCTTGCATCGCCGGTGTCAATGCGGTGAGTCACAACTGATATTTGGCCTAGAGAACCGGCGGCAAAATAAAATATGTCGGTGAAGGAGAACAAAAGGTTTTGCAGGTCCTGAGCGTGTTCGGGGCTGAAGTCAAAGGCAATCATCGCGAAAATAGGGTCAGTAATTGTGGGGGGGAATACGGGTGTTTGAAGGACACTTGAAGGTGGGCCAGGAGTGAGTGCACAAATGGTGCAGTCTGTGTGAGAGCGGACAAGGTAGCAAGGGATATTCCTTTGGGGAGAACTTGGGGCGACAGACTGAAGTTCGAGATAGGAAGGTAGGTGCTATTCTGGGTAACGCGTACGATGAGATGAGGAAGAACGATTTTGCGGTCGAGAAAGAACTCAGTTTTAGGGCAAGCAACAGTCACCCTCATGGCACAGGTGGGAAAGGTGACAGAGGTAGGTAAGCAGCAGAGTCAGGGGGCAGGCGAGCGAACTCGGTGGAGCGAAGGCGGGGTGTAGATTGAGGACGTTCTGAGCAGACATATAGGTCCAAACGAAGAAGACCGCTGAAGCAGTCGATAAGGGCAGAGTGGGCCATTAAAATGTCATGACCGAGAATCACATTGTGAGGGCACTGGTTGAGGACTGTGAACAAAACAGGGTTGTGATGACCGGCAAGGGTGACTCAGACCGTGCACAGACCAGTGACGGCAGCAGTACTGCCATCGGTAACACGAACGGTGGGCGAAGCGGCGGAGGTCTGTACTTTCTTGAGCCGGCAGCAAAAAGATGAGCTCATGATCAAGATGAGATCATGATAAGAAGTTCGCAGGGGTCAAGTGGATGCAGCTAGCACAGAACCGGGTTAAGTGGAGAGATATGGGAGAGGCCTTCGCCCTGCAGTGGGTATAATCAGGCTGATGATGATGATGATGATCAAGACTTGGGCGCCAGTGTCAATGAGGGTAGATAGAGGAACATCATCCACGAACAGGGAGATTAGCTTACAGGGCGAATATATGGGCAGTAGAGGATTTCCAGGTCGGGGTACCAATGCAGCGTCACCTCTGGGAGCTGCATTTGCAAGTTTCCCATGAAGCGGCCGGCAGAGGACGGTGAGGAACTGCGGCGAGGAAGAGGTGAACGGTATCGGTGGTCTGGCGGGGAAGTGGAGCGACTGGACACAGGATGAGGTGGAGTGGTCTCGGTGCGGGGCAGAAGCGAGAAACGGCGGTCGCCATAGTCGGAGTAGCGGTCAACGTAAGTGAAACGTCGAGGTGGTGAAGACCAGCGGCTGCGGCAGTGGCGATAGATGTGGCCAATACGCGAACACGTGAATCGGCAGATCGTCGGGGGTGCGCCACTCATCAGGATTGCGGTATCGGTAGCGTGGGGTGTAGGTGTTGCGGGGCGTAGCGGAAGCGACCATGGGACGGACGGGGATCGAACTCTGGTGTTCCACGGTGCAGCTATAGGGGACGCCCAAGTTGGCAACCTCTTGACGGACGACAGCTTGAATGAGAGGTATAGACGCTAGGACGCTGTCCGAGAAGGGCGGGTTGGATGCAGCATGAGCGAGCGCTTCCAGTTCACGACGAACGATGCGAGTCACGTTTTCAGTGTTGGAAGGCTGCCTTAGACTCAGCAGATCCTCGCACGTGGAGCTAGGGGTGGTGCTGGGGATCTGGTCGAAGCGATGTGCAATGCGTCGGTGTTTGGCCTGTTCGAAACGTCGACAAACCTGCAGAACGAAGTCAACCGTAGAACAGTCCCCGACAGAGTAGAAGATTGAAGGTATCGTCGGCTATGCCTTTGAGAATGTGCCCCACCTTATCAGATTTCCCCACCTACATGATAAGGATGTGCCCGACCTTATCATGTATTTATCAACCTTTCGGCACAAGGCCAAAACGTCTTGAATATAGGTGATATAAGGCTCGGTATAAGGTATTTACTAAGGTAATCGCTAATAGAATGAGGACAACCTTAGACTGCAATCAAGCAAAGAATCAAACAGGGTTTCGGAAACGGTACTCTACTATCGATCATATCCATACCTCAATCAGGTGATAGAAAAATTCTCGGAATATAACCAGCCCTTATACATAGCATTCGTTCATTGCGAAAAAGCATTTGACTCAGTTGAAACCTCGGCGATGATGCAGGCATTACGAAATCAGGGGGTAGACGAGCCGCACGTGAAAGTGCTGGAAGATATATATAGTGGCTGCACAGCAACCATAGTTCTGCATAAAGAAAGTAACAAAAGTCCCATAAAAAAAGGTGTTAGGCAAGGAGACACAATTTCCCCAGTACTATTCACAGCTTGTTTAGAGGAAGTATTCAGATACTTGGAATGGGAGCAGTTAGGGATAAGGGTAGATGGAGAATACCTCAGTAATCTGCGATTTACTGATGACATTGCCTTGCTAAGCAACTCGGGGGATGAACTGCAAATAATGATTGATGACCTAGACAGGAAAAGTAGAAAGGCAGGCTTGAAAATCAATATGCAGAAGACTAAGGTAATGTTCAACAGCCTCGGGAAGGAACAGCAGTTTACATTAGGTAGCGAAATACTGGAAGTAGTAGGCGAATATGTCTACTTAGGATAGGTAGTAACCGCAGATCCGGACCATGAAAAGGAAATAACAAGAAGAATAAGATTGGGATGGAGCGCATTTGGCAAGCACTCGCAGATTATGACTAGCAGCTTACCGGTATCGCTCAAGAGGAAAGTATACAACAGTTGCATCTTGCCTGTACTTACCTATGGGGCTGGAATGTGGAGGCTAACCAAGAGAGTTCTACTTAAGTTGAGGACAAACCAGAGGGCTATGGAACGAAAAATGGTAGGGGTAACATTAAGAGATAGAAAGCGTGCAGAGTGGGTCAGAGAAATAACTCAAGTTACCGATATTCTAGTAGAAATTAAGAGGAAGAAATTGACATGGGCAGGACATGTAGTGCAAAGAGAGGATAACCGATGGTCGCTGAGGGTAACAAACTGGATTCCAAGGGAAGGAAAGCGTAGCAGGGAGCGGCAGAAAGGTAGGTGGGCGGATGAAATTAAGAAGTTCGCAGGGGTCAAGTGGATGCAGCTAGCACAGAACCGGGTTAAGCGGAGAAATATGGGAGAGGCCTTCGCCCTGCTGTGGGTATAATCAGGCTGATGATGATGATGATGATGATGATGATGATGGTGGTGGTGGTGGTGGTGGTGGTGGTGATGATGATGACGATGATGATGACGATGATGATGATGATGATGATGATGATGATGATGATGATGATGATGATGATGATGATGATGATGATGATGATGATGATGAAGGCTCGGTAGATGTCTGGGCCCGAGTTGCGATGTCCCCCTTCGGTCACGCGTTTCCCGGTTACAATATGTTCAGTTCGCTTGGTGTCATTTGCCTCATGGAGGTTTTCGTTCGCATGCCTTGCCGTCAATACTCCATGCATAGCTCCCGCTTACTCACACACGCGTGAGGTCATACGCCGGATCCTTTTGGAGCTTTTGCCTAGCATAGAACGCACGAAGTTTCCATCACGATGCATGGGAGCACAAGCGGCTTTCTCTTCTTATTGTAAGTGATCTGACATTGTAAGTGCAAGCTGAAACTGCCTGAAGCGATGCTCAAAAGCTGAATTTTCAAACCAAAACTTCAAGAGCACGTATGCTTGATATGCTCGGAACGTAGTTCACAAACATCCTACATGAACTCCTTATGCTCCGAACAGTTTCTAACTAATCACAAAATTTACCTTTAAACTTTAGAAATGCACAAATATTCAGTAAAATGATGTTATCTACCACAATTTTTAAAGCTCCAGTCCAAAGCTTGTCGATGTTTTACTGAGAGAGCAAAAGTTATTCAGGCCACAGTGATGATTAGTTTTGTGAGGGTGCACCAAAAACACTACGGAGTATGACACCATCACCATCATCAGTGTTAAAGATGGCGCAACCCTTGTGTGCACTTTTTTTCTGGCTCAGCTTCACCTCTTAGTCGGGTATCCGATGAGCAAGGGGCGGAGTTGGGAGGACTCGAATGACAAGCCTTGGCGCTTCTCCCACGCGCGACTGCGTTTCGCCTACAGCAGCAACGCTGGGTCGACATGTATGATGTTTTGATGAAACGTGGGGTTTTTAGAGGTTCTACTAAAGGAGTGCCCCCTACATGAGTGCGGCCACAGCATCTGCAATCACATATACAGGAATTGGAATTCGAATAATAGTTGTCTTGGACGATCATGTGGCATTAGGGATCGTGTTCACACTGCCATACCTAAGCAGCAGTAAGTTGATCTGCAGAATTTTTCAGAGATTCTAACGTGTGACTTCTTGCATAAGAACAGAAGTGGCAGCCGTGCAGGCGTTGTAGGCTGCATTATGAAAAGGCTCCTGTGCGCTTAGCGATCATGTCCGTGATTTCGCACTGCATAGCCACATCCTTATATAACTCACGAGACGCAAAATCTGGGGCTGGAAAGTGTCCGCAGAGCCTGACGCTGTCCTCGTATTGTATCCAGGAAGAAGTCGGCAGGGGGGGGGGGGGGGAGTGACTGTGGTACAGCAAAGCAAAATAAAGCAGTCCATTGATCGCTGGATAGCTACAATGCCACTAAAGGCGGACCAAGAAAACTCTGGAAACATTCAAGCTGGCCTGGTAAAAAGGATAAAAAAAAAGCAGGAAGGGATTCAAGATGATGAGGGAAATTGTTTAAAGGGAGGCAACGCTGTGAATATACATCAGTTATAGCCGAGTCATTTAACAGCGACGATAGGGTAATCCTCGCAAATCAGGGAGCAATACAAGCCGGATACAAAGCAGCTTAGAACTGGTTAACCTAAGCTGGAAAAAGGCGGAAACAAATATTCCTAAAAACACATCTACAGGAATAGATGAAATTCCGATCAAGCTGATTATTGAGCTTGGTCCAAGAAGGAAGGAAACATTAGTAAAAAGCTTTGGAAACAGTCATAACTAATACGCAAATTCCGGAATTCCGGACAACGGGCGGCAGAGTAAAAGAAATTTGATTTGTAAAGGGATAGGAGATGGGATGCAGATAAAATCCTACAGACCGATAACGATGACATCTGTTATATAAAGGTTGGCCATGCAGGCGGTAAAATTAAGAATGCAATCATGGGTAGAAAGTAAGAAGATACTCGGAGAACTTCAGAACGGGTTTAGAAATGGTATGGGGCTTAGATGATATCCTTTTCGTGCTTACCCAATGCATCGAAATAGCTAGAGCGGAAAACAGACCTTTGTATTTAGCCTTTCTGGACATAAACGCATACTAAAAGAAGAAGGCATCGGTCTGAAATAACAGATTTCCTACAGGAAATATACCGGGATAACAAAGTAGAAATTATTTGGGAAGGGGTAAGAAGTACGGACGCTGTCAAGGTATGCAAAGGATTAAGACAAAGTTCTCCTCTATCACCGCTGCTGTTCATCCTTTGTATGATAAATATGCTACAAGAAAATAATCTAGGTTTTAACCTATCACATACATTAGGCGGAAAAGCCTTAGAGCAGCGCCTCCCCGACTTAATGTACACGCAAACAATAGTGTGCTGTTAGCAGATAGCCAGGAAGACTTGCAAACTCTAGTTAAGCATTGCGGAGACGAAGGAACCGCACTAGGCTTCTGTTTTAGTGCTGTTAATCGGGTCTAATGATTTTCAACGGCTCAACTGGTCAGGGTCTTAAAATACAAGGCCATGAAATACCCACAGTGGCAGAATATAAATATCTCGGGGTATGCGTAAACGAAGGATTGGCATACAATGAAAAGCGTGTGCAACCTCTTACGGCAAAAGGGCGAAGAGATGCCGGGATAATGAAGCATATAGGGCATTGTGGGGTTATAACCGGTATGAGGTTTTGAGGGGTATTAGGAAAGGAATTATGGTGCCAGGGCTTACTTGCGGAAATGTGGTTTAGTGTCTAAAGGCAGAGGTACAGTCGACATTAGAAATAAATCAGAGAGCTGTCGGACTCTTAGCACTGAGTGCCCACGGCAAAACCACAAACGAGCACGGGAAGCTCAGAGTAAAATATTATAACAGGAACGTCTGAGGAAATTGCACAGTAACAGGTGGCAGTTAAAGTATTTAAATACCTATCACTAAAAAGCGTTCACTCACAATGAAGAAAAAGAGCTAGGAAACTAACCAATAAGTATGCTGGTCACAAGGACAGAGAGATAAACAGCGTTAAATAACAGGTGAAAAACACCAGAAGGAAAAAAATCGGATAAATTATATGGAAAAGAAAACGAGTGTAGAACTATACCAAAAGTGGAAAAGGCAGATCAGGAAGGAAGCTTTATTTGATAACTCAAGAGCCAGAGCCCTACTTTTTAAAGCTAGATCGGGTGCCTAGAACACGAGTTGCAAAAAGAAGTTTAACCAAGAAGATGACACATGTGCAGTATTGGTAAATCCATAGAAACAATTGAACATTTTATACTCGAATGTGATGGTATCCGTCCGAATGTCGATGCAGGCCCAGTCACTCTTCCTGGGGCCCTGAGGTTTAGAGATAACAGTAGTCCGGTGAACGAATCTGCGGTGAAAGCAAGCAAAACGCGATTGGAAAGCTGGTGGCTTAAAAGCAGAAAAGTGACTTAATGTTAGTAATTTAGAAATAAAAATTCAATAGTTATTTTTCGAGAAGTTTGCCATCAGGCATAGTGAAACGGGAGCGGGGAGTAGGAGGAAGCTAGAAGGAGTGTAAACAGGTCTCATTTAAATAATCACATATGTTGCCGAGAAACTAATTATTTAGCGTCCACAGTCAAGGTCCTACCGCAGGCCTAATTTCCGTAGGTAGCACTGTCTCCCGGATGCCGTAGCTGAGCAGGTCCATAATAGATGGTTCACATCGCACAGTTGCGCTGAAGAACTGCAATGAGGACACTTTTCGGTCACTTGAAAGCGTTCGTCTGCCACAGATGAAGCACAGGAAGGGTCAGAGCGACTCCTGCCCCAATGCGGCGCACAGATACCCCCTCCTCCCGAGTGAGATTACGAGGGAGAGGGCACGAACACGGAGAAATTAGAGCGCGTGTTCGCTGACGCAAAGATTCTTTCTCACAAAGATTGGACATGAGCGGATCTGGGGGTAGAGGGGAAGGCGGCGGGATGTCTGATATGTCAAGGTGTGTCATTTTATCTACATGAATATTATGTAGATCGTGAACATAACCGCGAATTCAGTGCATACGCACAGGACAGGGATATTTTTTTACAGAGCTGGTGAATGAATTGTGTAATTTTTAATGTGTGCCGAACAGCCTTATGCTTCTTAAGGGCGGCTAGGGAGCCTATGTAAATATGAACAGTATCACACGTGGGTTCGAGTGGGAGGGAACTAATTGCGTTGTGTATTGCCTGAAGTTCTAATACAAGGGGGGTGCATGTATAGGCTCCATACGTTGCGCGAGAGTTAAGATGAGGATGGGAGGGACTCTACGCAGCGGTAACTCCCTGCAGAGCTGTGAGTGATGCATCGGTGTATATTATGCACCCTGGAGGCATATGTGCGGCTGACGTCAGCGACGAAGCAGTGGAGCGATTGTCTGTGAGTTGACAGTACGACCAATGAGGAAGAGTGTCTAAGCGATGGAGCTGAAGCAACATCTTCCATGCTGTGCTCGTCTCACGTTGGTCGATAAGTTCAGCTAATGTATTAAGTTGAGCATACTCTTGCAGAACGGGTATGATCGGTGTAAGACGAGGGAGATAGGTTATGGCGCTTATAGTCTCGCGATTGATAGATTCAAGAGAGTCCTGTTGACGACGGGTGAATCGTGAAATTGCGCCTGGTACACTATTCGCGGCTGAAAGATGGAGCGCACGAGTTGATGAGCAGTATCAGAACGCGCTCCGCCTGAGCGCATAGCTAAGCGACGAATCAGACAAAGTGTAGCGTGAGCCAATTAACGGGTAGCGTTTAGCTAAGGTCTTCCAGCCCGAGATGTATAAAGAAGACGACCTTGCCCACGAACACTTTCTACTTGACGAATTTGAGAATTATCTACCGTGAAAGTTAAAGGGCTGTTTCCGAAAGGCAGATTTGTTTCTGATGCGAATGAAACATGATTTATTACACGATATGAACAAACCCAAAGTGGGGAGTTGAGATGTTAAAACATCCAGCACGCGTTGGAGCGCCGACTGTTGTACGGACGCATCTGGAAGACAGGACCACTAGGTCACGTCGTCGGCATACGCAAGAACGCATATAGAATGCAATAAATGGATTGATGGTATAGTTAACCGAGCTAAAACAATATTCAAGATATGGGGAGGAGGGGGGGGGGGGAGGAATCAGCATGATATCATCTTCTACCACCCCGTTTCAAAGGGGATGCTCCTATATTCCATTCATCAATTCATGAAGTTAATGAGGTGTGTAGTGCGTCGTAACTTGTAACTGGTGACGCCAGCAATTCATATGACATAGTCTCATGACAAAAATGACTTTTAAAAAATTATGACGTCGTCGCGCCTTGCGTGTGCAGCGTCGGCCGCGCGCCGAAAATGACAAGATGGCTCCGACACGTGCAGAGTATAACTCCGCAGATCTCCAGTTTTCCTGAAATAAATGTATAGCCACGGTCGCATCGACTAGGTGACCTGCACGAAGTCGTGTCATGACAAAGCCGTATGACAACGATGAATTCTAGCAATAGTGGGGCGCTGTGTAATAACTAGTAATAAATCATGTCGCCAATTCATTATGACACATGGTCTCATGACAACTATGACTTCCAAAAAATTAGGACGTTATTAGTGTCACGAAAAATTCATATGATGAGGATACTTTTTAAAACATAGTGAAGTAGTAGTGTGTCCTAACTGGTAATTGAAAACAATGACAACCCCATGAGAACGATGACTTGCAAAACGTGATGACGTCATTAGCTTCATGACGAAGTTTAGGACATAGGTGAGTTGTGAAAATAGTGGTTGTATAACGTAAGCAAAAAGGGCGAAGACGCCATCAAGTCACATGACCAGGATGACATACGAAAGTGATGGCGTCATCAAGGCACTTGACAAAGTCACATGACCAGGATAAGTTGCAAAAAGCTATGACAAAAGGTACACAGCTTCTCTGAAAGTCATCCTGGCAATATGACTGTCACGTGACTTAGTGACTTCATGGCTTTGCGCAAGTCATCATGGTCATGCTCCATGCAGTGATGGCGTCATCGACAAACCAGATATAAACTGTAAAATGTCCTCTTCTACAAATATTTATTTCACGATCAGTAGCAAGCAAGATGAAACAATGTCCATAACGAAGACGAGGATACTTCGCGCGCTGCTTCGCAGGTAACCATCTCAGGGGCAACGTGGCGATCTTCTTTGGCGCTGGGAGCGAAACAGTGCGTTCTACCATTGAATGGCTCCTACTTATGTCCGCTGCCAAGCCCCACCTGCAGCGTCGAGTCCAAGCCGAGATCGACGCAGTGCTCGAATATGGCCGCAAAACGCACGTGTCGTGGAGCGACCGAAATCGCCTGCCGTACACGCAAGCCTTCATCTGGGAGACGATGCGCTACAGGCCGGTTCTCCCGCTAAATGTGATGCGCTGGTGAGGCTCTTCTTCCTCTCCGCAATCTGTGCATCTGCGACTAGTAGCCGGGGAATATGTAAAAGTTTAAAGGATAAAGAAGACAGTCGAAAAAAAATTAGGAATGTGGTGAAAGATGCTCCTAAAGTGTAAGAAGAAAAAAGAATTGTGTGGAATTGGAGTTCAGCGTTCCCAAACCACACATGGCATATGGCATATGAGGGATGCCGCAGTAGAGGGCTCCGAATTAATTTAGACCACCTGGGGTTCTTTACCCTGCACTGGATGGCACAATACAGCGATGTTCTTGTTTTCGACTCAATCTAAAAACAGCCAGACCGGTACGAATCAAACCCATAACTTCCGGATTAGCAGCTAAATCCACAAAGCCACCGCAGCTGGTCAAGAGGAGTAAATCCTCTCAAGGAAAGCAAAAAAGGAAGTCTAATGTCGGCTAGTTTTATACCTTAGAGTATTTTTTTTTTTTACAAATAGACATGCAGTTCCAATTAAATATTTGTTGCCGACCATTATTAAAAAAGAAAGAAAGAAAGAAAGAAAGAAAGAAAGAAAGAAAGAAAGAAAGAAAGAAAGAAAGAAAGAAAGAAAGAAAGAAAGAAAGAAAGAAAGAAAGAAAGAAAGAAAGAAAGAAAGAAAGAAAGAAAGAAAGAAAGAAAGAAAGAAAGAAAGAAAGAAAGAAAGCCTAGTTTAATACCTTAGAGTATTTTTTTTTTTTTTTTTTACAGATAGACACGCGGTTCCAATTAAATATCTGTTGCGGACCATTATTAATCACCCTGTTCGTTTTTAGAATTTCCAAAACTTACACTTGGCGGATTGATTCAACAAATATTGACCCTTTCTCTCGAGATTGGAAGATTGGGTCCCGGATATGAGCGCTCCGCGACATCCAACAAATCACGTCACTCCGTGGCGTGAGTGCCAAGAGACATCTCCCTGACCCCCCTACCGGTTCATAAAAAAAAATTCCGAGAGCACTGTGGACGTAAGCTGCAGAAATACTAAAGCCTAAGCGTTTGCTCTCATATCATTATCAACTAAATTCATCGTCATTATCATCGGTATTGTCATCATTGTCATCGCTACTATCGTCTTCACGGTAACCAAGCATTATAATGTGCATTTCATGATCCCGGGCGTCGCGCAGTTGGTTAAAGCGCTCGACTAGGGATCCAAGGGATGAAGGTTCGATTCCCAGTGTAGATAGAATATTTGTAAATAATTACTAATTATTGATCAAATAATTAGTTGATAGTTAATGACCAATTCTTGTTATGATATCATCACTACTAAATTGTTGATTTACATCGACGACCTCACCTGCTGTACAACGCCATTCACATCCACTCTACAGCGACTGCGTGTAGCGGCATAAAGCTAAAACCGAAAGTGCATATATGCGCGATGTTGAAAAACGAAAACCAATAAGAAAATCACACTTGCGGAATACACAGTGAAATTGTTTAAAGACTCTAATGACCTATTCAAAATTGCCCTGACAGTCGAAAGTATACGAATCTGATGAGCAAGTATCTGTTCTCGACATTTAACTTCTTGGACGCAGTGCCGCAGAGGACGTGAGGGTGGCCAACTACATCCTCCCTCGGGGCACCATCGTGATCAGCTCCCACTGGTCCATCTTCCATGATGCGTCCTACTGGGAAGACCCGGAAGTGTTCCGCCCCGAACGCTTTCTCCAGGAAGACGGCACACGTCCACGGAAGCCGGAGAGGCTTATTCCCTTCTCCTACGGTGAGAGGCAACAAGGGAAAATAACCATCTAAAGCTAAATATATTTACAAACGAAACAGCCGGCGCTCAACTGACGTGGGCAAGAGAAAAGCAGGGGGGGAAGGAAGGGGGGGGGGGGCGCTTGCTGCAGTATAATGATTGCTGCTACATTCATAAAAAACCATCTAAAATGCGGGAGACTAGGAGGTGCCATGTAGTGTCCTTATGAGAGCTCTTCCTGCTCTCTTCGTTGAGCGTGTGCTATGATACAATGAATCCAATGATATTCTTTACAACCTCCTTGAATTCAACGAGCAGGCGCGGCAAGTGTGTCGCGTCTTTTTATAGGCTCCATCGGGTTAATTTCTTGCCCTACTTCTTTAATAACGTGATCAGACCGAACGTGCAGTTCGGTCTGAGCATAAAAAGTTTCGCGACATTAATTCACTTAAAGCAGGTTTGCGCGCCCACGAAGGTTATTAAGTTAAATTTCCGTCACGAACTGGGCACATTTTCTTTTTGCCCGAAGAAATATCAGCTCACACAGTAGAGTCGTAACGTTGCAATAAATATTTCCTCTATCGTGCATCCCGTAAATTTTTGTCCATGACAGTACATGCCGAAGCTAGTCAGCAGAATATAGGTGCACATTACCCATTTAGAACGTGCAGCTTCATTGTTCTGTGTTGCTTTTTTTTTCGGCATTCTCTCTCTGTCTCTCTCTTTATGTAACCACGGTTTTTGGTGACCTTCGCAGGCAAGCGCGCATGTCCGGGCGAAGTGATCGCCAACATCGAGGTGTTCATCTTTTTCACGACCATACTACAGAACTTTACCGTCGAGATGCCTGCTGACAGTCCGGACTATATCTTTGATGAAGTTACCGGCATCTCAGCTCGGCCCAAGCCACAAGAAATGGTATTCAGGCCACGATGGGTGCGTGCGTGACTGATGTGGTCACTCGCTGAACAACCGCTGGCTTTGCAAATATGAAAACTATACGGTCTCCTCAAAACATTCCCCGTCTTGTGCTGAACGCAATTGTAACACATCCCACGTTAGATGCATATTAACCGTTCAGGCGAATTCAAGGGTTTTTCTCTTCAAAAGCTTACATCTTAGCAAGCGCATTGAATAGTCCAGCCCACTGCTGAGAACCGAACCCTGTGGCCTGAAAACTATCGGCAGGAGCATACCTACTTGTCACCCCAAGCTTAGGTGTAATTATTCACGCTCGTTCAGACAAGAATGTTCGCCTTTGTGAAATTAAATGTTCTACATAACACTCTTCTACGGGCAATACTAAGTTGCAGGCAATTATCGCCTTCTTTGTCTTTTACTTCCGCTGTTAATTTAAGACGTCAACCTAGGAAAGCAATTATGACAAAATAGATTGCCTTCGTTATTTCTTCAACTATACTGATTTTTCTGCAAATAAAAGTATTTCACGTGCAGTTCTGGTCCTTTTTGAATGAATCAGTATAGGCGACATTCACACATTCTTTTAAGGCGAAAGCATTTAATGCCTCATCGTTGTCAGCAGGAGCTGTCGGCACTGGCTGTCGGCAGAGGGTGTCACACTTTCGATGCAGAAAGTTATTAATAAATAATTAAACCTTGTCTCCACCGGTAATCAAACCTAGATCCCTTGAATCTCCGACCGAGCGCTTTACCAACTGCGCCACGCCCCGGATAGTGAAAAGTTCATCATAATTCCCCTTGCGTACCGTGAGGATAGCGGGATTCCGAGAGTGACAAAAAACTGCGCCTTTAATTTCCTGTAAACGAATTATAGAACGCCGGTGAACTTTGATGCGTTCAATGCAATGCTGGTTGTGTTCGACAAGGGGCGCGCCATGTACCGTCACGACTGTTCATGACGTCACCAGACGATTCCCGCATAGACGAAGCTGACCCGCGCCGGGCGTCCGATCCAGACGTCCGTGCGGAGCCTTTTATTTGGCGCTTCCTCGAACACCGCATGTCCCACGGCATACAGAAGCACACCCAGATGTCTAAGAGTCGTTGGTACAGCAGGCATCAGCGGCATTTTGTTACAATTCTCCGCGGACACACGTACCACGCCATAAAGGAAGGGAAGGTGGGAAGGAAGGTGGGAGTGAAAGAAGAGAAGGAGATAGAGGTGATGTAGTAGAGGGCTACGATCCACCGTACTATAAAGGCTTTCCATCGTACTTTAGAGGTCCGAAGTGGGGATATAATATCCCAAGGGCACTCAGGTTATGAGAGAAGTCGAAGTGGGAGGTATGAACTATATGCACCCACCACAGCGTACGTTGAACTGGAGGAATATGAGAGAGGCCTTTTCCCAGTAGTGGAGGCAGTCAGGATGATTATGATGATGATGATGATGGTGGTGGTGGTGGTGATGATGATGATGATGATGGTGGTGGTGGTGGTGGTGGTGGTGGTGATGATGATGGTGATGATGATGATGATGATGATGATGATGATGATGATGATGATGATGATGATGATGATGATGATGATGATGATGAAATTCGTAGCTGAGTTTTTAGGCGGCTTGCAAGATGGAAGCCCACATTCCAAGAAAAACTTCGGGGGCACTTAAGCTCCGCCTATACGGGTATGACGCGACAGTGTATACTTCATCGCCTGAGGAGCAAAGCGTCCTCCAGAGCTCTCCGTTTTCGATTCGCAACACGCTAAGCCAAAGCAAGAAATTAGCACGTTATTCCTAGATTGAACCTGCTAATATTGACGTTGTTTTGACTAGCGCAGCTTCACGAGTGGGAGCTCGATTAATTAGCCAAACGTTCGCCCATCTCAACCGAATTACAGCGGCTTCGACGACGCTACCGTTCTAGAACTATGAGGCCCACTTAAGTTTCCGCGCTGAGTCCTTCAGCCGTAAATCGGATGCAAGGCAGGCATGGCCTACTTAGGCGTCACACGGTCCCTGGGCAAGATGTGGTCATACTCACTTTTACGTCCGAAAGCAAACATCTTATCAGAAACTTATCGTTGACCTATAAGGCACAAAAGCCTACGATGTTTTCGCCGCCTTAATATCGCGCTACCGCGCTCTCATGTTACGTTGCCTGTTTTCTTTTTTAAGTAAAACGTTAGCACACACAGCTCGAAGACAAGTGCTGAACGGACGTTGGGAAATTATGGCTGTATTTAAGTTTGCAGTCTAATCTTCACATCATTACCGCAAAAAAGTAACACCCCTAGAGCCCGGTTCGAACAGAGAAATCGAGTTCCGGTAAGTAAGCAAACCGCAGTGCAGCTAAGGCTCTCCTGTGGCTGTTACAATTTGTATTCCCCTACCTGATTGCAGCTCCTCCCGTGGGCAGAGTAAACGAACAGTATTTGAGAGTGTTTTGACAGAATAGAACAGTAATTATATGTAGTCTCCGAAATGGTGTTTGTATCTAAGCAATCTTTCTTCTGGAGAGCTTTAACAAGGACTTTCTCTGGTTTTAAGATTTTGTGCTTATTCCTTGCGGCCTCATACAGCTTGACTGATTCACAGCACAGTCTAATCTTAAATCATTTTATAACTGGATAGTAAACCAAAACAGTCAGCTCATTCGTTCATGACCGGCAGAACATGCTACTTAGTTACCACAATATCTACTTTACTGTATGAGACACGTGGACTAATTCCAAACTTGCTCACCTAGTACCTGATCAATACTATTGGTCCCGCAAATGAGGTTTCACCAGCTCATGACAGCTGGCGATACATTAGGTCAGTATGCCTGCACGAGGCAGAATTGCAGAGCTTCATTTATGCTCAGTGGAAAAGCACGGAGGTTGTCGGTTCGCATAAATAGAGCACAAAGCAGAGACTGTGGCGCCCCTAGGCACGTCAAAGTCATTAATTTTAGCGAACCTCCTGCGCAGTTCTAACTTCGGTCATCGTACTTCATCGCATCATGGGGAGTATTATGCAGGTGGTCTCGAGAAGATAAGACACGAATGCGCCCCAACCATGCCGTCTCATTGATATATGCATTGTCTGCTGTTTACTGTGCGGTTGATGCTGCAGCAGCGCACTCTTCGACGAGAGTGGCGGAAGAGGACGATGGGGCAAGTGCCACGTGCCGGGAATGCTTGGACCCGGTGTAGGTGCTCGGAGGCAGAAAAATAAAACCTTAAGTTCAGTCAGCATTTTACACGTCCAGGTCCTGTTTGCTGACTATGCTCTTCAATGCGTTACACACGCACGCGGAAGGATAAATGACATTTTGTTGGCAGGGACCAACGCTTGCATTCTTAAATCTTTTGCCAGATAATCTATTTTCTGGTCCTACCAGATCGCCCCCCCCCCCCCCCCCCCCATAGCTAGAAAACTCTAAAATATTGCCCATGATGGCTCTCGTGAAATATTTTTGTTGGTACGATAATCTGTTTTGACTGTGTTTGCTGACCTGTTAATCTCCGCTGTACTAAGATTATCAACCCGAGGTATACTAGTGTAATCACTAGTGGAAATGAATCCACCATAACAGAAAATATTTCCCTGGACCTTATTTCATACTTCCTTTATCTGTTTTCTGGCGGGAGAGTTTCGGTATCAACAAAGACTGATAATTTTTGAGTCTTTCCTATCGTCATACATGAGGTTGGTTTGCACTTTTCTATGCTGCGCGTGAACTTTGCACGGGCAAAGATGCGATAAAGGGCATATCTGGGTGCTTTCTCGGCGCACCAACCATTTCCTCGACTGTGACATTTCAGTGCTCAACGGCTTCCGACCTTCTGACACGGCGTACCTTGCTATTGAAACACCTGAGAGATTTCAATGGTCCGAGCCATGCAGACAGTGCTATGGAAATGTCTCGTTGCGGGCCTGGTGGCGGGAGTAGGGGCACTCGTGGTACAGTACCTGTGGGAAGTGCTCAAGAGGAATCTGCGCAAGGACCTCCCTCCTGGCCCAATAGGTGTGCCGCTGCTCGGCTACCTGCCCTTCATGTCCAATGATCACCACGGTGTCGACACCCTGCGGAACAAATATGGTAACGTGTTCGGGTGCGTATTTTCTTCTATTCCTTGGCAATTCCTAGCACTGTAGCTGGTGTCGTTGTATACCCTGCAAAGTACCAGCATTACAAGCATTTCAAACAAGTGTTAAATGAAAACTAGTGATGTAGTTTCTGTTTCCCGAAAAGCTGTGACATTTTTTAGTACAAATGGATATCCCGTCGTATTACGCGATAGCGTACGCAGCTCGTTTAGTCGAGAAGGTGTCACCGTTGCCATCACCAGGATTCTCACCAGACGTGTAAGATGAAACACTGACAACATTTCGAATGTGTTGGAAAAACACAGACGTGATTTAGTTGTATCTAAACTCCGATGCAACCGCTCTTTGTGCATCGCTCAGTGTGGCGAAATACGATTACGCTTCCCATTTATCGTCCATCTGCGAGTCAACTTTGAAGATAGTTCGCGATAAGAATTCGAGCCGACGACTCATGTCTCTCCATATGTCGACGTAATTTATAAGTGCAGTTCAGTTCAGTCGTCCAGTCGTGTCCGACAATTCGTGACCCTATGGACTATGTCACGCCACGCTTTCCGGTCTCTCACTATCTTCCTAACATCACATAACTTCATCTGCTGTGCCTCGAGGATGCCATCTAACCATCGCGTTCGCTGCCTACCCCTTCTCCGGCGACCCTCAACCTTTCCCAACATCAAATCTTTCTCCAGCGACTCCTCTCTTCTCATCAGCTGACCAAAGTAGCTGAGCTTAACCTTAAGAATTTGACCCTCCAATGAGCAGTCAGGGTTTATGGTCGACAATATTGACTGATTTGATCTTCTGGCAGTCCAAGGAACTCTCAAGAGTCTTCGCCAGCACCACAATTCAAACGCGTAAATTCTTCGGCGGTCAGCCTTTTTCACAGTCCAACTCTCGCATCCATACATCACAACTGGAAAGACCATAGCACGAGTTATACGGATCTTGGTTGGCAGACTAATGTCTCTGCTCTTTACTAGACGGTCAAGGCTAACCATTTCTCTCTTTCCCAGAAGCAGGCGTCTCCTAATTTCATGGCTGCAGTCTCCTTCCGAGGTAATTTTGGAGCCCAAGAACAGAAAACCTGTCACAGCTTCCACTTCTTGTCCATTGACTCTCCAGGACTTGATAGGGCAAGACGCCATGATCTTTGTCTTTTTAATGTTCAGTTTAAGCCCAAACTTCTCACTCTCTTCTTGTACGCGCATCAAAAGTCTCTTGAGTTCCACTTCACTTTCTACCATTAAAGTGGTATCATCCGCATATCTAAGGTTGTTGATACGCTTTCCAGCAATCTTCACTCCAGCTGAAGACTCATCCAGACCGGCCTTCCTCATGATGCACTCTGCATATAGGTTAAATAGGCAGGGCGACAGTATGCAGCCTTGCCTCACTCCTTTCTCAATCGGAAACCAATCAGTAAGACCATGCCCAATTCTGACTGTAGCCTCTTGTCCTTCATACAGGTTCCTGAGGAGACAGATGAGATGAATTGGAACTCCCATCTCTTGGAGAGCTTGCCACAATCTGCTGTGATCTACGCAGTCAAACGCTTTCGCATAATCAATAAAGCAGAACTAGATGGGTTTCTGGAACTCTCTTGCTTTTTCGATGATCCAGAGAAGGTTGGCAATTTGGTCTCTAGTTCCTCTGCCTTTGCAAAACCCAGCTTGCACGTCCGGAAGCTCCCGATCCACATACTGCTGCAGCCTACCTTGGAGCATATTCAACATCACCTTGCTAGCATGCGAAATAAGCGCGATCGTGCGGTAGTTGGAACAATCTTTGGCACTGCCTTTCTTTGGAATGGGGATGTAAACTGACCTCCTCCAATCCTGTGGCCACTGCAGGGATGTCCAAATCTTCTGACATAATGTATGCAGAATGTTAACAGCATCATGGTTGAGGTTTTGAAGCAACTCAGCTGGAATGCCATCAATTCCGCTAGCTTTATTCTTAGCAAGGCTGGCTAAGGCCCATTCAACTTCACTCTTCAGGATGCCCGGCCCGATATCAGTAATCACAACCGTCTTATGTTGGATTTGCACATTCGGGTCCTTCTTGTACAGTTCTTCTGTGTATTCCTGCCACCTCTTCTTTATCTCTGAGGCTTCAGTGAGGTCCGTGCCTCGCTTGTCCTTTATCACGCCAAGCTTAGCACAGAAGCTGCCTTTGATATCTTTGATTGTCTTATACAGAGCTCTTGTGTTCCTTGATTGGCTGTTGTCCTCAACTACTTGGCACTGTATGTTCAGGAAGGCATTCTTATCTCTCCTTGCTATTTATAAGTGCAGGTGCCCACAAAAAAAAGGACTAATACTGTGATTTTACTTTTTTTCTTTTACCCAAAAAACAAACTATGGAGGCGAACCGCAAAGGCGTCCGTGTGCTGTGCAGTGTTAGTGCACTTTAAAGATCCCCGGGTGGTGGAAATTATCACGCAACCCTCACGTACGGTACTTTCTTCTCTCTTCGCTTTCATTTCCGCCTTTCTCCCTCCATTACGGCGCGGTTTAGGTGTCCGCCAAGAAGTGGAAGAGATACTGCGTCACTGCTTTCTTTTAAACCGAATTACATTTAACTCAACACATTTAACGCTTTGCAAAACTCTGTCTGTGCCAGTCTCTCAATTCTAAAACACAAAGTAAAATTATGCAACACTATGCCAAGCAGTACTTTCACACGTCTTAATCGGTTTAAGCAGAGTGAATCCCCGATTAATTTCACGCGGTAGCGTATACACCTGGTTCGCCATAGAAGCGCCGTCGTCGTGAGCTGGCATAGCGCCAACAGTCTCCGAACGTGTTGGAAAAACGCGCAAGTTATCGCGTCCACTCTTTTGTGGTACTTAAGCGTCTCCCATGATTTCCATCTCTAATTATTCGTTCGTTTGTAAGTGCCGGTGATAGCGCCGGCAGGTAGCTGCTAACTCTTGAATAGGGGCAAGTTAATTTGCGTACCCATGTCACCCAACAAGCATGAAAAAAAGGTATTTTGATTCAAGACAAACTTTGCAACGCGCGGTAAAAGCAAGAGACATTCTTCCCCAATATTGAGAAGTCGTTTTCAGCGCTTCACTTTGATTTTACAGCATTCTGTGCATAGTGAAATTATTCAGGAGCAGCAAAATACGTGCGCGTTTTCTAGGGCGGCTCTCTTTGTCTTTAGAGCATATGCGGTACAACCCAGAACACTCTAACGTGTTCGTTCATGAATTTGTCACCTGTAGTTGAGACACAATGGGTTTGCTACTACAGCCATTAAGTTAGACATTAGAAGTCACTATTGACAAAGATGATGTTGTAACTTTATTATCAACTCGGACACACAAACGCCTGCATGCAGGTACGTGTCCAGAGACGGAAGCCGTCCAGTGGAGGTTACAAAAGCATGCTTACTGCGCATAAACAAGTCCATTGAAAAATAAACTGTCATTCGGTGCTTTGCATATCTACTCCAGTGTGTGACCCATCCTAAGGCGCAAGCATGTGTACCAAGAATGCCAGTGTCGGTACAGCAGACAGCTGCAATTGATCACTCGTTCTTGGCGGTCACTTTTTTGCCCATCCTATGCGCGAAAGACTAATCCCGCATGGGCGAAGTTATAACCTGTGTTTAAGCATATGTTAACATGCACAACCTATCCTCAACTGCAGGTTTAGTGTGGGCAGCCGGTACGTGGTATTCCTGTGCGATTTTGACTCTGTGAAGCAAGCTTTCGCGCAGGACGCATTGCTCCATAGGCCAGAAGAACTGCCCTTCAGTATCCACGAAGAATCAGAAGGTGAGGGCAAATGTTACGGGCATCAAAATCTGACTGCCCATCAATATGTTGTCAGCGATAAACTACATAAAAAACAGGACGTGCATTTGAGGTTCCGCCGAATAAACAGAAAAGTATGCTTTCGTTTCTACTTTAGAGCTGGTAACACTACTAGGCTACAGATAAACCTGCAACTAAAAGAATTTTCGTAAGTGTCCATTAGTGCACTTTGAAAATATAGTGAAACAAATGTGCAATTTCATCAATGATCGTCGAAAGTAGACGATGAAGCTGGCGTTTCACTGACTAGTGACTACAACACGGAATATATATGATGATGTGTTCGTTTCCTGGCCTCTTGTTCTAGTCCTATTCGCGCGGTATTAACTTAACTCAAAATGAACCAAATAGCTCTCAATGATGCTTCACTAAAGCGTATACATAGCTGCATTCTCTAAGGCGGTCTCGTCTTGGTGATACCACGCCAGACCACATTAACAATGCAACATTTTGAAACGTTATTCGGTCTCTTAGTTACCCAAGATCGCAAACATGCTACTTCTGGTTGCACGCACCACAATGCCGCCAACAACAAAACTAACACACGCAATGTTATACCACTCCCCCGTTTGGATAAGGCTGTTTTGGTGTCTTGGCGGTCCTTGGTGAGTCTAGCTGGTTTCGCTGCATCCAGTCCTGACGCACTTAAATGGGTGCGTGGAGCATCGGAATTCCTGGAACGGATCAGCGTGTGCACACCACGCCTTTATCTGGAACGTTTTTATTACACATCATGAACTCCCTTTTGCACGCGTTCCACTTTCAATCTACCAGGGTTCGCGCAAACAAAAAGAAATATTTTACTCCTTTCACATTTATTTTCCGTGCAGGGCTTCTTGTGTTGAATGGGCCACTGTGGAAGGAGCAGAGGCGGTTCTCTATTAAGACTTTCAAGAACCTGGGCATGGCCTCGCCTGCTATGGAGACACACATACGGGCAAGTCTTTGGTGATTCTCATCGAAATTCGAAGACAGAGGGAGCTCACTTCATGATAATCGGAACGAACAAGTGAAAGAGACAAGTGTAAACTGCATTTGAGCGTCACATTAAGATTAGTCTCAATGTTCTTTCGTTCGTATGCACCTCTGCACGTATGAGATGTCATCTACTTGACAGGCGACATGTAGTTTTCATAGGGAGACGAAAGACGATTCACTTCGAACAATCGAAGAATTTAAAATTTATATAACAGTAACAACAAATAGCACTGAATGTTATGTGCAAAAGGTAAAGGTGACTTTGCTTGTAGTTATTGCAATAAAGGCTCGGTCAAAACTAAGCTAAGCTCCACGACCTGCTGCGCTAAACACTCGAGCCCATTGCTGTCTTATATAGGTATACTTGTCTAAAGGCGGTACCAACTTGCCTCCTCTAGAATAAACTAACCAAAACTGAAAATCGCAGAGCGACGACTTCTTAAATATCCATTCTCAGTATTTCAAGAAACGAGAGAAGCTTAGAGAGAGAGAGAGAGCAAACTGTCACGACACGCACGACGCTAAGCCCTTCTCCTTTTGTTTGCTACTATGTCCTGGAAGTTTACATCAGCTCCACGCATGCTTCCTCTTCGACAGTGCGATGAAACAGGAGGGCCGGAGCCGTACAGGGTAAAGTTGATGCAGGTGGCTGTGCTTTCTTGCCCTTCTGTAAAGTTCTCCCCACTCTATGTTCTGTTGACCGCAGTTTTGTACACGTTACACAAAGTAACCAAACGATTGCAATTAATATTACTCCATCTGAAGTGTGACTATAGCGGCTAACTACAGCCCCCGTAAAGAAACTGAAAAATTACAAAAAATGTATCACTATTTCTATTAATATTACTATTTCGTTGCTTTTCTTAGAACTTTACTGCCATAACACAAACTCGCTCAAATTGAAAAACTTGTTTAAAATTATCAGAGGTTGTTAATCTTCAACAAGATTTGTTTCCAAGAGTTGTCATTGATAATATAATGTTTTCTCGTGAAGACAGCAGCCGCTACACTGAACACTCAGTGTAAACGCAGGACGGTAAGGTGGTGCTATGCACTGCGAACAGCTTGCGCAATACTTCGACTCCAGCTTCAACGTCCTCAATGAAGTTCGGCGATTCCCTGGTGGCACTGTGAAGAGCCGCTGCATACAGGACTGCTGAATCGCTGAAAAAACCCGTTCATGTGTGTTTTCTTGGTAGCATCAGCAGACGCGATGTCTGGTGTGAAACCACAGTAAGGCTGGCTCAATCCTTCGGCAAAAGACTGGTGGACTTCCTGACGTCGTCCGTCACTGGACACCCACTTGGCCTTAAATTACGGAACATCAAGAGATGCCAGCAGTCGTCCAAGAACCGGAGAGAGCAAATGCTACCTGCCATCTGGCCTATGCCACATATAGAAGCCAACTGGCGCGAGCCCGAGCACGTTCGCCATCGACAGGCCGTCACGACCGTCATCCACCATCCACCAAGCCGTCCTCCACCAAGACCAAAGGCCGCGGACAGCTTAACATGCCGTGCAGTCATGCGCACCATCTTGCAGCTGAATAATCTGACACAGTCGCATCATCACAGATGCTTCGCTCCTGTAGAATTTTTTTGAAGCGCAGCAGTCGATAACTGGCAGTCAATTAGCAAATAATTGCATTACCCGAAATATTACTTTGTAAAAATATGTAATCTATTAATTGCAAAATTACATACGTTTTAAAAAATTACAAATTGTGAAGAAGAAGAAGTGCACGAGGAACATTCCAGGCAGTTGTATCGTGATCACTGCGCGTGTTGGATCTGACTGTGTTCACTGTCGCAGTGTTCACCGCTGATCTGCCCAGACCTGCTGATCGAGTCCTGCTGATCTGCTCAATAAACCCCAATCTTACACAAATAATTAATTACGTGCAAGCCTCGCTGCCAGGCGCACAGCGTCCGGGTCGACGGGAGCGAGAAGCGCTGCGCCGCGGACCAGAGTAGACCAGGGATAGAATAACGATTCTATTTCATCCGAAAATTATTCCATTCCATCGCCTTCTTTGTCATTGGCCGGTTAAAATTTGAATCTGTGCATAATATGTTGCGTTGCAGGACGTCGCAGGACGTCACAAGTAAATTCACGCTTTCGTCACCTCATACGCAATCTGGAAGTAATCGCCGAAGGAATGAAATAGATTTCGGAATTGCTATGTTATTCCACCCCAGAGTGCGCAGTCACTTCCAACTTTGAAGCGAGAGCTGCACTAAGCTACCAGTCGAGCATTTCGCGGTGGCCAGGAGAGGCCATTTGTGTGCAGGCGCCGCTAACGTGGCAACCGGAGAGGAGCAGCAGGCGCGCCGCGCGCTTTACCGTCGCCGAGGACGCGCGCCCGCTACAATGTCGGAGCCGTGCGTGATGTCATGCGGATGAGCAGTTATGCGTATGGACCGATGTCATAGTAAACAGAGAGGCCTCACAGGTGCGCAGTGGGCTTCATTGGCGCCTCGCCGCACGCCGCTCTATCACCCGAACCGCACGTCGCATGCGCCGCATTGCGTATAAAGGCGGACATTAAATAGACAGCTGTATGACATTTGACATGGATGCAGAGAAGGAGAGTCCAGCCGCTGCTAAACGGCAGTACAGACAAGAGAAGAATAACTCTTCAGATCCTGAGGGTGTCGCTAGGCGCTTGGCTACTCAACAAGACAGAATGAGCGTAAGAAGGCGAAAAAAAAAGCGGAGATGTGGGAACAGGAGAGGAACGGCTTGCCAAACGGAGATGCTAGAGTGCTGAGCGTAATATCGTAATAGATAGCGCTTGACCGCCTAGATGGAAGCCTATGGAAGGCGTCAGTCAACGAGAACCAACAAAAGAGGATGTGAAGGCCCGTCATGGGACTGATCACACCATTCGAGTTTCCTAAAATGCATCTGCGACCCGGACATTTGAAGCAGACTTTGTAAACAATTCATTTGGAGACATGTGCAGTGTGTGCGAGAGACTGGCACCAAAAGGACTTGACAAAGGTGAGCAATACAATGTTTGAGACTTCGCGTTTGGCATTTCCCGGAATATCGGATGAGATAGTGGCGAGTGTTTGTGGAACGTAAAAGGTCTTTCTGGTCAAGTAGAAAATTCCAGTCTACAGTGTAAGCCATGGTAATCGGTATCCACCCTTATCGCCTGGTTTTCCAGTTTTGAACGATGTGGCCGAACGTTTGATTTCTCTTCGCACTTCCGTCGTTCGAAATCTCTCGCTGCGTATATCCATGCATAGTCCAGCTGAACCACTGCCATTTTTTCCCACGTGCGCTGCTTACTTCGACGGGTGCGGCCAAACAGTTCAAAACAGTCACCTCAGCTTACAATCATGTTTTACCACGATTACGATCGACTGACTGCTGTCAGCAAGTAAGTTTGCTCAAAATAGCACTCTGCACATCTTAGATGAAGACAACACTTTTCATTTTTCATCGAAGATAACCCCGTCTGAGCTGGCCGTTTGTAGACCTGACGCAGCTTACGTTAAACAGACTCAATATCCGGTGTCAAGAATTTTCTGTAATTAAAGAAATTTTGCACATGAGTATATGACTCGCCTAATCTTACTTTTAGGGGTCGATTTTTATCCCAGCTTGGTTTTTAAAAGGTTAATAAGCCTTCAAGGAACCTTACTAGCTTTTTGTAACAAGAATTAAGTGTCTCAAATTATGAATCCAACTCTCGCCGCAATATTGAATTCATCGAGAATGCTTAAGCTTGTGGCATATTTGATATTTCAATGAATCCATACAGGGATGCAATTCAAGGAAACTGATTATTTTTGTGCGTGTTACTTTCTTTTAATTTTTTGCTGATGTCTTTCAAAGGCGACGTTCAGAATATTTCACTTGAGTCATGCAAAAAGTTTAAAAACTTTAATAACTGACAAGAATTTCACCTGACAGGAGGAAGCGGCACGCTTGACCCGCGAGCTGGAGTGCCTCAACGGCAAGCCCGTGTTACCCGCGGTGTTGCTGACGCCCAGCATGTCCAACATCATCTCGGCTCTGGTGTTCGGCCGGCGCTTCGAGTATGATGAACCGGACCGCATCTACCTAGACAATCTGATCGAGGTCATCCCCGCACTAGCAGCTCAAATGTCCATCTTCAACTTCTGCCTGTGGCTCCGCAAGCTGCTCGTCTTCTTCCGCCTGGGCGCCTGCTACAAGCTTAAAGACGCCCTCGTCCGCAGAGAGGAGTTCGCCGAGTGAGTGATTCTCGGCAACAGACAATCTGCTTTCCTTGTCGGCAAACATGATACCTCTGTGAACGTAACAAGCGAGCCCGGGTATTCCAGCTCATCAGCCGAGCGCCCTATTCCCTGAACACATCGTGAAGTGTCAGGTCTTACGTAGACGTTACCACAAAGGCAGCGGCAGACGTGCACGACAAGCATGAGGCACTGCAACCACCAAGTTGGTAGGACGTCACATGCGACGGTTAAGCAGTGTGCGAACATAACACTGATCACATTCTAGCATCCTCCACTATTTCTTGCGAACTCCAAATTTTTGCCATTAAAATCTGCCTGTTTCACAAGTGCACCCCCGTTCAGGACCTTTTCGCCGCGTACACAGTGCTGAAAATGGTATTCAGTTGCGAGGACATATTCATTCATTAATTTAACATTTCATTCATTAATTCATTCATCTGTCCATTCTGATGTCAGCTATAGTCGGAAAAAACTACAGAAAATTTTCTGATGTTACGACAGAATTTCTGTGCGGTTTTTGACGGGAAACCTGTTGTGACAACAGAACATTCTGTAGTAACATCAGAAATTTTTGTAGTTTCAACAGAAAAATGCTACAGAACTACAGACAACAGAAATATGCTACAGAAAAACTACAGAACTACAGAAAAGAACTACAGAACTACAGAAAAATCTGATGGTTACGACAGAACTACAGGATATTTTGTCGTATTTTTGACACAGTTCTGTAGTTTTTTTCGACTGGCTATGAAATGCGCGTGGTCGGCGCTGGCTCAGCGAGCGGCTGTCAATCTGTCTCTACAGACTGTGTAAGAGAGAAACCGGAGCATAAAAAACGCCCACGGCTTAATTTTTGATAACTGATATCCGAATATTTGTCTGTGGCGTGAAGATAATCATATACTTTGCTTCTTTGTCTCAGTTCCAAAATCCGCATGCACGAGAACTCGTACCAGGACGGCGTGATCCGGGACTACATCGACAGCTTCCTCAGTGAAATGAAGCAGCAAAATGGAGCAAGCAAGACGTTTACGCGTACGTGCTGATACTCGACGCTTACACGCTCGAGCGTTTACACTAATAATGCCCACATATGTCCTTACAGTGCTCACAATACTTTGTTTCTTGCATAGTGCACGTGGAAGAATCGCAGACGGTCGATATTTCCAATGCCCTTCACTATGGCGTAACTTGTAGCCTGTGTCGCTTTGGGATGTTAAACTAAACAAAACCAATTTTCTGTTTAGAAAAACTCTCCTTTGACTTGAGATAGTAAGATGGAGATTGAACCGATCAGGACCCTTGGATTTCTAGTCAGCGGTGGTTAATACTGGGTGACCTTTCACATAATGTGGTAAGTTACGGCAGCATGCTAATATGTATGCGTCAGGTAATTCACAGGCACAAATTAATAGATCTATGGTTAGTCGCGTAGCAAAGTGCATGTACGCGAACAAGAATCCATACAGTGACCTTTGAACGCTGTCACGTCATGTCTTTAAAGGCAGAGCTTGAATATCTTTCTTTGTTTTTTTTTTATTGATATTAACCGCTTCGTTTTCCCATCCCGCTACTGCTGAATATAACTGACAAGAAACGTGAATGAAATGCCGTACTGCATGTCGCTTATTCACTGATCCCCACGTATGCTGAATAGCGCTTTGTTATGCTGAAAGCATATTTTTATACAAGGAAGGACAGAAAGTAATCAGGACATATTAGCTGATTGTTCGGTGAAAATGTGCAACACAAGCTGATCCATTTATTACCACGTATGCCACTGCTCTTCGTGAGCCTCGTGCGCCGAAAAGCTGAATATCGGCGCAGGCCAGGTCTCGGTGCTCATGGCTTGTGCTTCTATGCCGTACAGTGTGAATATGACGTGTATCTGGTCAGACAAGACAACGAGGCAGTGATTCGTGAAACGTTGGCGCTGAATTTCGATGGTAATAAGTGCGAAGGCTCAAAAACGTCAGGCTGCCATCTTGTCGAAGAGAGTATACGTTATCGGTGGCGGCTACAGTTTTGGTGGAATCGGGCTGAACGTCTCGATGGCTTATGACATGGCGAACTGTACCTAGCCTATATAGCACGCTCAAAAGAGGCTGGACGTGCTCCTGGCTAAAATGCTACGTCATCCACAAAGACTAAACATGTTTCTATCTTTCGTTTAAGCGTTGCTGGAATGAAGCACAATTAATACGAAAGTTGGAACCTTGAGTCCATAGAGTCCATCCGGCGGAATGATCGACAAACGCTGTCTCGTCGGAAACCCGTTCATCAATTTCGATCTGCAATTAACTGATTTTCAAAACAAAAGCAGCGCGCGTTGCTCAGCCGGTCCAGAGTCATTAATGCGTGGTAACGGGTAGTCATGTTATTATGACCTGACTAAGCTTAGACAACACAAAATCTTAGACTGCAGTATTGCTTCTTAACCAGGACAACAGGAGAAGCCTAGGGACTTCTCGGTGGCTGTGACATCGTCCTTCAACATTTCGTCTACCTGTTGAGCCATGACTTCGCGTTCCCCGCGACGATACTCGGTGTGAGTTCTGTCCGGATGGTCTGAGACGCTCGTCTGTTATTATGCCTTGCTTGGCGATGGGTGTCGCCTTGTGCGTGGTGGAGGACGAGAAACAGTTTTGAAAACTCAACAGCAGCGTGACGAGTAAATCATCGGCTGGTCACAGAGAAGGGTACCTATCTAGGGCGAAATGGAGCCTTCGGATGGCAGATGTTTCGCTCCGAATTGCGAAAGAGTCGTGAATTTGGCGATGTCTTCAAAGTATTCGACCGTGATGCCTCTAGCGATGTGTTACCGTTCATTCCCGAAGTTTGTTCGAAATAAAAATTAAGGAAAGGTTTAACACGGCTAAACCTAAGCAGACAAACCGAAAGTGCGTGACTCCTCCATAGATGTCTCCATAGACGACACGATGGTGTCGAGGGCATTTTGAAGGAGAAGGTCCCAGGAGGCGAGGCGGCAGTGGCAGTGGTAGCGATGGAGGGAAGGGGTAGGCAAGGGCACTGGAAGCCGGTGTGGTATTTTGTAAGGCAACGTTGTATAGTTATGTGCATAAGTGCAGGTACGAATGGAGCTTGTCAGGTGTGTGAAGAAGTAGCAGGTGTGCGGGCGCGGAGGCGCGCGCCTCTAGCCGCGTTCAGGGCCATATGAAACACACGCCGACCAAGCTATAGAAGGACTTAGTAAGTTGTCACTTTGATACATGCGCTAGGTCGTTGGACAGGTGGACGAAAAGGCATGCAACATAGACATCACGATGTAGCACAAGCTCAGTGTTCTGCTCGCTAACCTCGGCAGCAATGGACTGGCTACCGCACATAAGGGTAACAAAAGCAGATGAGCGTTGTGGCATGGTTACGTCGTTACACCTGCCTCAATGATGCGCATAAGTGCGCGTTATCGTTTGAAGCTTGATGAAGTCGCCGCAGACGTTGAGACTGTAATGAAACGGCGAGGAACGTTAATGACGGAACCATGCTCTCGTAAAAACCCGACGACGAGTATGACCGGACGTTCTTGCAACAGTGAGGCAGGACAACAAAAGTGGCACATATGGCAGCACAGTCATGGAATTGCACTGTGCATTGCATCGTCACGGGGGGGGGGGGGGGGGGGAGTCACTGGTATATCGATTTTGTTGTCAGCATCCTGGCTGGCTGAGGTCATCGCCTTCAGTTTCCCAGACGTGAGTTAGCAAAGGGGACTCATGCAGTAAATAGTCCTCTCGGTCTTATGACAGCAAGCTATACTAATTTGAGATTTCGGCCATTCAATTTTGACATTGGCGAGCCGATGGGCAATACTTCTGGTTGATTTTCGAGAAGTCTGTTCATGTATTAACAAAAGCAGTCACTGGGTGCCCGTCAACAAGAATAAGAACGACGACATTAACAATGTCATCTGTATGAGATCTCAGACACACGGAATCACATATGGCGGCAGTCATGGAATCGCACTGTGCGCTGCGTTGTCACGGGGGGAATGAGGGGGGTGGGGGGGGGGGGGGGGGGGTCATTGGTACATCGATTTTGTTGTCAGCGGCCTGGCTGGCTGAGGTCATCGCCTTCAGTTCCCAGACGTAGGCTTGTCGACCACCTCCTCAGCGTATCGGTAAGAGGACGACCGCAGGGAGACGAATAACGCACAGTACACGGTGACTGTGGGCGGCCGGACGGCTATGCAGCCCACTTACTCGGTTGCGACGACGGTGATACATGTGGTCAGCTTCCGCGGATTAGTAGCAGAGCGGCCACTGGTTAGGAAATGGCGGTCACATGGCGAATCCCTGCATGGGATGGCCACTGCTAGAAGGATGGCGGCTGGTGTGGAATGCAACATGCTAAGCATTAACCGACGGGCGCTGTCGGACAGCTACAACATAGCCGTCGGAGCGTGTCTATGTCAGCAACCGAGGCAGTGAAAACACCCGCGGTTTTCCTCGCGCACGACTTCAGTGATGGCTGCGGCGGTCGGATCAGGCGAGCCAAGGGGATTTCAGAGGCTCCGCCGAACTACCTCGCGGATCAGTTTATGCAAAGGTAAGTAGTCATTGCAGGTGCACAACGCAGCCATACTGCTTAAAGGCTGACCACACAAAGACTCGTTGCGTCGGCAATGTTGCTGCAGGGCCTGCTCACTGAGGATACATTCAGTAATGAAGTCTGCGTGCGCCCGAACTGCTAAGTGGCAATATAACCACAAGGAAAGGTCGTAAACCCCAAACGTACTCAGCTACAATCATTATAGTGTTTTATGAACCATCTGTATTAAGAAAAATGCGACACCTTGTACAACAATAGAAGCTGGTAACTGCGCACCGCGCCGCAGGCAACCATCTAAGGGGCAACGTGTCCACTTTCTTCGGCGCCGGCAGCGAGACGGCGCGTTCCTCCATTGAGTGGCTGCTCCTTATGTCCGCTGCCAAGCCCCACCTGCAGCGTCGAGTTCAAGCCGAGATTGACGCAGTGCTCGAACATGGCCGGAAGACGCACGTGTCGTGGAGCGACCGAAATCGCCTGCCATATACGCAGGCCTTCATCTGGGAGACGATGCGCTACAGGCCGGCCGTCCCGCTGAATGTGATGAGGCGGTGAGTGGATTCTTCTTCTCCACAATCAGTGTATCCGCTAGCAGCATCCCGCGCAAATTTGACACGACGAAAAGAAGAAAGTGAGGCAAAAGAACTATGTCGGGGATGGGGAAGTGAGGTGACAAGAAAATATAAGAGAGAGAAAAGGAGTGGTTAATTGTGGGGATTAAATTCCCCGGTTAATTGTGGGGATTAAATTCCCGAAATGACAGATTGGCCAAAAGGAACACTGCAGCAGAATGTTCCGTTTTAATTTAGTTCATGTGCGTGTCTTTAGCGTGCGTTGGCATTGCGCCCCCACAGACTCGTTTCCGTACTCCGGCCGCGGGCCGGGATCAAACCCTTGAACTTGGAATTTGCAGCCGAACGCCAAAGCCACTTAGTCGCCACGACAGGTAAACGGTAAAAAGAAGAAAAGAAAGGAATGGAGAGGGCATTCAAATACGATAGAAAACAATTGTTAAATTTCAAAGGGCGTAGGAAGAAAAGCTTGATCTGTCCCCGGGAAAGCACTGTCATCAGGTGCTCTAGAAAATTAAGGAAGAACCTAAAATATGTGAGAAAAACCATGTAGTTGCCGGTACGAGCAGTTAGTAGAAAGCAACTTCCACCTGCCATTGAAGAGCCATGGACCGCTAGGCTTAGCGGCAGTGCCTAGCGTTGCCTCGAATTCCTGCTAATCCTGATAACATACTGACGTCGGAGCCTGTACAAAGGGTAGGAAAGAGTATCGACTCTCGATATTTAATTTTTTTGCACGCAGCGCCGTAGGAGACGTGAAGGTGGGCAACTACGTCCTCCCTTGGGGCACCATCGTGATCAGCTCCCATTGGTCCATCTTCCACGATGCATCCTACTGGGGAGACCCCGAAGTGTTCCGCCCCGAACGGTTTCTCGAGGAAGACGGCACACGTACACGAAAGCCGGAGAGGTTTATTCCTTTCTCCTACGGTAAGAGACCCAAAAGAAAATAAATAATCCGAAGAGTGTCATAGAGCTCCAATTGAAAAGCTGTACCTCAAACGGCAAGGAGAGAAAAGGGTGCAATTATCGCCGCCTATTGAAGGTTATGGTACGTATACATATATCTGACGCGGGGCAGGAGCCATGTAACCTTTTCCCGAGAGCTACTCTTGCTTTCTTCACTGCCCTAGTGGTCTTATTCATTGCAAACAAAGACACTTTTATAAACTCGTTTGCACTCGACACGAAAACTTGACAAGTGCCTAGCGTATTTTTCTCTGCCCCACTATGTCAACTCGCAATTCCGCTTTTGGCAATATGGCCATGCCGAATTATGCAGCCATGTATACAAGCTTGCGCAATGCAAGCTCACTTTAACATAGTTACTATAGCAAGAAACTCCGCTACTCCATATTTGTCAAGGCCAAGTTTGGCGAGCATTTGGCCTCGAGCCGGCGGAGCACAAGTGTGACTGTGACGTCATACCACATGACTTCCTACGGAGAGGCACCGCTGCGCGCGCTCGATAGGTTCCGCCGCTGTGATACAACGTGACTAGAGAAGGTATAACAGTTGCTTCGCTGGTGGTTTCTGCTGCAATTTCGCCATAGATTAGACGCACCGGACAGGATGCGTAAGCTCTTTGGCGGTGGAGTCAAAAAGCTTTTCGCTCTGTATAACTAGGCTTCGAAGAGGTAAACCTCACTAACCCTTTGAACGCGTCTAGGCGGGCTAGTAAGCTTAAATGTATCTGTAAGGACCATGGTCACATAAGTTGCATGTGTTCAAGTATTATACTGATGAAATATACCGCCGAAATACATATAGTTCCAATATATAGTTCAAAATACATATTTTGAACTATATATGCTCGAACTAGCAAGCATCACTGTAACGACGTCAACGACTGATGAAATGCACCTGCATTGTTCTGCTTTGCCTTTTTGAGCATTTCCGCTCTTTCATTTGTGCGCTTTGTTGTTGTTGACGTTCGCAGGCAAGCGAGCGTGTCCCGGAGAAGTTATCGCCAACATGGAGATTTTCATCTTTTTCACCACCATCCTGCAGCGCTTCACAGTAGAGGCACCACCCGACAGTCCGGACTTAGTATTTGATGAAGTTACCGGCATTTCAGTCCGGCCCAAGCCACAGGAGATGACATTTAGGCTGCGAATAATGCGTGACTGATTTCACCGCTCGGTGCAGAAGCGCTGGCATTCAGCATGTACGCTGATGATTGCGCATTACATCACATCATTAACACTTCAGATGATCACTCTTTATTGAAGAATCTTTCTCCAACTTTTGCACGTGGTGTGAAAGTTGGCTGACGAGTATTAATTTTTTGAAAGCAGACATGATGACGTTTTCTAATAGCTCCTCCCCTTCCCTTTTCTTGAGTTTTTTTAATGGCATACATCTTCAAGGGTTGACAGAATATAAATAGAAATTATTTTCACAGAGAACTTATCAAGGTCAATACACACTAATTTTATATATGATAAAGCCCTCAGAAAATTGGGACATTTCAACTGTAATGATTTTTAAATCAGGCTCCAATGCAACCAACTTACTAATATACAAAACACTAATCCGCAATTTCTTAACTACACTTCATTTTTATTTAACCTCTACAAAGTAATAGCTATAAGCATGATAAAAGGCATCCAAAGCAAATCAATTCGATTCATATATCGCAAATATCGCAGCGGTTTTTCACCCGCTTATCTCAACGGATAATCGCAATTGAGAACATTTGCAGCCCGCAGGCGATTGATATCTATAAACTTTATGCACCGCCTGCCCGGGTTATCGTCTCTCAAGAGTCCTACATCATGCGCGCCAAACCAACCCTAACAAGAAGTTATCGCGACCTTCATCTCGCACCCTACTTTGCTAGCACCAATACCTGTAAAAACAGTTCTAGTTTTCGACTACTATTGAACATTAGAATTCATTGTCTCGCCCAGTTCGTTTGCTACCAGTAGATCAATGTATGCACGTTGCTGACAATATTTCTTACCTGTTTGTTCACTGTTTAAAATGATTTCAATTTGCGCGCTTTAACATGCGCTGCTATGCCTTGTAAGTATTTGCATTTTATGTTGTATGTGCCGATAATTAAATAGCCCTCTCGTGGGCCTGCAATAAGTATAAATAAATAAACACGCTAAATAGGTGCTCCTGAGTGCATTCATTGTGCTGTGCGTAATGCGTTGTGCGTAATGCTTTCATCCGTCGGCTTAAAGCGCAGACTGCGCCTTAGAGTACACAGAAGTACAGCGCGTAAAAACAAAACAGTGGAGAACAAATTGTACAGATAAGGTTCAAACTAAAACCATAAAAGATGTACGTTGCTATCAGTAAAACTTGGTGTGAAAGCAATTCACACCGTGATAAGCCGGGGCACCAGACGAGGCGAAAGCTTGAGGTTGCAGTACGTTTGACTGCGGCCGTTTGGGGACCTGTTTTCTGACTTCGTAAATGGGGACTTGACTTTTTATCCTTGGGCTTTTTTTCGGGAAGATTAACTCGGGGAGCCTTTTTTCCGGGGACGTTTTTACCTGCACCTGTTGCAGTATGTAAAGCCTCTACACTCGTTCTCTACACTCGTTCAGACAAAACGTTGTGCCTTTATCATTAGCATAATTAAACACAGTCCATAATAAAATTTTACCGGAGGTTTTACTTTGTAAACAATGTATCGCATCTCTAGCAATTTCATTAGTTCTGTGAATTTTATAAGTCAATCTAGATACATAGTCACGTCAAATGAAGGTTAGTATTCTTAGATAATTATTTTAACCTTTTCCGGTTAGAAAAATATTTAATTTCTTTCTCTTGCTCACCTTTAGCAGCGACGGTAAAAGGCTATCAATGCATATTATCAAAGTAGATACGCAACAAAAAAAAGTAATTAGTCTAAATAACACGCCTTTATCGCTTTAATGCTGTTCGCCTTTCATGAAATAGCAAAACCACTTTGGCAAAGTAAGAGCTTGTCCAATGCTTTCGCCATTTGATGTCATGAATATGGCATCTACACTATTATAGATTTATTCCCAACAGCATTACATTACGCAGATTTCGCCGCAAGCACGGCTTGATCGACCAAGCAATGCGAAGATAACACGCACTGTTCGCACTGCTTCCTTGCTAACAATCCCAATGCCACGTATAACCATATTTTACCAAAAACGCTGTAAATTTGCCCAAACACAAAAGTCTACGGAAATAACACCGCTAAATAGAGTAAATATGTATAGGTTCGTTCACTCCATTAAGACCTCACCTCCTGCAGGCTCCAATAGGGACCTTCCTTCGTTTCTAGACGAACAAGAATCTAGGGCCTTTTCCTCTACGTACATGTCACAGCACTTGGTGCCGATCCGATGAAGGCGCCACTTCATGAAAGCGCCACATGCTTTTGCGGAAACTGAATATAGGCGGTAGATGGTAGACTGCCTTTGTGCATAATTTGCCGATTATCACCGTTTAAAACGGCCGAGAAGTGATTCACGAAAATCAAGCACATCAACTGCAGCCTGGTCAACCACTACAGTCGTCTGAGATAATTCTTATTGCGCGTATTGAACAGTGCGCCGTTCGATGAGTATTGCCCGCGCTACTTTTCATTTAATGTTGTATCGAATAAAACACCTTACAGTGCAACTGGGCAGATTTTATCTTGTTTGCACACCTCGAAGCTTACATCTGCACTTCATGACAACACAGCAACAACGCACCGAAGGCCACAGGCTCGCATCGTCAACTCTGCTGCAGGTACACGTGTGTATGAGCGTGATGAGCAGCTTGTTTTGCAGACCTCCTACTAGCTCACTAGCGAGAAAAAACAAGTCCTCCTTGCGTGTTAAACAACCTATACAAGCTAGCCAACCCTAGAAACAAGCTCTTGTTGCAATTAAGTGATTTAAGTAATTGCTTGCATTGCGAATTTTTACGAGCAACAAGATGTAGAGCTAAAACATTCTGTTCTTTTCATATAGGTGCGTCCGCTTCTCTGAAAACTACTTATGCTTTCATGTTTTATAAATCCTGCACGTATACCTTCGATATAGTGCGCTTTCTACGCCGCACACATCGTGCATCTCGAAACAATAATGACACCATTTATTAACCTGTTGCGATGCACTGGCTGAGATAATCCTTTTTTAAGAACGTATCGTTCACAGAAATCAATCTAAAGAAACTCAAGCGCCCTCAACTTTCACACGTGTGCTCAGTAGGACACTTTATACTATATCATCCTTTATGCCGCCTTCTTGCTTTGTTTTCTGTTTTCTTTTATTTTTTGCGAAGAGAGACGCCTTTTCAGACCTGACTCTTCTTAAGTTGCCGGGGTGGCATTAAGCCAAGCACGACTCCCTCCCTGCACATGGAATTGTTCTTCCTTAGACATCGCACAACGTCTACTGAGCTCATTTATTCCATACGTTTTGTTCTCGTTAAAATAAATCATATAGTTTCCTCTGCGTTAGAGTACGTTAGCTGCGCTCGGTATGGTCTAGAATCCGTTTTTGATGCCTTGAAAATCCTTCGTAGGAGTAAAAACTCCCGCAAGATAATGAAGCTATAAAAAAAAACTTTAAATAGGCATACCTCAATTATCACATGATTTTAGAGATTTTACAAGCAGTCCCATTGAGGGACCATGCAACTCCAACAGATCAGCAGCGTGGGGTTTTAATCGTAAACTATGTGATAAGACGCTAAAAGCTCGAGGCTTTTCCGGTTTATGGAGGATAAGAGCCTCCATCACCTACATTAACTTACCGGCAGCACATCGTATGCTACACGGCAAGGCTCAAATAAATATAGTAAGAGAGCAAAGTGTTAGGTCAGCAGTCTACTTATCACGGACAGCCAAGTACGCACAGTCGATTAGAACTGAGCGGAGATGGTTTGGCTTGTGGCATTTAACGCCCCAAATCGACTCAGGCCACGAAGCACATCGTAGTGGAGGAATTTGGAAACTTCGACCACCTGGAATTATTTAACGTACACTTACATCGCACAGTACATGGGCGCCTTGCTTTTCGCCTCCATTGAAATTTGGCCGCCGCGGCCGGTAGAAGTGAGCGGAAATCATACACTTATCTTTTTTGGCAGTGATTCCCTCCAGAAGTTCACAAATACAAATAATATTGTGTTAACAAATACTAATAACAGCAACCTTAATACATTTCCTTTCCCAACAATGTCTTAAGTGGCAGTACAACCAACGCTTTAAAAAAGCCTGCATGATTCGATCTTGTCCAGGTGCCGAGAAATAGAAAACTGTCGACATACCCTGAGATAAGTCGGCAAGCTGCCCATCAGAGACAGCGTGCCATTCTAGCAGGTTTACGAACACAGCGGTCTGACCAAGGAATAGGAACACTGTTTTAGCCACAGCAACGACATAGCCAGTGTCTCTTTCGGAGATAGCCGTTGCGACCAAGACAAAAAACGATAAGAGTTGCAGAGGGCTGCGGTTATTTAGTTGTAAAAAGCCACGCACGCAACGACGGCCATGCAAGGCAAGCACTATACACCGCTTCAAAAGCGGTATCTCGGTGCTGCCATCACTGTAACAGCCAATGCCCTGCCTGGGATACCTTCTAGCGCCACCATAGAAGGGTGAATTTCACCAGCGACCTACAAGCCAAACCAGAGCCGATTTCCTGACAGGATACTACCGGTAACAGCGGTAAGTCCATAACGATGGTCAGACACATTCGCTTTCCGCAGTTCTTGTCTCTCACTTGTAGCTGTGTGAGTCCTGGATAAAGAATCTCCGCTATCAAAGCATAAACTGAGCATTTGAAAAAAACATAGCAACTTTGCGCTTACTCATTTTTGCATTGAACTCAGTGCAAATTACGAGGTTTGGAACTGTTGTCATTGCCAAAATCGGCCTAGTTCCCGCATCCTTGCTTGCCCATAAAGTAACACTAGGGACAGCTACACATAATGTTTATTTTAAAGTAACAGCCTTCGATTTTGCTGCCGTGGCTCTGAAACCTTGAACAAAACGTTGCGGGCTAGTTAATAAAAAAAAACTTTAACCTTAAAAAACCTTAAGGTTAAAAAAATAACCCTAATAAAAAAATATATCACCTCCAGTAGGTTTCGAGCCCAGGGCCAGTTCGTTAGACCACAGTGCTCCACCTCTACGTTTATTTTATCTCTCAAAATATATAATATTTATTCAAGAATCGTCAGCCATATTTGACTGATGTAACACGGCTGAAATTATTTTAATTATTTAATGTTTCAATGCGCGAGAGCCAGTCAGGTGCTAAGCCCAGAACTTTGATAACTTCCCAATATCTCGCAACAGATTCTTTAGCAGCATTCTCGGACTGGCAGTGCGTCACGATCTGCGTAACACACCACCATGCTGAGTTTCCATATACTACGCAGGCCCAACGCCAATACAATATTATAAGGAATAGGACCATATAAAGCGGACTGCACCATTTCGGTAGCCAGTTTACCGGCCTGCTGGTTGCCAATCTTCTGCGAAGCACTCCGGCCGTTTTTGCTGTCATCTCTACTGAAAGAACAAATATTGCAATTAGGACATTAATTAGGCCTTATTCGTCCTAGTAAATGCCTACAACCCCCGTTATATGTTTACCCAAATATGACAGGACATGGTAAAGTAGAGCTAAATGATGCAGAACGCAGCTAAACGGATGCGAAATTCTGCTTCCGCGCGTACATCCCGCTTTGCCAACATAAACCGCCACTCATTTGTTTTTTATTTAGTAAAATTCAGTAATACTGCTCATTCTGTCTACTTGAGATGTTCTTACAGTAGCTAACGAGAAGATAATTGTTGAGAAAATTACACTTCAAAATTTTCCGGCGACTCGATCCAAACTTGTCGCCACCTACACCTAAAAGTACTCCGTTAACGCTGTTTTGAACGTGGGTGACCGCGTATCCTAGGTCCGCGTTCTGAGATGCATCGTTACCGTAAATTTCGCTATCTCCCTGACCTCGAGTCACCTTATTGGTGGAAACACCTGAGCCGGGCGTAATTTTGGTCGCCACCACTTCTGGTTCCGGGTTTTCCGCCAATCAGATGACTCGAGGTCGGGAAGATAGTAGCACGATCGACAAAGAAGTAAATTTGGAAAGCGAATCCTGGAATGCGACCAGTGAGGAGCCGAGGAGTGCCGTGACGTCATGTGACGTACGATGACGTGCAACCGGCTGGCACGCCCAGTATCGAAGGAGAGCGCGCGCCCCCATGCGGCATCCCTATTTTCACGTTTCAGTGTCTTCATTCGGCGCAGCAACGCGCTTTTTGTATCCTGAAAGACTGCTCGTTTTCATAAATACGTATGAGTTATCGCTAAGAATCTAAAAATGCATCTGAATATATAAATCAAACACGCTCTGCGTGCGCGTTTTCTACAAAGCATCAAACAACCCCGGGGGTATCTCTCACCGAATTCGCAGGCGGGTTCGCTGCATGTGAAAGTGCTATGCGGAATCGCACTGAGGCGTCACCGACTGCACCAAACATTTTCGCTGCAGTTGCAGCATGTGAAACGGGCCTTGGCGTTAAAGTATCTGTTCAGCAGAAAATGCAGCGTTGTAGGCGTTGTGACCGAAAAATAACCGGCACGGATCTGGCAGGTGGGTTCAGTGGGCACTGATGATTGGTCAGGGGTAGTATGACGTCTCGAGAGCACATGACATTGCAGGCGCTGCCAACTCGAGTTTCAAATCTTCAGATGGGAATGTGAAATGGGAATATAAATTTGCAGGATCTTTCGGCAATGCGCAAGATATGCTACTCCTAGGCCACGCAGACAAGCCCGCCCGGCTTAATTAAAGAGGGGCTTTATAGGTATTAGCATAGGTATCAGCATGGTGGCATTTAACATAAGTAGCCATTAAAGTATACCTAATTAAGCTATCGCGTAATATCATTTCCTAGCTGATGAAACCATACCGTCCTTATGGAAAACGGGCACTCTGTCATACAGGTCGACTTTTATTTGCCCTCAACGTCCCTTATCACAAGGCAGGAAGTAAAAGAATGCTTGTGAAGATCAAAATACCCCCATATTTACTTGCGAATTACGCGCGGCTTCCGCTTACGATGTGAAGTCAAACTGCTCGTGAAAACAAAAACATCTTCGCGACTGAGTCCTTGTGTGTATTGCTGTGATCTCCGCTCCTGCCCATCGATGTGCGACAGATACCTCGTACGACGGTCGCTTCGCCTGCCAGCATCCTTTACCTGCGTACTGGTCTGTGCATAGGCACTCTGACGTAAACGTTGTTTTTTCTTTATTGCGAAAGCAATACTGCTCGCAGTTTGAGCCGTCAGCATGCCCGGCGGTGACCACCATTGACCTTTGACCTTTAGACGACCCCCGTGGACGACCCCAAGCTGGCAGGAGCTGCCAACTTGGGTCCCTCGTTTCACATGGGACGGTCATGTCAGAATCAGCCTGCCAGGACCCTGGCATTCACGTTACTCCTAGAGCCCAATAGGCACGTTCATACGGCTTGGTTAAAGAGGGGCTTTATATGTGGGCTGAGGATGAAGAAAAAGAGAAGAAGAACGCTCGGTCACCCGCAGCTAATGCTTTCGCTCAATATTTGGTTCAGCAGCGTTGAACCCTTGTAATTTGATTTTTCACGCGCGCACTGCTGTCGACTGGTGTTCCGCCCAAGCCTTCCTACAGTTTTGTTTTGACTACCCTTTTCATCGACGAATTGTCTTCAGCACAACGCAAAAACCCAGGGCTGGTGTCACTCATATATTCCCGCTCTAACTCACTGCCCTGGTCCACCTCGAATTCACAGATTGTCGGCTTATTTATACTTGAACAGATTACTCTTGATAAGCACCTTCCAAACTGGTGTAAGCCTTTTGTTTGAAAATTTTTTAACTGAATTTTTCTTTTATTCTAGAGAAAGAGTTCTCAAGCCGACTAATAATCACTAATCAAGTCACTCACACTTCAGATAGAAGAATGCACATCATCGTCATCGTCACCCTGTGCACAACAACCATTGCAGGGCAAAGACCTTTCCCTTAAGCCGATAATATACCAGAAGCTGACACTTTACACACGCAAACTTCCTAACCTCATTAGTCCACCTCACTTTCTGCTACCCCCTGCAACGATTGCTTCTCTTGGAAACCTAGTTCTTACGTTTAGCGACCAGATGTTCCCTTGTCTCAGCGCTGCATGCCGGCTCATGCCGATTTGTTATTTTAGGCTCCTTCTAAGCATCGTTTATATTATATTAACTAATATTAATATAAATAATCATTAAATATTAAGCCTCGTTTATTCCTTGGCCAACAGTGCTCACTACCTGTCTCTTAACGTTACATATATCATGTTCCTTTCCACAGCTTGCTATCTTGCCCGCTCTAAGTTCAACCCCGTTTACAGCGATAGCTTTGAAGGCCCCGCCCCGCTTTTAAGAAAATAAGCCTTCGATATTGGCGCAGTGAGCGTAATTCACGTGTGTATGTCAGGTGGCAGATAGCAGGTGACGTAGCCGAGCACCGATTGGCCCCTGGGGTGGGTGACGTCAACAACGAGACCGCGTGGTATGAGTGAAATAGGAGATGCCAGCTCTGGTCGCTCCTTTGAGATGGATATGTAATCAGCTTCTGGACCATTCGATCCCGAATCAGGCTCAATGCTCCTATGCAGCGCAGGCACGTTCATTCAGCTGGTTTAAAATGGGGCTTTATATATTTTGATATATTTGTCGGAAGGCCTTTCACATAATGTGGAAGCTTAGAACTGTACGCTGACGATCGGAGGTGCCAACCTCATGAGGTTTAGACCCACAAGGTCGACTTCAACCTCAAGATGAACTCAACCTCTTATAGTGAGGTGAGGTTGAGATGAGGTCGGCAACAGCTCGAACTTTCTTGGGCGAGGTCACGAAATCGAACCTCAACCTCATGCGTGAGTTAGACGTTGAAAAAGGCCGTCAGTTTGTGAGGTTGAAATTGTGAAGTCCATCCTTTTTTTCTGTCGCCGCGGCTTACTCCGAAACATGCCCCTTCTGACGCGGAATTCGAGCGTACCGCCACGATGTGCATGCGGAGACGCTTGGTGTTCGGTTACCCCTCGTTTGGACGACCGGATGCCGCAACCCCTTCTCAACTTTCGGCGTTCCACAGTAATGTCCGCACAGCACCATGATACTTCCCTCTGGTCCTCATGGAAGGAGTGTTGTTTTGTTTTTGTATTTTAGCACAAACATCACATCCCCCCCCCCCCATTTTCATCTGCCTTATTGGTGCAAGTGTTTGCGAGCAAAATACATAACTCACGGCTACCCGCGGTAGTTCTCTCTGATGCCTCAAATAAACGAGAAAAAATAAGCATCCAAGAAATTCAGCTCTGCGCGGACAGCGCGGAGTAGTAATGTTTCTCGTGGACATGCCCATTTTCAGGCGCTGACGTCACGGCTGCTGCCTTATATTGTGTGTGTGTGTGTGTGTGTGTGTGTTTTTCTGTTAGGATGTACTTCCACATTCAATTAGGCAGGATCCCTATGAGCATTACACGGCGACATAACATAAATTGGTGCAGTGCAATTATTAGGGAACGCAATACTGACAGAACACCACCAAAAACAATGTCAGTCAGCCAGTTCAGTCGTTCAGTCGTGTCCGACTCTTCGTGACCCTATGGACCATGTCACGCCACGCTTTCCGGTCTCTCACTATCTTCCTAACATCACATAACTTCATCTGCAGTGCCTCGAGGATACCATCTAACCATCGCGTTCGCTGCCTACCCCTTCACCGGCGACCCTCAACCTTTCCCAACATCAAATCGTTCTCCAGCGACTCCTCTCTTCTCATCAGATGACCAAAGTACCTGAGCTTTAACTTTAGAATTTGACCCTCCAATGAGCAGTCAGGGTTTATGGTCGACAATATCGACTGATTTGATCTTCTGGCAGTCCAAGGAACTCTCAAGAGTCTTCGCCAGCACCACAATTCAAACGCGTCAATTCTTCGGCGGTCAGCCTTTTTCACAGTCCAAATCTCGCATCCATACACCACAACTGGAAAGACCATAGCACGAGCTATACGGATCTTGGTTGGCAGACTAATGTCTCTGCTCTTTACTAGACGGTCAAGGCTAACCATTGCTCTCTTTCCCAGAAGCAGGCGTCTCCTAATTCCATGGCTGCAGTCTCCTTCCGAGGTAATCTTGGAGCCCAAGAAGAGAAAATCTGTCACAGCTTCCACTTCTTGTCCATTGATGCTCCAGGACTTGATAGGGCAAGACGCCATGATCTTTGTCTTTTTAATGTTCAGTTTAAGCCCAAACTTCTCACTCTCTTCTTGTACGCGCATCAGACGTCTTTCGAGTTCCACTTCACTTTCTGCCATTAAAGTGGTATCATCCGCATATTTAAGGTTGTTGATACGTTTTCCAGCAATCTTCACTCCAGCTGAAGACTCGTCCAGACCGGCCTTCCTCATGATGCACTCTGCATATAGGTTAAATAGGCAAGGCGACAGTATGCAGCCTTGCCTCACTCCTTTCTCGATCGGAAACCAATCAGTAAGACCATGCCCAGTTCTGACTGTGGCCTCTTGCCCTTCATACAGGTTCCTGAGGAGACAGATGAGGTGAATTGGAACTCCCATCCCTTGGAGAGCTTGCCACAATCTGCTGTGATCTACGCAGTCAAACGCTTTTGCATAATCAATAAAGCAGAAGTAGATGGGTTTCTGGAACTCTCTTGCTTTTTCCATGATCCAGCGAAGGTTGGCAATTTGGTCTCTAGTTCCTCTGCCCTTGCGAAACCCAGCTTGCACGTCCGGAAGCTCCCGATCCGCTACTGCTGCAGCCTACCTTGGAGCATATTCAACATCACCTTGCTAGCATGCGAAATAAGCGCGTTCGTGCGGTAGTTGGAACAATCTTTGGCACTGCCTTTCTTTGGGATGGGGATGTAAACTGACCTCCTCCAATCCTGTGGCCACTGCAGGGTTGTCCAAATCGTCTGACATAATGTATGCAGAATGTTAACAGCGTCATGGTTGAGGTTTTGAAGCAACTCAGCTGGAATGGCATCAATTCCGCTAGCTTTGTTCTTAGCAAGGCTGGCTAAGGCCCATTCAACTTCACTCTTCAGGATGCCCGGCTCGAGATCAGTAATCACAACTGTCTTATGTTGGGTTTGCACATTCGGGTCCTTCTTGTACAGTTCTGTGTATTCCTGCCACCTCTTCTTTATCTCTCAGGCTTCAGTGAGGTCCTTGCCTCGTTTGTCCTTTATCACGCCCAGCTTAGCACAGAAGCTTCCTTTGATATCTTTGATTGTCTTATACAGAGCTCTTGTGTTCATTAATTAGCTGTTGTCCTCAACTGTTTGGCACTGTATGTTCAGGAAGGCATTCTTATCTCTGCTTGCTATTTTCTGAAAATCCGCATTGAGAACCTTGTATCTTTCTCTTTCCCCCATAACTTTTGCCATCCTCCTTTCCTCAGCTATTTGCAAAGCCTCTTCAGATAACCAGTTTGCTTTCTTGAATTTCTTTTGCTTTGTAACAAATGTACCTTCAGTAAATGTCGCGCTCTCTTTGTTATCATAGTGGCAGGCTGACAGAAAGCATGAGGCCATACTTCATTCCCTCTATTAACCTCTATTAACATTTAAAGGCTACGTGGCTGACGATGTGATCCTCGAACACTACATTCGATGTTCCATGCAGAGCTACTGGATCGTTAAATGTCCACGGCTGGATTACTCTACGAAAGCATCTCCCCGCCGCTCGGTAAACAGAGGTCATTGTCGTTGTTATGGCCAAACGAGAACGCCTTATCAGAGCCTTATCGTTGCCCTATATCGTATAGGAGCTCTGCGACGCGTCTCCGTGCCCATAATCTAAAGCGCCGTGCTCTTTCGTTTCTTTCGTCGGCTGTTCGTTTAGCGGATAACGTTTTAGCGCATAGCTCCAAGAGGCTTGCGCTGAACGGCGCAGCGCTATTTCACGTCTATAATGATGAAAGCATTGATGTGGTCGAGTTTGTGACCAGTCCTAACGTAGCCACCGCAACGAAGCAACATTAACGGAAAGTGTTCGGTTCCAGAGGAGACATCGGTTTCCCGCCGTTACTCCGTTACGTAAGCGAAACATAATGCAGCTCTTTTATTTTGACTCTTGGGGTTGTTGTGGCTTGGCTTTGATTAGCTGACCGCTGGTTAGCACGGCGCGAAGAGAAAACCAACCTGATAAATAGACAGCACGCAGCAGTATATACAGCGTCTCTTAATTGCTGTTTTAATCATAGAAAGCTTTATACTACATGCGCTCTTAGACACAGTTCTCGGCACGGCTGTCTGAGCGCTTGATCGCCATCCGTTCGCACGAATAAAGTGAAATTTTTGTGTAAGGGCCCGATTGCAAGGACAGTTATGATGCTAGACTGAAAGCGCGTCGATATAGTATTTGCTCTATCAACAGCACTACGCCAGTTATAGAGTAGATGAGTCTAGATTTCACTTTGCTCTGTTGAACACCGCTGCAGTGCTCAAGACAGGCATGCTGACGGCTGTACAATACCATTCTATGCTTTTGGAATTTTCTTTTCCTCGATTCTGGTCTCGTATAGCTCAGCTTGTCGGCCCATTGCGTGGTGCAATCCTATTAGCCTTGCAATAACTGCTTACTGAACAGAAATCATCCGTACATTCATTCGTGATCGATAGCCCAGGCTGTTTAGTCCCTATAATGTTTATGACACTATTACGGGCACAATTCATACCAAATCTTCCAGCCTAAATGTTATGTCGACAACAAATAGCAGATCGGGAGACATTACCCTGATGTCTGCCTATGGCCGAAGTGTAAAAGCTTCCCCGAATCTCGATGGTACCGGAGACGGTGTACGGGTTCATTTGTATAGAGGTCAAAGCAGAGCGGCACGGCTCTAGAGCTCGTCCCAATTGTTGCTTGCAGGCTACGTCCTGGTAAGAAGGACCTGCTGCAGAAACCAAAACCAAAACCGCAGATACAACTAGTTAGATTCATGCAGCTTATTAGCGGGACATTTACTTTTAGACAACATGCTACATGATTACGTTATCGCTTACGTAAGCAAAATGAAAGTTACATTAATGCTCATTTCGCAGTCATTTAATGTGCTGTGACAAGCTTCTTTTAATAAACATCCGACCAATTAGTGCCCGGCCATGTCACGTGACAATTGCCTTCTGTCAGAGGAATGATCGTGATATTTTAGTCTGCGAGACTTCAAACGGTCGATGCCGCCAACGACACCTGACAATTTTTGTAAATAGAGATATTAAGGCTCTTATTATAAAGAACATGACGGCTATCGAAACTGCTGCGAGTTTCAGAGCCAAACTCGCTTCAGGACACACGCGTAGTCTCTAAGAAAGTATTTAGTCAGCGTATGATGTCACACAGCTCATGGGCCGCCATACTGTAGAAGTGACAGCGCTCTAACCAGGCCCCATGTAGTCATTCCCACTGTATACTGGGTACTGCCTTCCTAATACGTCCCATGTCTCTGCGGAAGTAGAAATGAAATGGTTCCATGAATAGAGAGCAATGCTTGCAGATTCCAAGCTGTGGCAAACTCGTTCAATTCTTCAGTTCTGTTGTGCAGTCGTAGATAACCTAAGTATCTGGCTCGAGCTTTTATGCCGCCTATGAATAATTCTTGCTGTCATGCTAAACTCTTGCGTGACTGCTGTTTCTGGCCTGATTCTTTCCCCTCTAAAATTTATCCTATCCGATATCACATCAACAAATCGAATAATGCTAATACACTATACGCACAAGCCACAACCAAATGAGTCCCGGATTCTTCTAAAAAGTCTTGATGAAGGCGAAATGCAAAAGCGTGCCCACGTCCCAACGAGCTCGTAAGTTCTCCGCTACGGCAAATATTCCTGTCGGCCTCCATTGCCCACCTCTTTCTGCAACGCTGTTGTGCAGGTTAACACCAAGATTACGACGACTTCCACACCTACCTTTTCTTCATACCATATGTGTTTACACTGATTATGGCACTCTCTATAAGGTCTTTGCACGGTAACAAATGCTACAAAAGGCTTATCTAGGTGCCTCTTCGGTGCACCAACCTTTCCCTGGACAGCTGCATTCCTGCACTGGGTGTCATCAGGCCTTCTCGTATTGCAGGCAGTGCTAGTGGGGCAACCGGAGCCATGCACGCAGTGTTCTGGAAGTGCCTTGCTGCGGGCCTGGTGGCCGGATTGGGGGCACTTGTGCTGCAATACCTGTGGGACACGCTCAAGAGGAGCCTACGGAGGGACCTCCCTCCTGGGCCCTTCGGAGTGCCGCTGCTCGGCTACCTGCCCTTCATGCCCAAGGACCACCATGGTGTCGAAGCTCTGAAGAAGAAATACGGCAACGTATTCGGGTGCGTATCTGCTCGTATTCAGTGGCAACTCCTAGCACTGCCTCGTTACTGCGGAATGAGCCAGCAGCAGTCAAATAAAAAAAAAATTGTTACATGAAAATTGCTGGTACATTTTGTCTTTATGACTACTAGAGGAAGTTAGCATTTTTTGTACTAATAGCTGCCTATAGCATTCAACTTGAAGTATAAATTCGTTTCATAGTATCGGCGATATGCCCCTGTGAGCGACATGCTTGTATGTTGTTCACCAGTGCGATCAAGCAAAGATGAGAGGAAACAGTACTCGAGCTAAGGCGCGACCACGTATGCAAAGAAAGGGTGATGTGGAAACAGCTGACAGCCACAACCTGCTTTTTCTTTTTTTATTTCATTCGTGCTCGATGAAGCTTTGCACCTGTACGCTGGTAACAAACAGTGCAATAGCGCAAACCGCGGTATAGCCTGTATTGAAGCATATATTTTGCGTTTTGATAACGGAAAAATGATTGAGGAATATACCCCTGAACAATGCCTTCAAGTATTCATTTTTTCCTAGAACCCTACCCACCTGGAATAAATTACCTAGGAATATTGTGGACAGTCCCAGTGCCGAACAGTTCGTTGCAAATTTGAAAAAGCTTGGGTAAAGTTGTACTTGTATTCCTGCACTGCTTTTTTTGTTGTTGTTGTTGTTGTTGTTGTTGTTGTTGTTGTTGTTGTTGTTGTTGTTGTTGTTGTTGTTGTTGTTGTTTGATATGTTTCATGCTTTGACTTTCTGTAATTGATTGTGATTGCCATTGTTGATGTATTCTTGTGATGTAGTTTTTATTTTTGTCCACCCCTGCTTGGGGTCAAGCAACGCTGCAGTGTTTCTAAATAAATAATTATATTGCACTGTACGTATCTTCCACATCTAAACGCCCGCAGGTTTAACGTTGGCAGCCGGTACGTGGTGTTCCTGTGCGATTTTGACTCCGTGAAGGAAGCTCTGGGGCAAGACACGTTGCTCCATAGACCTGAAGAGCTGCCCTTGTGTATCAACGAAAAATCTGAAGGTGAGCGAAATCCGAGGACACAGACCGAGGCGTTGTCAACAATACGCCTCCAACAAAAGCAAGTATGCTTGAAGTTTAACTGGTTAAAGCACGGCCGGTCTCGAGGGAGAGAGCGCTTCTCTTCTCTTTAACCACGGCCGGTCTCGGCCGTGGTTAAAGTGAGATGTGCTTGCTTTATTTCTACATTAGTGATGGCAGCGATATGCGGATGCAGTTTACCTTAAAGCATAACAGTTTATATACAGCGTTCATGAGTACACATCTGAAATATAGTGATGAAATCGTGTATCCCCTCCCATCGCCGAGAGTATATGGAGGTACACGAAATGGCTTTTATAACTGACATAGCACTGACTACCAAGAATCGTATGTGGGGTGGTTTGTAACTTCTTTGCCTCTCGTCCTGCTCGCGCGATATTAACTTCCCTTAAGTCAGTCAACTAACCCATAAAAATCAAAATTAATGTTCTACTAAGACTCATATTTATTTATTTATTTATTTATTTATTTATTTATTTATTTATTTATTTATTTATTTATTTATTTATTTATTTATTTATTTATTTATTTATTTATTTATTTATTTATTTATTTATTTATTTATTTATTTTCAATACTCTCAAGGCCCGGAGGAATTACAGAAATGAGGGGCATACAAAATCAGCCGTAGCCTTCTTAAAATTTTCGACATTGGTGATGGCAGTGACGAAGACATGGATAGAGGTGGTTCCAGTCATTCGCAGTTCGAGGAATAAATGAATTCAAACAAAGTGTGGTTCGGCAGTGCGGGATCCCTACTTCGAGGCTGTGATCAATGCGTGAGGATATATAAGAAGGAGGAAGAAATAATTGATCTTTGAGAATAAGATTAGTATAGTAAATTCGACGAAAAAGACATAAGCGAAAATATTTACGACGCAAAGAAAGCACAGGAAGAACAAGGGTTGATTTTATAGCTGATACGTTCGCAGTTCATGAAAAATTAGAAGTAATAAAGCGGGCGGCGCGGTTCTGAACAGACTCTAAACTGTTAATTAAAGTTACTTGATTAGGATCCCAGATAGAACATGCATATTCTAGATTGGGTCTTATTAACGTCCTATACAAATGAAGCTTAACGGAAATGTCTGCAGCTGTGAAATGGCGGCGTAAGAAGCCTAGTGTGCGGTTAGCCTGGTTAGATATATAGTTCACGTGCATTTTTCAAGAGAAAGTATGTGTTATGTGAACGCCGAGATATTTGTATGATGAAACAGGTGGTAGCTGAGTGGTATTAAGAAGATAGCGAGTGGTGTTATAATAAGTTCGGTTAGAAAGATGCATGTATTTGCATTTAGGAGTGTTAAGCTTGATAAGCCAGTCGCTGCACTATGAAAAAATTGTATCCAAGCCTGACTGCAAACATGCTTCATCAAAGGGATTAGTAATAGTACGGTAAAGAACACAGTCATCTGCAAAAAGTTTTATGTGGGAAGAAACACTGTTAGGAAGATCATTATTATGAATTAGAAACAAGAGAGGATCCAATACAGAAAATTGACGTATTCCAGAACTTACAGAAATTAAAGTCGAGTCATAACCATTGACTGTGACATATTGGCTTCGGTTAAAAAGAAAACATTTAAACCAGCCCAATACCTGATTGTCAATATTCAGAGCACTGAGCTTAATTAGTAGCAAGTCATGCGAAAAAGATTCAAAAGCCTTAGCAAATCCAAAACAATGCAGTCCACAACAAAGTTAGCATCCAGAGGTCAGAAAAGATCATTAGTGAAAAGGAGGAGTTGCGTTTCACACGAGAAAAGTCTTTGGAAGCCATGTTGGTATGAACTAAAAACGTTGTTAACTTCGAGGAAAGAAATAAGGTGAGAGTAAATTATGTGCTCAAGAAGTTTGCAGGGTACGCTCGTTAGTGAAATGGGCCTATATTTAAGTGCTGAAACAGTGTTACCTGATTTATGTTAAAGAACTACCTTCCCCACTTCCAATCATTGGGCATGGAACAACTCTGCAGTGACTGTATAAATATTTCACAGAGAATCAAAGATGAGCATGTAGCAGTACTTTTCAAAAACTTGCATGTTGTTCCATCCACACCCGAGGAAGCTGAAACCTTCTGTCTTTCAATTAAACATGATACGCCAACAGAATCATGGTTATCGGATGCATAGGTAGAAAGTCAGATATACAAAGATCAGGGGAACCGTTCAGAGATGTAGACGAGAAACATAAAACAAAATATTCGTTCAACACTTTGTAGCTTTCCCTCTCGGTTATTGGTGCGTTGCTATCATCGGAAAGGCCTACTATATTCGACTTATTCCCGCTGACCATATTCCAAAATTTCTTGGGATTTTCTTTCAGAAGAGATGGTAAGGTGTGCTGGTAAAATTTCTTTTTTCATATGCAATGTTTTTGTATTCAGTATTAGCGGCAGCGTAGACGTACCAACGTTCGGCCGTTTGTGCTGCTTTGCCCGCCGAAATAGTCCTTTCTTCTTGTTCAGTAGGCGTCGCAAGTACGCATTAAACCATGGGGCATGGGAGTTAGATTTATTGCGTTTCTGAGGGGCGAATTTATTAATTAAAAATTTCACTTTTTCTTTGTACAAATCCCAGTTGTATTCAACACTGTGGGTGTGAAAACTTGGAGCGATTAAATTCATTAGTTCAGGATTTATAGAGTCAAAGTCTGCATTTTTGTAGTCAGAAATAACTTTTAGCCTTTTCATAGTGGAAACAGAAGTTCGCAGATCGAAATAAATTAAGCGATGATCACTTAAACCAGGCATGCATCTTAAACAGGAAACAAGCTCAGGTGTGGTAGTGAGGATGAGGTAAAGGGTCTTAGAAGAGTGATGTCTAAATCGCGTAAGCTGGAGAACAAGCTGCTTAAAGTTAAAATCAAGGCAAAGGTTTATGAAGAGAGAGCACTCAGATGAACTATCTAACGTAGGAAGAGAGGCATGCCCATTAATGGCTGGATAATTAAAATCGTCAAGAAGAAAGAGCGGCCTTGAAGGAAACTGCACACTTAACTCGTTTAACATGTCATGTAGATCAGAACAAAATGTCATGGACGAAGTGGGTGGGCGATAACACACGCAAAAAATAAAATCACTATATCTGAGGGTGACACGCGCATACACTATTTCTAACGGTGAAGCGATATCTAGAAGACAAGATCTCAGACCATCACGCACAGCAATCAGTACCCCGCCACCAGTACGCAACGGGATCCAGTAAAAACGTCCCCGGAGAAAACGTCCGCGGAAAAAATGTCCCCGGAAAAAATGTCCCCGGAAAAAATGTCCCGAAAGAAACGTCCCCGGAAGCTGGTGGTCAGCTCCTCTTTTCCCCGCAAACAAAGTGAAGACGAGGCGCTGTCACTGGGTCTGGGATATCCGGTAAAAACGTCCCCGGAGAAAACGTCCCCGGAGCAAATGTGCCCAGAGAAAATGTCCCCGGAAGAAACGTCCCTATTGGCGAAGTAGGAAAAAATGGTCCCGGACGGGGCTGTAGTCTTGCGCTATAGGACGTCACCTTTCGGCTTGGAATTGACCGCGAACATCGAACTGATGCGGGCATTCATGACAAAAAAAAGTTATGGCAGCGGTAATACCCAATGACAGCGCGTCGTGTTCACTTTGTTTGCGGGGAAAAGAGGAGCTGACCACCGGTTTTACCGGAGAAGCTTGGAGCGATGCTTTAATATACCATCATCACCCTTATCACAATTCTACACCAGAACGGTTGAACCTCGTCACCAGAAGGTCTGGAAAGTAATTTTAGTGACGTCTTCCGCTTTGGCCAGTTCCCCGATACTACCATACGCCGATCCGCTTGTACCTTTCTAAGTGGGCAGTGTTGCCAAACTTATTAGCCTGCCATATATGATAGCTTAACGAGCTGCGTACCTCAGAACCTCGCAACGTATAAAAAGTCAGATGGCTCTTTCACCATGCTTTTACACAGTTCTTGTAAACATTTCGGCCCCCAGAGGACGCAGGTTCCAAACGATGATTACATTTAACTCAAAGCCAAGTAAGAATGGCATAAAATGTGTTGTCTTTTTTTCATGTTAGTTCCGGAAGAATTTTTTTTAGGGCCGGCTTTGACCTTGGGGACGTTTTTTCCTAGTTGCCGCTTCATCAAGGGACGTTTCTTCCAGGGACGTATCTTCCGGGGACTTTTTTGCCGGTGACGTTTTTGCCTACACCCGTACACAACATGCGGTCACAGCGAAAAAAATTTGAAAACACTCTCACATTCGAAGATTTCATCATCTGCAATATCCCTCTTCGGTTAAGATAACAATGTCGGCTGAACATGTGTCAATAACCGAAGACAGATCGTCACTTTTGTTACAGACACTGCGTACATTCCAAAAAAGAAGGGAAACTGGTTTTGCTACCGGGCGTGTAGGTAGCTAATGCGATGAGCTAGTAGCGTATGAAACACTCGTGGTATTGTCCATGGAATTCGAAACAGACGATTAGCCTCTGTTAGCGCTAGAACGATTGTCGGCAAGATCGACTTCACAAACACGATCGGTCGATATGACGCTATCTGGATTCTGGAAGCGGGTCTCGTACAGCTAGGTTATGCCTCGCGGACACCAAACTATAACAAAGCGACATTTTAAAAGACTTAGTCATCCTTTCGATCGCACAGCACCTCAAACATGCCACATCGCTTTGTTCTGGATCTATTTAACACACACACACACACACACACACACACACACACACACACACACACACACACACACACACACACACACACACACACACACACACACACACACACACACACACACACACACACACACACACACACACACACACACACACACACACACAAATTATTTACGGCATTGCAGCATTGGGAAACACCTAGAGGTGTCAATTACATTCGATCCAACATATTCAAAATCAAACTTTTCGCATCTTTACCAGCTGTAGGTCGTACCGTGTTAATGTTCTGCCTTTGCTTTATATTAATGGACAACAAATTGTCTTTTAACTCTATAGACTACTGTTTATTGAAGAGTTCTAAGCGTAGTAGATTCTCAGCTCGGAAAAATTATTGCTACCTAATATTTTCGTCAATTATGGAAAACGAAGTTCTTGTTTCTCATGCACTTATCTATGGAATAATTTACCCCTGACTTTAAAATTAACGACGTCTTTGTCTATGATTAAATCTAGTTTAAAGAATTTATCTCTGCACGGATAAATAGAATGAAGAGCTTATTTTACCTGCTTGTAAATTTTTTTTTTCAATCGTTCAATACAAATTTTGTCTTGCCCGTTATTTGGTTTGAATCATGTACTGTTATATTCTTCCTCCTCCTGTGCTACCTGTATGAGCTTTTTTAATTAAGGTTCTGATCGTGTTCGCTGGACGATATTTTGATTGCATATAAAATTTTGATATATAAAATATTATATATAAGAGTGTTACATTATACTCTTATCATATGTTTGTTTTTCTGACATTGTTAACCTATTATTTCATTGCCATTTTATGTAATGTTTCTCTATCAGCACAAGCACTGTTTGTTTGTTTTTTACTAGATAACTAAGTTTTATATCTTGCTGCTTGTTTGTTATTTAGTTTAGTATTAATCTACCGAGGGCCCCATGACAATCGTTTGCTGAAACTGATGTATGTATATATATATATATATATACCGGGTGTCCCAGCTAACATGAAACAAGGGTTACAAAATAATATATTTGAGGTAGGTCAGTGAAACCAGTTGCATACAACTACCAGCCTGCTTGCTCACTACAGGCAATTTTTTGTTTTGCAATTAGTTAATTGCAAATTATTTTAATTTTTCTAATTTAATAAATATTCACCTTAGACCAAAAATGTGAATTGGAAAGTTGTAGAGCACCTTCAGAAACCCCCATTCCATTAATTGCGATAAAGAAAGTCTCAAGTGTATCTTTTTTTCCGGGCTCAAAAGAAAGCCCGCGAAATACAAATAATACCACGTGACTAGCGCATTTGAGCGCAGCGATCGTGGTGCTCTCAGTCGTGGTTTGAGCGAACGAAATCAGCTGCGGCCGTGACCCGATGGTCCCGCTGCAGCGGCAGGCAGAAATGTTGGCGATGGTTGGAGCGAGCTAGAGCTCGCCCGTTGTCACCGCGATCTTGGCCAGGCCTGTGCACCGCAGCAGCCTACATCACGACAGGCGGATGACGATAAAGAACCGGCAAATGAAGGTGCAGCGCTAATTTTAGTCGAGTCACATGTCATCTCGCCTCTTTACCCAAGCCTGTATGCGCAGATTCAGTGGCTGATACCTTATCGCTCATCCGTTTGCCGTAAAGTTCGCTGATGGGAGAGAAGGAGGGTTTGTTAGAATCTCGGTGGTGTCGGCTCGCCGCTCTGGGTGCTACTTGCACCATCACGTGGGCCGGTGGTGGTGGTAGAAAACATTTATATAGGACAAATACAGGAGGTTATGCGTGAGCTGACCCTGAAGGGGCCAACCCTCACAAACACTAGGTGGAGGTCCCTAGTTCGGGACCCCAGTGGCGTCTGCCGCCGCTCGGGCTCGCCCGACTAAGGCCCGTTGGGCCTTCAGGTCGGAGCAGCCGAGCAGGGTCGCCTCCCAGTCCTCCCGGGTTGGGTTGGGGTGAGGGGGGATAGCCGGATTTGAGGGGCAGGCCCACACCATGTGGTAGATGTCCGAAGACACCACCCCACAGTGCGGGCAGCTGCCAGAGAAAGCAGGGTCGAAGTGTTTTAGAGCTGCCGGGCACAGCAGTGTGTTTGTATAGAGGCGGAGTAAGAGCCGCTCATCCGCCTTTGAAAGGCCTTTACATGGGCGGGGGTAAAGGCTGTGGCTAGATTGGTAGTAAGCTACGATATCTTTGAATGTATAAGCCGGATTAGGATCAGCGTCCTGGTCGGAGGGGGAGGAGGAGGAAACTTCCCGGAGAGAGAGCGCGCGGGCGGCGGCGTCGGCAGCCTCGTTTCCAGCCAGCCCCTGATGAGCAGGAGCCCAAATAATATATCGGGTAGCGGGGTCCCCAATGTAGGAGCTATTTTGAAGTATTCGGTAGGCTAGATAAGGCGTCCAGCCCTGTTCGACATTCCGACAGGCCCCTCGCGAGTCGGAAATTATATATTTCGAGTCAGAGTGGGAAGCAGCCAATGCTATGGCGACCTCCTCCGCATGAGTTGTGTTGCGGGCCCTGAAGCTAAGACCGTTGACTGTTTTCGCCTCGTGGACGACTGCGGCCGTGTACCACCCCCCATGGTGCGGGCCAGAGGCGTCCACATAAAAAACGCCGGGTTTAGAACCATAATGGCGTGCCAGGGCTTCCGCCCGCGCCAGGCGTCTGCCATCATGGTCTTCGCGTGCCATTTTGGCGGGAAGAGGGCGTACGCGGAGGGCGCATCTCCACGGCGCTGGAATGCGTGCCCGTTCTTCCATAAGTGTCGTATGTTTGATGTGGAGCCGGGCAAGAAGGCGGCGGCCCGACTGCGTCTGCGACAAACGCGTATATTGATTTGTGAGGTGCGCTTCCCTCAATTCCCTGAAGGTGTTCACCATTCCCAGTGCCATGAGGCGCTGGTTTGAGGTAGTCACCGGAATATCGAGGGCCCGCTTATAGATTTTGCGGAGAATGACCTCGAGGGCATCCTCATCTTGCTTCCGCAGGTGGAGATATGGAGTCGAATAAAGGATTCGACTGGTTACGAAGGCGTTTGCCAGCCGCAAGGCATCCTTGCTTCGTAACCCCCCGCGTTTATTGGAAACCCGGCGGACCATGCGGCCCACCTGGTCCCCCACCTTGCGGAGTTTAGCCAATGTGGTGTCTGGCTTGCGGTGTTGGTGAATGAAGAGTCCCAGTACTTGGACTTCTTGTGTTTCTGGAATTGGACCTGATTGAAGAGTAAGTTGAATTTTAGTAGTGCATTTTGGAGAGGGGCGGATGTGCACAAATTCCGATTTCTGTGGGGAGCATTGAAGGCCGCAGCAGCTAGCATAGCGGTCTACTATAGTCGCCGCCTGCTGCAGGCTGGCCTCAATGTCTCCAAGTGAGCCCTGTGTAGCCCACAGGGTGATGTCGTCGGCGTACAGAGCATGCTGCACGCCCTCGACAGCACCCAGCTGGACCGGCAGGCGCATCATGGCCAAATTGAATAGCAGGGGAGAAAGCACTGCGCCTTGCGGCGTTCCCCTGGTACCTAGGGGGAAGGGGCCGTGTTCGTTATCCTGAATGCGGATGTAAGATTGGCGGTCTGTGAGGAATTGGCGGATATATTGGAAGGCACGGTGGCCACAGTTGGTTTGACTTAAATGAGTGAGAATAATATCATGCGTTACATTGTCGAAAGCCCCCTTAAGGTCCAGGGCGAGTACGACCCTGTCGTTATGAGGGCACTCGAGGGGGTCAAGGACTTCCCGATGTAGTTGAAGCAAGACATCCTGTGCGGATCTGTGTGGGCGAAATCCGTACATGGTGTCCGCGAAGACATGTTGTGTCTCAAGGTACTCAGACAACCGGTCCCGCACCATCGTCTCCATAAGTTTGCCCACACAAGAGGTAAGAGAGATGGGGCGAAGGTTGTCCGTGTTTATTGCTTTGCCGGCCTTTGGTATGAATGTGACCACAGCGGTTTTCCAATCAATGGGGAGTGGCGTATCTCCTCGCCATATTGCATTGATGTAGTCCAATAAAGTGGTATAAGCTGAGTCGGGAAGGTTAGCTAGTAATTTAACAGTGATTTTGTCCCGGCCAGGTGCAGTACCACGTTTCATTTTGCCCAGGGCTGCCCGTAAGTCGTGGAGCTTAAACGGCTGATCAAGCTCAGCGTTCTCAGAGCCTGCATAAGAGTACGCCTGCCCACGGGTGTCCTGTATGTTGCACAAATATCGGTCCCTGAGTTTGTGCGCGAGTTGTGTAGTATTACCAGAGAAGGTGTGGATTACACGCTGAAGATGTTTTTGTGTTTCTCTACGGGTCTGAGTTGGATCAATGAGGGCGCGAAAGAGGCGCCATGTGTTTCGGCTGGACATTTGACGCGCTGCCGTGTTGCACCTATCCACCCAGTTAGAGTCGGCGAGCTGGGCCGCATACTCACCCGCTCGCTGGGTGAGCTCGGCAATTCGAGCTTTAAGGTTTCTGTTATGTTTCTGCCGGCGCCATCGGCGGACGAGGGAGTGCCGAGCTTCCCAGAGGTGGAGTAGGTGGTTGTCCACATCCGATACCACCTCTGAAAGCTGAATCTGAGTTTCGGTGGAGCGAAGGTGTGAAACCAAATGCTGGGACCATGAGGTGTACCCTTGCTCTGTAATGGATGTTGTGTTGTCGAAATTTTGTCTGAATTTCGTCCAATCTGGGAGACGGGCTTGTGTTGTGGGTTTAGAGAGTGGGCGAGTTCTGATTGTGGTATTGATAATGCAGTGGTCGCTGCCGAGGGTTTCCTCGGTGTTGACCCAGTCTGCATGTTGGATGTTATAAGTAAAGGTGAGGTCCGGACAGGTGTCCCTTGTCACGGAGTTACCAAGTCGGGTTGGGTGGACGGGGTCAGTGTGAAGAGTGAGGCCCAGCGTGGACGCAAGCTCCGCCAACCTGCGCCCTCGCTTTTCTTCACGGTGGTAGCCCCAAAGCCGACTGGGGGCGTTAAAGTCGCCTACAATCAGAAGGGGGTCTCGACCCGCGACTCTCAGCGCTCGGCATATCGGCCTGCCGCTTTCACGGGGCAAAGGAGACACGGCCGCAGCTAATTTCGTTCGCTCAAACCACGACTGAGAGCACCACAATCGCGGCGCACAAATGCACTAGTCACGTGGTATTATTTGTATTTCGCGGGCTTTCTTTTGAGCTCAGAAAAAAAGATACACGTGAGACTTTCTTTATCGCAATTAGTGGAATGGGGGTTTCTGAAGGTGCTCTACAAGTTTCCAATTCACATTTTGGTCTAAAGTCGATATTTAATCAATTAGAAAAATTAACATAATTAGCTAATTAAGTAATTGCAAAACAAAAAATCGCCTGTAGTGCGCAAGGAGGCTGGCAGTTGAATGCAATTGGTTTCACTGACCTACCTCAAATGTATTATTTTGTATCCCTTGGTTCAAGTTATTTGGGACACCCGGTATATATATATATATATATATATATATATATATATATATATATATATATATATATATATATATATATATATATATATATATATATATATATATATATATATATATATATATATATATACATATATATATATTTATATATATATATTTATATATATATTATGCACATTCCCGGCCATAATAATTATGTACGGGGCACGCCTCGGAGATAAAAGAAGTTTCTCACGCGCAACGTATTGAATATTAGGAAGTGCCTTACACATCCATAAGCACATGCCAATGCTGGGCTCATGTAGGGTGCTATATATAACCATCGCATCTTGTTTACGGAAGGCATGGAACATTTTCAAACGTCAGAATCATGCTCCATAATATTATGGCCGCGCCTGTACCTCTTAATATGCTCCAAACGCATTCGACTCTCTCTCTCTCTCTCTCTCTCTCTCTCTCTCTCTCTCTCTCTCTCTCTCTCTCTCTCTCTCGCGCGCGCGCGCGCGTAGCCTGTGTAGTGCATTCTGATCTCGAGCACTTTCGTTCCATACCACGATCTTTTCTTTAGCACGCATATTGTCTTCAATCAAGCGTTATACGAGCACAGGAGAGCATTTTACGCTACCCGCTTTTATTTTTCACACAGCCCTCATTGTTCTGAATGGGCCACTATGGAGGGAGCAGCGGCGATTCTCGCTTAAGACTTTCAAGAACCTGGGAATGGCGTCACCTCTGATGGAGAAGCATATATGCGTAAGTCTCGTGGCGATTCCGTTGCCGTGGAACCCCACGGCAACCAGAGTTTCCTCTTTTTTTGTGTGTATCAGTGGGAAAAAGGTGCAGTACACAACGAGCACAAGATGTACGAAAGCGTCATATTTTGCCTCAGCGGCATGCTCTTGAGGGCAGTGCGCAGATGGAAGAATTTTGCTAAAATAATAATAATAAATAATAAATGGTTCTCAGGAAAGGAAAGGCGCAATATCTGTCACACTTGTTCTGTGGACACCTGAACAGCGCCGTAAGGGAAAGGGTGACGGTGGAAGTGAAAGTGGAAAGAGAGAAAGGGTGTCATGGAGGAGGGCTCCAGAGTAATTTCGACCACTTGGGGACATTTAACTGACTGATTTATTTATTTATTTATAGCAAGGGAAAGGAGCAGTAACTATCTCACTTGTTTTCTGTGGACACCGCAACCACGCCGTAAGGGAAGGGAGGAAGATGGGAGTGAAAGTGGAAAGAGAGAAAGAGGAGCCGTAGTTTTTAACGTGCACTGACATCGCACAGTGAGGGGTAGGGTGGCAGTTCTTGGTCCTACGGGGCTGGAACGGTAGGTCAACGCCGCTTGCGGCGGGGCTAGCCAGCCACCGATTTTGTCTGTTTTAGGCCGTCATTGCACCCGCCACTGTCTCGGTGGTGGACGACGGCTGTTGTTGCGGCGCGCGTCTTTCTCTCCCTAGTCCTTTTCCTTTCTTCTCTATTTTCTCTTATGTCCGCACGAGGCAGCGGAGGTGGCTCAGCTACAGAGCCAGTAGCAGGCCCGTGCATCTTTTCCTTCTTCCTACAGCCACAACAACAACGACATCGCACAGCACACAGACGCCACTCCGTTTCGCCTCCATTGAAACGCAGCCGCCGGCGGTCGAGATCGAAACCGTATTCCGCGCGCGTGCACAGACAGAAACCTATTGTTCTGCTTCCATCGAGAACAGCGCCGTCCGACCTGGCTATATTTATAACTCATGCTGATAGCGTAAAATGGGCTAAATACACATTGTCCTGAATTTTCTCCATGACGATTTCTCACAATGCAGAGAATATAAAAAAAGAACTGAAACTGTGAGCGTGAGTGCACTGATTTCCTTAATGCGATCAGTCATTTGCTGTTCGTGTCACAATTTGGTGATAAACTGTACATAAAGTTCTGAAATTTACTAGTTTAAACATCGTAATTTTTCATTTAGAAAAAATATGGTTAAGGCAAACCCTCCTTCCGACAGCCAGTTCATGAAAGAAGCATAATTTCGTTAGAAACCTCAGTAAATGCAAATACTGACCAGTGTAATTCAAAGTAAAATCTTTTACTTTAATCTTTGTAACTTTATTCCTCTTTGAGTTCCCCTTCATTGCTCATGCTTTTTAAAAGAAAATGCGAGTGCAACGCAATTTTCTCTGCAGCCGTGTACTAATTATTATAACTGTTTACCTGAAATATTTACCGCCCCGCAGGAGGAAGTTTCGCACTTAACACGCGAGATGGAGTCCTTCAAGGGCAAGCCCATGGTGCCTACACCCTTGCTCACACCAAGCACGTCCAACATCATCTCGGCGCTGGTGTTCGGCCGGCGCTTCGAGTACGGTGAACCGGAGCGCCTCTACCTGGACAAGCTGATCGAGGTCATCCCCGCGCTCGCAGCTCAGGTGTCAATCTTCAACTTCTGCCTGTGGCTCCGAAAGCTGCTCGTCTTTTTCCACCTGGGCGCCTGCTACAAGCTTAAAGACGCCCTCGTCCGCAGAGAGGAATTCGCCGAGTGAGTGACTTTTATTTATAAAACAGTCTGCTTACGGGACATATATGCACTATACCTCCGCAAAGGGCGACAAAGACGGTGCGTGTCTTTTGTGCGTCCGTAAAACTTTGTTCATTCATACTAGTGGTCACACATGCAATTACACAAGAACATTAGTTCTGCATTGCTTCAAAGTTGAATAAATTTTGTTACCAACGTTCGAAAAAGAACATTACATAATCAATTCATGTAATATTATGTAATGTTACCCCACCGGGGAGGCGCAATGGTTACGGCACTCGACTACTCTGCCCAAGGATGCGGGATCGAATCCCGACCTCGGCGGCCGCTTTTCAACGGAGGCGAAAAGCAAGACGTCTGTGTGCTGTGCGGTGTCAGTGCACGTTAAAAAACCTCAGGCGGTCGAAATTTCCAGAGCCCTTCACTACGGCGTCTCTCATAGCCTGAGTCGCTGTGGGACGTTAAACCTCACAAACCACCCTAGTGGTTGAAATTTCCGAAGTCCTCTACTACGGCGTCTCTCATAGCCTGAGTCGCTTTGCGACGTTAGACCCCACAAACCAACCAAGTGGTTAAAATTTCTGAAGTCTTCTACTACGGCGTCTCGCATAGCCTGGTCGCTTTGGGACGTTAAACCCCGCAAACCAAACCAAACCAATTTATTCTGGCGTCGCCTCCTTGGTAGTGAGCGCGGTCTGCGGTAACCCAGTTAGGGGGGACTCACATGTCTGTGCAACTGATCTGCAAGAAAAAAACTAGAACATAAAAAAATCCAGAAGCAGTTTTTGATAAAGCTTTTCAGCGCGTTTGCTAGTAAGCGTGGAAGGATTTACGTATTTTATTTCATTGTTGCAGTTCCAAAATCAGCATGCACCAGGACACGTACCAGGATGGCGTGGTCCGGGACTACATCGACAGTTTTCTCGGCGAGATGAAGCAGGAAAACGGAGAAAGCAAGAGGTTTACACGTAAGCGATCACCCCCCGACAGCGCATGTACGTGCTTAAACCGAAAAAAAAAATTACTTTGCGCTTGAGCTCAAAATCATCTTTTTTCAGCAATTTGTACGGTGAGATATTCGATGCTAAGCAACACGTAGTCACGGTGTTCTGTACAGCAAAGCGTTGTTACGCTATATAAGAAACAGCTCCTGACGTTAATTCGTTTTTCTGTAAGAGAGCGAAGAGATTTGGTGTCATTTAAATAGATGCCAAAAGCGTCACCAACAGCATGGTGTATGAGGAGCGCCGTCGTGGATGGCTTCGGATGTACTTCGACCACCCTGAAGTCAACGCTCAGGCTGTCTCTTTACTCCAGTGTAGGCTCTGCAGTGCTCTACATTTCTTTTTTTCGTTTCACCTCCTTCGATATGCTTTGGCCACCGGGTTTAAACCCACCATTTCATGCTCAGCAGAGAAGCACGCTAACCAAAGTGCCACCAAGACGGGTGACTTAAAGAAGGCAATTTCAATAAAATACGCACGTAAATTGCCCTCATATGACGGCTCTTGCGTTAATGCCAATACATGTCATTACATTACATTCTTCGCTATAATATTATGGTGTCAAGTTTCAGCGATCAAAGACTTGTCACGTCCTACCTGAAGAAAATAAGGAAGTGATTTTCGCTTAAATTGGCCAATACCACTGATTCACTTCTGCATGGACCGAAGAAACCATCATACTTTTCAACGAAGTGAGTGAGAAAAGTTCAAACACTAGCCTTGCTTAATGATATTTAGGCCACGTCTATACATGCTCAGAATATTTCTTTTCAGTGCAAAAATATCAATCCTATATAGTTTCTTTTTACAAGTGCGCTAGAGAAGACCTGTAAATGCGAAGCGCAAGAGCTTCAATGTACACAAGCAGGGAAAAATTGTTATTTTCATAACGGAAGAAAGGGAAGCGAGGAAGCAAAATTGAGAGAGGAGCAATCAAAAATTAAAGGCGATGATAGCATAATATACTGAGTCTCACATATCAAACATACAGTCTGTTCTGACCTGGTTTTGTTGTTGTTGTTTGGAATTAGCTTTGAAATTAGCTTTGGAATTAGAAATGGAATGAATAGAACCAAAGTCTCGCTGAAATTTTAACGCATCAGATCATTTCACAACATGGTCCAAGACACAGTCGTCAGCACGTAGCCGAACTTTGCAGGTGATGTCAAGAAAAATATGATTAATATAAATGAGAAGAAGTGGTCCCAGGAAAGACTCCTGTGGCCACCTGAGAAGATAGTTACATAATCTGAGTGACAATCATTAATTATAATACACTGCATGCGGCCCTGGAGATAACAATGAAGCCAGTCGATGAAAATGGGATACAGATCAAGAGAACGTAATTTATATAATAATAGCACATGAGGCACAGAATCAAAATCTTCCTTAAAATCTAGAAATACACAATCTATTTGATAGCCATGGTCTAGAGATGAAAACAGATCATTACTGAACTCAATCAAGTGAGTAGTAGAAGAAAAACAATCTGAAACCATGCTAGACTGCTTTGAATGTCACAAGAGTCATGGAGTTTTATGACTGCGCCATAAATTATATGTTCCAATGTTTTGCAGCACACACTAGTAAGAGAAAAAAAAAGTGGGTAATAACAACAGAGCTTTCTGAATGCCTTTTATGCACAAGGACCACATTAGCATTTTTCTAGGCATTTGCCAAATATCCCGAATCAAGAGATATATGGAACAAGGTGACTAATTAATGAATAATTACATTCTAGCATGATTTCAAAACAAAGGTATACGTAAACCGTCAGGGCCACCGGTAGATGTGTTCCTGATATTGCTAGGCAGATTTGATGCACTTTGATGAGCGAACGTCAATTCAGGCATGGTTTTGGTGACAAATTCAATAGTTTTAGGAAGTTCTCCGATGTACTCATCATCAGCCGGACTATAACCACTGCAGGGCGAAGGCCTCTCTCATAGTCCTCCAATTAACCCGGTCCTGAGCTAGCTGTATCCACTTGACCCCTGCGAACTTCTTAACCTCATCCTCCCGCCTAACTTTCTGACGGCCCCTGTTGCGCTTTCCTTCCCTTGGAATCCAATTTGTTACCCTAAGCGACCATTGATTGTTCTCTCTTCGCACTGCATGTCCTGCCCATGCCCATTTATTCTTCTTGATTTGCACTAGAATGTCGGTAACTTGAATTAATTATCTGACCCCCTCTGCACGCTTTGTTATCTCTTAACCTTACACAGACCTTTTACATTAGGTGTGCAGGTAGAAATCATTAGTGGCCAGTTGAGCATCGTCCTTGTCTACACGAGCGCGCGTAGACGAGGATGATGCTGCACTGGCAACTAATGACGCGCGTGCATAGACAAGGGCGATATGTGTGTGTGTGCGTGTGCGTGTGTGTGTGTGTGTGTGTGTGTGTGTGTGTGTGTGTGTGTGTGTGTGTGTGTGTGTGTGTGTGTGTGTGTGTGTGTGTGTGTGTGTGTGTGTGTGTGTGTGTGTGTGTGTGTGTGTGTGTGTGTGTGTGTGTGTGTGTGTGTGTGTGTGTGTGTGTGTGTGTGTGTGTGTGTGTGTGTGTGTGTGTGTGTGTGTGTGTGTGTGTGTGTGTGTGTGTGTGTGTGTGTGTGTGTGTGTGTGTGTGGAGGGGGGGGGGGCCTATTCTGCGAATTGTTGTCTATTCAGCTGCTGTTTCATGTCGGAAGACATATTCGCCTATCACTTCCAGTGCATCGCTACCTAAACTGCTCTTCTTTCCCAAGGCTGCCGAACTTTACCTTAGTCTTCTGCATACTGATTTTCAAGCCTATCGTTCTGCTTTTCCTGTCTAGGTCCTTAGTCATTATTTGCAGTTCATCTCCTGAGTTCCTTAGCAAGACAATATCATCAGCGAATCACAGATTAGTGAGGTATTCTCGATCTACCCTTATCCCTAACTGCTCCCATTCCAAGTCTGAATACTTCCCTTAAGCAAGCTGTGTGGTAGGGTGATTACGCCATGCAATTGAAGGCATACAAGTCGGTTCGGATCCGTGACACTTAAAACGACTAGCCGAAGCATGCCAATTAGGCAGCGACATGTTGCGACACCACCCGGACCACTGCGCAAGAAACGACGACGTCACAATTTTTAAATTTGACACCATAGTGAGGTCCATTAGTGATTCCCAGGAGCGAATGGCGTCCCATAGGTGATAAGGGTGCATAACCATGGCACAGGAGTAATACGTTATGCATACTGTTGTCCCCTTCGGCGCTATGGAAACTGTGACGCGAGCGAGGAACTCGAACCCTAGACTTTAATCTAGAATTAAACATCAGACCTTAATTTAGGACTTGAACTCTCTACCTTCTATCTCTAGCTAAACCACTGATATTATTGCATCACACTGACGTCACGCAACCTCTAGTACTACTTTGTGCGCACAGCTTCCGTGATATGTTCTGGGGACAATTGAATTCGTCCTCCTTAATAAACCGCCCAAAATTAAACCCCTTGTGCAACAGTGAAAGTAGCATACACGCGCCGCGTCGCAGGCAACCTTCTCAGGGGAAACGTGGCCACCTTCTTCGGCGCCGGGAGCGAGACAGTGCGTTCCACCATCGAATGGCTGCTGCTCATGTGCACTGTAAAGCCCCACATGCAGCGCCGCGTCCAAGCCGAGATCGACGCAGTGCTTGACAACGGCCGTGAATCTCACGTGTCCTGGAGCGACCGAAATCGCCTGCCGTACACGCAAGCCTTCATCTGGGAGACGATGCGCTACAGACCAGTCCTCCCGCTGAATCTGATGCGGAGGTGAGTCGATCCTGTCTTTCCGCAGGCGGCAGCGGGCTCAAATAAAGGGAACACCGAAGAATGTGCAATCCCAGGCACCCAATGTGGAACTCTGTTGGCGTAAGAATGCACCACCTCATTGTCTGGGATTCCAGTGTGACCAAAAATTCTACATTAGTGTGGCCGTGTGGGGACGCAGTAGATAAAGAGAAACAGAAAAACGGGAAGGCAAGGAGGATAACCAGGTGACGCCCAATATGCTAACGAAAATTATAGGAGCGACAATCGTAATTGAGGGTTACAACGGCCCGAAACGATTATGCATTAAGGAACTCTGGATTATTATTCGCCGCATGGCGTTCATTATTGTGTGCTGACATCATGCTGCTTGCGAGCTTAAGCATGAAATGCTTTTAGCTCCAGTTGTCGGCGACCTTGAGGTGACGTCGTGCCACACCGACCGAGAACATCCGAGCAACAATTCACCTTCACCCTGGCACCGAAACGTTAACAGCCGGGCACCGAACGAGATTTAAAGAGACGACTTCTCCGCTCTCTAAGGCTTCCGCGCCCTCCCTAAGGATGGTGACACGGTGCCACACACTCACGAACGTATAACGTTACCGACTCCGGCTGTCGAGGTGGCAGCTGTTACAAGTGCGTTCCTGAACTTCGAGTTACATTCAGGATTGATTTTCGGCGTTACTTCATGGCATTTACACCTTCAGTAGGCGGGTGCATACATGCTCGGAAAGCACTCGAACCCGTTGCTTCTCCTACATCTCTTGTAGGTCCAAGTCAAGCCGTGGCTGCGTGCGCTTCTGCATCGTTCTCCATTTCAATGCCATCTCCATCCCAACTGCCTAGCAATGAAGCCAGGTGAAAGGAGGGGTAGGAAACATTTTATGGAAACCGATCACTTTGCGAGTTATACGACACAGCAGACGACTGCGCGCCCCTGCCGATGGCGTGCTATCCACGTAGCCATTCATCTACCATGTAACATACTACATCTGCTCTTGATTGCAGGAAAGGCAGTAATGTTTTTTCATACTTCACCTTTATCGAAATATGCCCGCCCCAGCAGATATGCTACCTCGTTTTCAGCTGCCGAACGTCGTAACTCTATGGTCGGAGCCACTCGTAACGGAATTAAGTTGAATATTGACGTCATCCATGCACCTTCATTGGATATTTGCATGGTGCTGGGAAGCAACATTCTGTATATGGGATAATCATAGCTGTTCAATGTAAAATAAAAATTATTTCAAAAGCACTAAGAGCATATAGAAGTCGACTTGAATCAATGGATTGCAGTGGTTCTTGAATGAGGGTCCGCGGAGCCCAGGAGGCCCGCGTAGTCATTTTTGTAGGTCCGTAAAGCCCAAACACGCTAAAAATGCGCGTTTTATACAGGACCCTCATTCTCAATTCCGGGACCTGCTCCCGGAAGTGCAGCAGCAATCCGCACAATATCGCCTCGGTTGGTCTCTGTCACCGCCTTTCTTTGACATGCCCTCCCGATCTACGTGTCTGCAGCGCCCCGCATCCACATTATCCGATGTTTAACCCGACCGCACAGGCCGCATTTCGATGGAGGCAAAACGCACGTGTTCGTGTGCTTTGCGATGACAGTTAAAGACCTCCAAGTGGTCAAATTATTAATGCGAAAGCATTTCATGGCTCATGTGTGGCAAAGACAGGATATGGACAGGACGTGTGACCAGATATGAACAGATGTGTACAGATAATGATGAAAGCAACGATATTTAACGATAACTATGAAATTAACAGTACATTATTATTGATGCTGTGGTATCATAGCAGCACAACGAGCAGATTACTGGAGAGTCATGATAACGATAGTTAAAAGATACCAATTAAAACTGATAGCGTTACTCAATGGGAATTCAAGTCAACATTAACGGTAATCATATCATGTCATCAAATTAGGTAGTTTCAGTAAGATGTGTTGTCGGCGTAGTTGGTGCAGTACTTCAGACATCTGAAGTTGCGCGAACAAAGACACACACAATACGGGGTACAGGACGAGCGCAAACTGCCAACTGTTTATTGGAAAGAATGAGGAACGTATATTTAAACCCTCGGCCACTCAGGCGTTTATAGCCCCTTCGCACTCACCCTGCCCGGTATCAAAATTCATCAATGACAAGCCTAGGCATGTATGCTTAAACACAACAAGGGTAGCGATAAATGAACGATACCTATCTTAACAACAGTCAATCGTAGCAAAGCACTGTCAAGGCTTGAAGCAAAAGCAGTCAAAACCAAATAACGTAAAAATTAGAACGCACAACAAGGTACAAACCAACGTTAACTAGCAAAAAAAGCAAAGCAGTCGTAGGCCTCGTAGCAAAAGCAGTGTCACATAACGAAGCAAAAGCAGTCGAACACAAAAGCCGTAAAATACAAGAACAAACAACAAGGTAACAAAAGCAGTCGAACAAAAAGAAACTTAAAAAAAAAAAACAAGAACAAAAAACAAGGTAAAAACCAAACACAACGGTAACTAACAAAAAAAATGTAGCAATAGTTATCAATCTCTCGTAGCAAAGGCAATGTCATGTATACGAAGCAAAAGCAGTCAAAACCTAAAATATTAAACAAGGTAAAATAAAAAATAAATATTAAAGAAATTAAAATTAGACATAAATATATATATAAACAGCCACTATCATCAAAGACAGGTCGTCAAAAGCAGGTTACAAACAGTAGACACTGGGACACTCATTGCAGATCATTTTATCGAGGAAAGATGCCTCACTGCTGTAGAGCACTACAGAAGACTCACTGATACAGTCAGTCCCTCATCTTTATAAAGTACGCTTCCATGATCTCTACGTGCGAGTGAATTCCAGCTCTTGCCGAGAATCCTAATCTCCTACAGCCGAGGCTGACAAACCCTGCAGGACACGCAATGCTTAGCCAAATTAGAATCTTCCCCCGGTGTTAATGATAAGTTATGTTCCCGTGCACGATCGATCACGCAGCGTTCAGTCTGGCCTACATACACCTTTCCACAAGACAGTGGTATCTCGTAGACAACTCCGATGGCGCATTCCGCAAAGGGCCTAGCATGCTTCTTGCCGCAGCCGCTCTTTTTTGTTCCGTGTTTGGCGATACGGGGGCATAGCTCTGCCATTTTGAAAGGTGCTAAAAACACCATCGGCACTGTGAACTTCCCCGCCACCTTCTTCAAATTGTGCGATACCTTGTGCATATACGGCATGACTACCGGTTTTCCTTTGCTTTCAGCCCTTTGCCGCGCTTTTCCCTTTATCTTTTGCAGCAATGTCTCAGCCACAGCCGCCACGATCGCACAAGGGAAACCGGCAAAGGAAAGCCTCCGATCTCTCTCTCTCTGATCCTCTGAGAACCTCTGATCAGGTCTGAGGACCTGAACTTTTCTGCATTTAGTGTGGACACAACTTCATGAGGGCGGATTCCAGGCACACAGCGACAGTCCCCTTTTTGACTCTTTTTGAATGTGCCGAACTATAGAACAACAGACTCTTCTGGACTCTGGGGCGATACAACCAGCAAACATTGCTCTTCGAAAGGATCATGTGGACGTCTAAAAACTGTCGGCAATCCTTCGAAGGCATTTCATGAGTAAATGTTAAACCTTTACCATGCTGTATAAACTGATATAAAACATCATTCACCATATCCTGGTATGTCATAGCATGGCTTTTGCTCAACAGAATTAAAAAAATCATCCACATATCTGAACACTTTTAAAATCGTTTCCAGGACTTTTCCAGGACTGGTTACGTTTAGTTTGTTATGCCCAGCATCCAGGGTGGCTTGCCGAGCACATGTTACGTGTACATAGATGCCTCACCGCTCAGATGACAGAAAGATGATGGAACTGTACCCTTAGCCAGATGCTCAAACAAACAGGAACGAGAAGTACTTTCCATACCGCCAATCATGGCCTGACGGTGTTGGGAGACGTGGTTGTCCCTGAGAAGATTTCCAGTGTGCTAAAGAAGGGACCAAAATATTGTTATGAAGCTAGCCCACAAATTACTAGTGGTGAATCGAGGTGTGGCCAGGAAAGCAGATGGCAAGAACCAGCAGAGGTGCCTTTTAGAAGGCGTGGATACTCTGTCGAGATCGGTTGGTAAGCCTTCTTCCGCAAGAATCTAACAAGACATGGGAGCTGTGGTTCGCTTCTTCAGGCAAAATGACCTACAACTGACGCAGGCCGACACGGAGGGAGGATAAAGAGCAAGGCGGAGCGGTTGCGCAAAGGCTTGGGCCTTTTACAATTGTCAGTAGCGATTAGCAAGTGTAAATCTGACTCGTTAAGCGTATTTTTTACGGCAAAGAGTCATAAATCGGACATCCCATTTCGAACAATTGTTGTGAAAAGGGCTCTGGCAGATCCAGGTCAGTCGGTTTCTTCTTAAACAATTGAACAAACTGCAGGTAACTGACCCTTTCGTTTCAAAAAGCTCAAACGATGTAACAGAGTATCTGGGGCACAACCATTCAATTGGGTTCGCGTTTTCAGTGGATGTCGTAGACCTTTTCTACTCCATACCGCACGCGGATTTATTCGCATCGGTAAGGGCATGTGTGGAAGAACATGGAGAAGTATCGTTCCAGAATCCTGTAGGCATCTCATTAGATGATTTTATGATTCTTCTGGAATGTTACCTCAACAGTACCTTTATTTCATTTGACAAAGACCATTATCTGCAACGCCGCGGCATATGCATTGGTTCATGCGTAGCACCAGTACTAACCAACATCTTTTTATCGCATATTGACCAGTCACTGACGACAGCCCTAGATGGCGGCAAGATTTTAAAAGTGTTCAGATATGTGGATGATTTTTTAGTTCTGTTGAGCAAAAGCCATGCTATGGCGTACCAGGATACGGTGAATGATGTTTTAAACCAGTTTAGACAGCATGGTAAAGGTTTAACATTTACTCATGAAATGCCTTCGAAGGACCACCTACAGTTTTTAGACGTCCACATGATCCTTTCGAAGAGCAATGTTTGCTGGTTGTATCGCCCCAGAGCCCAGAAGAGTCTGTTGTTCTATAGTTCGGCACATTCAAAAATAGTCAAAAAGGCGACTGTCGCTCTGTGCCTGGGAATCCGCCCTCATGAAGTCGTGTCCACACTAAATGCAGAAAAGTTCAGGTCCTCAGACCTGATCAGAGGTTCTCAGAGGATCAGAGAGAGAGAGATCGGAGGCTTTCCTCTGCCGATTTCCTTTGTACGATCGTGACGGCTGTGGCTGAGACATTGCTACAAAAGATAAAGGGAAAAGCGCGGCAAAGGGCTGAAAGCAAAGGAAAACCGCTAGTCATGCCTATGCGCACAAGGTATCGCACAACTTGAAGAAGGTGGCGGGGAAGTTCAAAGCGCCGATGGTGTTTTCAGCACCTTTCAAAATAGCCGAGTTATGTCCCCGTATCGCCAAACAAGGAACAAAGAAGAGCGGCTGCGGCAAGAAACATGCTAGGCCCTTTGCGGAATGCGTCATCGGAGTTGTCTACGAGATACCATTGTCTTGTGGAAAGGTGTATGTAGGCCAGACTGGACGTTACGTGAACGATCGTGCACGGGAACATAACTTATTAAAAACGGAGGAAGGTTCTAATTTGGCTAAGCATTGCGTGTCCTGCAGGGGTTGTCAGCCTCGGCTGTATGAGATTAGGATTCTCGGCAAGAGCTGCAATTCACTCGCACGTGAAATCATGGAAGCGTACTTTATAAAGATAAGACTGTACCAGTGAGTCTTCTGTAGGGCTCTACAGCAGTGAGGTATCTTTCCTCGATAAAATGATCTGAAATGAGTGTCCCAGTGTCTACTGTTTGTAACCTGCTTTTGACGACCTGTCTTGGATGGTAGTGGCTTTTTATATATATGTATTTTTTCTAATTTTAATTTCTAATATTTTTTTATTTTACCTTCTAAAAAATTTAGGTTTTGACTGCTTTTGCTTCGTATACATGACATTGCCTTTGCTACGAGAGATTGATAACTATTGCTGCATTTTTTTTTGTTAGTTACCGTTGTGTTTGGTTTTTACCTTGTTTTTTGTTCTTGTTTTTTTTTTTAAGTTTCTTTTTGTTCGACTGCTTTTGTTACCTTGTTGTTTGTTCTTGTCTTTTACGGCTTTTGTGTTCGACTGCTTTTGCTTCGTTATGTCACACTGCTTTTGCTACGAGGCCTACGACTGCTTTGCTTTTTTTGCTAGTTACCTTTGGTTTTTACCTTGTTGTGTGTTCTAATTTTTACGTTGTTTGGTTTTGACTGCTTTTGCTTCAAATCTTGACAGTGCTTTGCTACGATTGACTGTTGTTAAGATCGGTATCGTTTATTTATCGCTACCTTTGTTGTGTTTAAATATACATGCCTAGGCTTGTCATTGATGAATTTTGATACCGGGCAGGGTGAGTGCGAAGGGACTATAAACGCCTGAGTGGCTGAGGGTTTAAATATACGTTCTTCTTTCTTTCCAATAAACAGTTGGCTGTTCGCGCTCGTCCTGTATCCTGTCTTGTGTGTGTCTTTGTTCGCGCAACTTAAGATGTCTGAAAATTAGGTAGTGACTGATAATTTAGTAACCGTTAATGATATGGTAAAGAGATTAGAGAATGTAACACAATGGGCATTTAGGCATAATTAACGCTAATTATATGTCGTTAGATTAGATAGATAGTTACTAATAAGATAGTGGTAGTAAAAGTTATAGTGTTACGTTATCAACTGATCACGCGATATAAGTATGTCCAGACAAGAAATTGTAGACGTCGGAATACAATCGTATGCCGGAGAACGCAGAACGAGCTCAGAATAGATCTAGGGACTGAACCCGCAATGCTTTCGCATTTCCGCGCGTAAGGAGACTTGAGTGCATCCTTCTAGTTCTTCCATAGCCCTCCACTGCGGCCCTTTTCTTTCACTCCCCCCTTCCTTCTTACTCTTACCGCGCGGTTCAGGTGCCCACCGAGTAGTGCGACAGGTACTGCGACATTCCTTTCATAAGCCAAACTAAAACCAACTATAATAGGTAGCATGCAGTCTTGCTCGGCAGAACTAGGTCTCGAAGCGCGAGGCGAGGCGACAAATTTTTTATTATAAAAAATTATAGACGCAAGGGTATTGCCAACTGTGACTGCTGAATCTGGTTGTAGAGCGCTAGTCATCAACCATTGGTGCGGCTATAGCCGCAGTTTGATCTGGGTGAATTTGAAGTCTCCTCCGATCAATAAAACTGTATTTTTCGCGTTTTGCGTATCATTTGTATGAGGTTGATGCAAATTGTTGCAGGGATTATATACGTTAGTTACTAGAGAGCCCTAGGTGATATCCTCGGGTAGGATTTGGGCGGTCGAGGATATAGGGGCAGAGTGTGCGCTTAACATTACGGCAGTTTTCTGGCTGTCTGGGGCGTGATATATGGTATGGCCAGGTATTTTAAGGGCTACATGTGTGTCCTGTAGGAAGAACAAGTCTGATAGGTATGGGTGTGTGGTTAACAGTAGTGTAAAAGGGTCACACTTTCGCCAAAGGCTGCGACGTTTCCAATGCAAAGTGCGCAGCGACTTTTCGATTGGTGTTTGTTGAGACGACTTAGCTGTCATGCTGCTGCTCACCCACCCACTCCGGTGGGTGCCGTCATCGGAGGGACGGTCGCAGAGTTGTGAAGAAGGATCATGTACGGAGAAGGGTAGGGAAGGAGTGGAAGTGCAGCCAGTCTGGCGTTGACTGTTTGCGTAATACGCACGATTGCGGTCCCTATCATGTTTTCAACCTTTGAGGTGAGTTGTTCGCAGACGGAGTTGAATTTAGTTTCTAATTAATTCGCTAATTATTGAAATATCCTTCCATCTGTTTAAATCGATCTAGTTCTGGCTGCAGTTTTGCTTCGAGTCGGACCTCCATCGCTTCCAGTGCGGTTTGAGGGGGCTCCTGTTATGTGAGCTTCTTTTTTAATTGCAAGAGAGGGAGGGGGGCGAGATTCTTGGCGGTATCGAGGTGGAAGCTGGATGGACTGTCAGGAGGAGGGGGGGGGGGGGAACGGAGGGCTGAGCGGAGGGAAGTGGTGGGCGGGGTGCATATAGGTTGTAAAGATGGTGCTGAAGGTGTCTTACCTCCTGGGTTCCTGGGTGAAGGCGCAGTCCATCTTTCTTGCGTCGTGGCGTGGCAGCTCGACTCTGCGAAGAGCTTCTCCCTCTTGTACTGCTAAGTCTACGCGATCTCCCGGTTGGAGGGTCCCTGGCTTTGGTCCTACTCGGACGCCGTTTAGCCTACCATCTCCTGTCCCGGAGTGATGGGGTCCCCACACAGGATGCGTGTAGGTGTGCGCATGCCTCTCTCGTTCTCCGGTTGTTCGTCGCCGCGTCTTGGACACAAAGCTTGCCTTGGCTTTGGGAAGGCGCCTTGCTGGTGTCTGGGCTGCGATTCCCACCTCAGCAGGGTTTCGGCGTTGTAAGTTTCTATGATTTCGGCTTCGGTCTCGTTCCAATTGCGATAGAGAACTCCTCGTCTCTCGCAGTGCGCTCCGTTGAGTTGGTATGCGGAGTGGGGCGTGGTGTTCCCTTGAATCGAAACTCGGTGGTTTGCTCGACGAAGCCTCGATTTCCCTGCTGTACTTCGTTCGATGTACGATAAATGCTCAAGATGTTGGTCCACCCATTCGGGTCATAGTATCGTCTATCGAGGATCTCACCCTCGAAATACTCTTGCAATTTCACAGGAGCTCTCTGGCAGAGGGTGCCCTAGCAGCCGGGTAAACTTGCCATGCCGACCGCAGGTAGGCGTTGTCGGGTACGGGCCGTCGGTCCCCCGTACTTTCCGGAAACCGGAGCCCTGTTTGGGGCGGAAGGAAGCAGGGACAGGCATCGGAGTAGTCGAAAGCACGTCCTGCTCTCCGTGCGTGTTCGGAGGGAACTACTGAATCGCGAGCGATATCTCCGCTCGAGCAGTGTCTGAGCCACGTAGCCTCGTACCTTCCGTTGTCGTTCGTCTTGCGACTCCAAGTATCGCGGGACTCCGTTTTCTGGAAAAGCTTTGATCTGATGCGTTCGCGGCAGATTTTTATTCTTCAGTTTAACAAGTTCGCTGTCACTATAATGCGCTGCCCGTACTCGGAAGGAATCACTTAAAAATAGTCTGCGCTTCTCGCTATCACACCAAGCACCACCGCCTACGGCGTTATCGGACCATCGCGGAGCGCTGTGCTTCGTCATCAATGGCAGATAACCCGCTGCGACGATTCCGTGTTTTGCGGCATGGTAGAAGGATCAACTGGCAGCGAAACTCCCGTAACAGCCTGGGTGCCGACTCTGAGCGAGGCTTTGGCGCCCCCTGCGAACTGCGATACTATAGTGCCTAGAAGTATATTCTAGGCACTATAGCGATACAAGGCCCTTTGCATCGTTCATCATCATCATCATCATCATCGAGTCGATGCCGCTGGCAATAGGCAGCTGCACGCGTTTTCTTCCAAGTAGCGCGAACTACTGCATTGACATTTCTCCGGTGCGTATTTCATCTTTGCTTTTTTTTTCTCCCTTTATAGGGCGATAACGATGCGGGAATCAAACTATTCCACATTTCATACCGTCGTCGTGATGATGACGGAACGGTGCTAGGCCCACCAAACCTAACGCTGCGACCGTCTGAAAAAGGCACCAGGCCTCAAACAGTCGACGCCGGAAGCCAACAAAAAGTCGCCAATTTTGTTCTTTTCATTTCAGAGTACAGAGCGTGTGATTCGCGCTACTACTGAACTCTTCCTTTGTTTCCTTTTCAAGGGCTTGCCGCGGTCACCAGTCGAAATATGGGAATTACCTGAATTGAGACGTTTCGAACGAGATCAGAATGACGCCGGCGGAGAGTATTTCTCAAATTGCCACTGATCAAAGCTCGACGTGATTCCATCTCAACTTGCAGGACAAAGCGCGCATATTTTCGATGCTTTAACGTTATACCGTACGAATTAGACTGTATATTTCGTAGATATCGGCGGAAACATCTCAGGGTGGGGAAAATGAGATCAAAAAAATGTGATTTTTTGCCGATTTTTGGCAGTAACGAGCCGTGTATCCCACTAAAGCGCCAAATCAAATACTTTCTAAAAACTTTACCCTACTCATGACTTGAGGCCCCCTTTGAATCTGGCATAGCTTGATGTTCACGTTTATGTTGCAGCTGAAAATCAGATGATGAAACTCAATGAAAACAGCAATAAAGGCAAAGTTCACCTTAGTAAGCGTTAAGGCTTTCTAGTTGGAGACAACGTTTCCTTTCCTCCATGAGATGACTTTAAAGCTTTTGTTGCAGTCAAGATATGCATTCGAGCATACTTCTTCCAGGCCCGCAAACTAGGAAAGCAAATACAGATAAACTACTAATGTGGATTCAGATGCGGAACAATGTTTAAACGTGACCGCGCAACGCATTGGCAAGAAAGTGATAGATTACACTTCACTTATGTTTGATCACTTATTGCCGGGTAACAATAATAGGCACCTGATTTCCCCATCACTTCCAACAGTCCACAAAGAGTCCCCGACACAACCATGGCTGAGGAATACTAGATGAAAGCATTTAGTGGCAAAGACGCTACTTTTTTTTATCGGAAGTAAAACCCACAGCAACTTTGTCCAATTCGTTCTGCCAAACGCATAGGCAGCTGCTGGCTTATCGACTTCTAACTTCTTGGACGCAGTGCTGCAGAGGACGTGAAGGTGGGCAACTATGTCCTCCCTCGGGGCACCATCGTGATCAGCTCCCATTGGTCCATCTTTCATGATGCGTCCTACTGGGGAGACCCGGAAGTGTTCCGCCCCGAACGCTTCCTCGCGGAAGACGGCACACGTCCACGAAAGCCGGAGAGGTTCATCCCCTTCTCGTACGGTAAGAGGCCACGAGGGAAATAAATAACCAGGAGCACCGTGCATTCATAAAAAAGGAGTAGGCACATAGTTGCCTTATGGGCGGGAAGGTAGGCGGAGAATGCTATTGCTGCCACATAGAGAGTACTATACAGGTACTCCCAAACAGGCGAAAGGCCCGGAGACACCTTCTGAAAGCTGTTTTTGTTCTGCAAACTGCCCTTCTGAATTGACTCGGTGCAACACAGCAGGTTGCGTAGTCTTCTAGAGCGTTAACTCTACTACTCGTGGTTCAAGTTCGGATTTCACCTTGCTATGTCCGAGTAACCCGATCTGAGGGCAGGTACTGCGGCTTCATTCCCCCACCCCTTTGATTATAACTGGTGTGTTTAGCCCCCCCCCCCCCCCCCCCAAAAAAAAAAAAAAGCGATTTGAACAAACAATATTAAAATTCCGGATTGTAAAGGCGGTGTGACCATTTCCTAATAAAGTCCACCGAAAAGTGAGGCAGACGCTGCGCCTCCCTTTCCCCAAAAACAAACCTAAACAAAAATATTTTAAAAATCGCTAAATGAAAATGCCCTGTCCAAGTTCAAAACGTCCAACCGAGTATAGAATCTCGGTAAACCATGCAAAAACATGTTTCACAGAGATATGGCTCATGTAACTAAAACCATGTTTCACAGAGATTTCGCTCATATATTACTAGGTTCAAGTCATACTTAAACCCCCGCCAATTATTTTTTCTCGGCTCCAGTTAGCTAACTTATCTTCATCCCTCTTTGGTAACATGACCATGCTCAACGTGCGATCAGGGACAAGTTAACGGGATATGAGTTCACTTAGTTTTATTCCTGTGCCGTCAGGCAGGCATGTTAACTTAAACAACGGCAAAAACTTTGGCTGTTCATGGTCGTCGCGTTTGACGGAACACCAGTTAACTGAATAAAAAGACGACACTGAAATAAATATGTTTCCGCGTTGTCCAGGGCAGCACTACATGCGGAAACCCACAAATAGCCCAAAAGTTGACAGTGGACCTTGCACATGTGCGACTGTGCTTTTTTTTTTTTTTTTTACGACGGCTTTTTTTTTTCGCTCTTATTTTTTAAACTGGCCGTCTGTTGACGTTTGCAGGCAAGCGGGCGTGTCCAGGCGAAGTGATCGCCTACATGGAGGTCTTCCTCTATTTGACCGGCATCCTGCAACGCTTCACCATCGAGATGCCACCTGACAGCCCGGACTTTGTCTTTGACGAAGTTACCGGCCTCTCGGTTAGGCCCACACCGCAGGAGATGGTATTCAGGCCGCGACGAGTTAGTGGCTGAACAACCGCACCGCACTCCTGATAGCATTCACCATGTTGCAATTAATGCACTGTCCACGAACCCACCATCCCTTGAGAAAATTTTCGTAGACAATTTACAGCGTGTCTGTTGGCTGTCTATGGACTGCTAATTATTTTTTTATTGTCGGGCTGTTAAAGCCAAGAGCCTCGTACTAGTGAAATGGTATAATAGTTTAATCACATCTACGTTATCTCTTTCTTCAATCGCATATGCTGCCTGTTTACAAGCTGCTGAGTTTCTGTCGAAATTTCTTTTGTAATAATATACACAGATACGACAGTCAAACTTAACAGTACCGCACCTGGCACAACTGGCAATTAATAGTACCTTATTTCCTGCCCTTCATTTCTTACACTGCTTTTTTTAACGACGTATAGCCAAGACACCAAATAGCATTTCCCCTTCCCCCTTGGTTCCACCCAATAATTTTGTACTTCCGTACTCCACGACCTCCACCTCTGTCCCCAATTGATGTGTCGATTGTGGAAGCATTTATTTTCGAGGCATTCAAGTATGCAACGCTTAAAGCTTTCCTCTCATTATGCCTGTGGCTACTACTTGGGAATGTCAACCGCACATCATTGGTAAAAGTTTACGTATTGTACATAAAATTCTTAGGGAAAAAAATATGTATTTTACTTGGTGAAAATAAAATCCCAGTTGTGTTGCCAGCAAAGTGTCTGAGTGTTATTCCTTATTTTTTTAATTAGCAGGGATGTGTCCTGCTAATTGAAAGCGGCAATATATTGAATATACTAAATATAATGCAACGCACTTACATTACCGTCCTTCACAAAACTTTTTTTAAGGTTTGGGAAAAAAATCCCCAATCGAACATATGTATTAAATTAACGCTTGTGAGAAAGCCCGCAATCTGAATCGTATCCAACGTAGTATCGTACTCACTTGCAGATCTTTACTTCACAGAACTCAGTCCTCTTTCCAAGCCTAGGCTTCTGGCTTTCAGTCTACATATTTCTGCTACATAACAGTGCTGATAGGGAAGACATAAAGCTGGTTTTTAGTTCAAACTGCTTTCTTGATCTGACTGCCATCCACTAAGAACCAAACGTTTTGGTGACGGCAGTGGCAGCATGTGCTGTCATTGGTCGGACAAGTACAAAATCCCCTGCCCCCTTTCCTTCCCTTCTCTCGCCTGCGCTCAATTTAAAGCTAACAAAGGAATTTTGATAAAGCTCGAAAGGCACTTAAAGCGGTCTCCCACGACGCGGAGCCAGTTCCAGGCGCCTAAAAAGATTCCTGATAAATCTGTCATATCTTTCTTCACAGTGGGATAAAGCTGCGTGAAAGGAAACAGTGACTTCCAACAGTGCGAAATATTTGCATCGTGTAATAGCACGTAATGTTCTGAATGCTTCATATAAATCCTTATGTTCATTTTTTCACCGGCTAGGAAAATATATGGTATGTAGTGCTGTTTCGTAAAACTTATCATACCCATCAATGTCCCCCAACTTAAAGACGCCTGCTTTCTTTCTGTGTACTTTGTGAACACAGTTCTTGTTGCGAATACAGCTCACACATTTCCTCTGCATCTGTAGTATTTTTTTTTCTTGCGATAAGAAGCATACTTCATCCGCTCTCGGCAGCATTTGGCACAAAAGGTCTAGGTTTGCCGCCAACAGGCTGTGTTAAACTTCCCGTGCATTTGTCTGCTCAAAAGGATAAGTACAAATAAATGAGGTAGTACCTAATCGGTGCTGGCCAATTTCTACTTGCCGCTGGCGCCCCTTCAAATGCGATATTATAAAATGCATATAGCGTTCGTCAACAAAATTATCAAATATTTTGAGAATCCATCTCCAAAATATCGTAACTTAAAAGCAACAAAGCTAAGCAGCGCGAACGCGCTACGGAATTTTCAATCGTGAAAAGTCACAGGCGCTTCTATTCTTTGATACAAAAAACTGCTGGAATAAACTGCCCGCTCATGTTGCTGTGTCTGCCAGTGTAGCTACATTTGTGAATGCACTTGATGGCTCTGTTTAGATTCTTGTGGACATGCGTGTATATAATGTGTGTATATATTTTAGTATATCAGGTTGCTGTACGGCGGTGTTGGGTTTTGTTTTTATGTTCTTTTGTATTGTATATTAGAAGTGATTTTTCATTCTGTGTGTATATTTAATTTCCCTCCCTGTAATGACCCACAAATGAGGGTTGACAGTATTCTTAAATAAATAAATAAATAAATAAATAAATATGTGAAAAATATCAGATATTGATATTTCAAGAAGCGCAAACTTTGATTATGAAAGCATTAATGTTTTTGTTTCTAATGTTTTGCCATCTCCTCGTCCTCACAACCTGCGTCTTCGGGTCAACACCTCTAACCGCTGAACCGTTATGCAATGGCCATAGTACGTAGAATATGTCCCAAAGCTCAGCACTTGCCTATAACTCGAACTTAAGGAAGCACGTAAGACACTCCTGCTGTTCCATGCAAACAGTCCAAGATGCGGCAAAAATGTACATACATGAACAAAAATTTATCTTATGGTTCGTGCAAGAAAAAAAGAAAAACATATCTTCATGGACAGACAAATAAACCATTCCAAAGCACACAACATGATGGGACACGCGTACACATCTGTTGGAACGAATACCAGCTGACGGACTGGCCAGTCAGTTCAGTTCAGTCGTTCAGTCGTGTCCGACTCTTCGTGACCCTATGGACCATGTCACGCCACGCTTTCCGGTCTCTCACTATCTTCCTAACATCACATAACTTCATCTGCAGTGCCTCGAGGATGCCATCTAACCATCGCGTTCGCTGCCTACCCCTTCTCCGACTACCCTCAGCCTTTCCCAACATCAAATATTTCTCCAGCGAGTCCTCTCTTCTCATCAGATGACCAAAGTAGCTAAGCTTTAACTTTAAAATTTGACCCTCCAATGAGCAATCAGGGTTTATGGTCGACAATATCGACTGATTTGATCTTCTGGCCGTCCAAGGAACTCTCAAAAGTCTCCGCCACCACCACAATTCAAACGCGTCAATTCTTCGGTGGTCAGCCTTCTTCACAGTCCAACTCTCGCATCCATACATCACAACTGGAAATACCATAGCATGAGTTATACGGACTGGCCAAGCAAAGCGTAAATAAATTGTTTTCTGCACATCCGCATCCTGTAAACTTTTGTCCGTGACTGTGCATTGAAGCAATGGAGACCTCGAAACACGCGCACTGCCAAGTCATGTAATAACAGCATGCAGTTCACCTCCAGTAAAAGTAACAGGCTATGTCGTCATTGCAGTGATAAGCGTACAAATGTCACAGTCTTTCTGTCTTTGCCCTGTCATTAACATTACTATGCTGGGTGGCCGACGCCCATATCCTGAAACAATATACAGTTAACGCCGCTGAACCATAAATTCCACAAAACTCAACAAAAAGGCTCCTTCAGTCAGCAAACAGAGGTCAGTATCACCACTACAACTGCAGGCATAACTTGTACCAGAATGTATCGCTGACCCATGTCACGTCAGAATAATTTCATTTGTCTTCATGTAGGATGGTGTCGTTCTTTCCTTTTTTCTGCGTGCCCGGTCGTCCGCGGACATTTCGGAGCACCGCTAATATAAAGGATTGGGATGAAAAGAGGGGGGCTACCATATTGCCGCTACGCGGTACAGTGTGGATAAGCCTACGACCTCATGCCCCATTACAACGAAGCGACTTCGGTGGCAGAAGCTGTTGAAGAGGCGTTGATGGTGCCACATCCTAAGCTAAATGGCTCTTGTACTGTAAATATTCACGATTTGATCGGTGAGAACGCAGCAATAGAAATGACCTTGAAAGTTTTTAGAGGAGGTATAGGACATTAGTAAGGTTAGAAGCGACATGAAATACCGATGAACAAAAAGCCCTTGCAAGTACCGCTAAGCTGCACAGCAGGGACGAACAAACGGTAAGATTAGCTAGAAGAGGTTAGAGAATACTACACCAAAAAAACGACAGGTATATTCAAACATAAAAAAAGGACCCACTTTCAGTCTCCAGACAATGAGACTAAACTGCAAGCAGTTTTAAACGTGCATTTATAAAGAAAACGTGCTCGACAGCTGATCCTAAGAACGCGGGTTCGATCCCGGGCACGACGGCCGCTTTTGGATGAATACGAAAACTACGGAACCCGTGTGCTTTGCGATGTCAGGGTACGTTAAAGAATACCAGGTGGTTAAAGTTTCCGCAGCCCTCCAATACAGCGTTCTTCAAAGCCCGAGTCGCTTTGGAACGTAAAACGGTATAAACTTATCAAATCGTATATTAATGTTCTCAATTTCCTATTTCGTGGGCATAGCCAGCTACATGTGCTTTGTGTTCACCTTACTGAACTGAAGGTTGGTACAAAAACTTTAATAAATTTGTAATAAGAGCTAGATTCTCGGACACTGAGTCGCATAGTCTCGATAAAAATGCAGTGATCGATATTGAAACGCTTTTAATACACATAAAGATATCATTCAATGACAAATAAAGGCCACAGTTACGACGATTTCTATCATTTCCTCATGCACGCAAAATCTTTCCTCAAAAGTTGCCCATCAATCCAGCGTGATATCTGCTCTGATTAAGGAGCAAAAAAAAAAACTAACAAAAATCATGGTTTCCAACAGCGTACAATTACGGATATACAAAGCCATTAATGGCGCAACTAGAGAGCTTGAAAGCAAGACGCAGGAAAATATTATTTTGAAACAAGCGCAAATAAACCATTCATCTTCGAGTCATTTACAATGACAGCCTACAAAGGTATGTCCAACACATACAACGTGCTTTAAGCGTAACACTGACGCGATCTCAACACATGGCTTCTTTACTATAGTTTTCTGCATAACGAATACGTGTATCCGTTACTGCCCCGTCGGTCGGAAGAACGAGCATTTTCGGGAGGGATTCATAGGTGAGTCAGGCGGGCAATCGAAAGCTTCCGCAAACGGCTCGAAATTTTTGACAGCATAGGTACACTCGTCATCGCCATCGACGGTTTCATTCCTTGGGGTGCAAAGCATGTGGCAGTAGGTGATGAAGAAAATTTGGTCGTGCGTGAATTCGACCGAATCTCCGAGATGTAAGCTGCCAAGCTTCACAGTGTCTTTGGAAGCGGCATTCGTGTACGCTTCGAAGGCGACCTCTAATGCCGGAGCGGACATAATGAGCTGTTCGTAGGTATCACCGGCCTCACTGCGGTTAACGTCACCTGGAAATTCAGAGTCATTACATTCCAGCCAGCGCTTGTACGAGGTAGACATTGACGGGCCCCACCACGGGTCACTCCTGCCAGCTTCGTCGATTGCAACGCCGCGAGAATCGAATGCGCGGATCATATCACGCGCGACGATGGCTCCCAGTCCGGCGTAGTTTATGCTGAAGGCAGTTTGCGTGTAGTACATGGGAGGTTCCAAGGTGAGGAGCGGCACTTCGAGGTAGTTTGTCGGGTAAATATAGATCGACTGACCACAGTCAGAGAGCATGCGCTTGCCATAAACGTCCGAGTACTTCTTGTCGAAGAGCAGGCGCCGGTGTAAGCGGGATAAGCTGATCAGGTTGGCGACGAAGGCTGTGTTCGTCATCCTTGGGAAGAACCTGTACAGCTGCTCTCGCTCCTGATTGCTGAAAAACTCGGCGGACGGTAGAATGTTCACCTTCATGGTAGCTATCTTTCGCTTCGCTGCTCCGGCCCCGTCGTCGTTGTTGGAGAGAGCTTGGTTGGCCAGTTTGGCGATTACGGTGCGCTTAACACTCTCTATGAAGTCTCCCATGTCAGGTGTGCCGTAACGTTGAACTATATGTTCCCTCATGCTCAGAAGGCCGAGGTAGGTGTCTATGTACTCAATGCAGCCGTATTTCTGCATCATATCAGTGTTCTCTGGAAATATCAGCTTGGGCATGCCTAATACGGCCCACAAATGAGACTGTATGAATATCCAGGATAGCCCTATGTGAAGCTGTTCCGTCCCATGTTCTGTAAGTAATCTTCCAACGCTCTTTAGTATACTCACATCTTGCACCACTAAAAAGTGATCCGGCGTCCAGTTGACCTCGCCACTGAAATGCTGGTTGAAAATCTCGATCCAGAATCCTCCTTTTGCGGATGGCAAGAAAGCATCGAGAGAGCCGAGTGGGAACCATTCCTGGTGGTGTTTACCCTGAATTATCTGAATCTTTGCCTCTACTATGCTCCTTTCCAGCTTCTGAAGTTGAGCGTAGTCCCAATGTTCAGTCTCTAACCCGAGAGCCTCGAAAGTGAGGTTCACGTAGTTGTTGTACTGTTCTGGATTCATTAAGACCGTTCGGTAGCGGTATCGCCAAGATACTCCAAGCCTTCCAGTCGTCATTAGTAAGGCGAATGGAACGTCGCTAGCGTTAGGAAGCACTCTTAAGTCGAACAAAAAGTTCATGTTCCAATTTATTGCGAGGTTGATCATTACCTCCACGGGATGAACGGTGGGATTGCTGCCTTCGGGCCACAAAAGGCCGACGCTTCTCTTGAGCTGTAAGAACTGTTCCAGGTTGCGACTCCTCATGCGGCTGGCGGTTGTGCAGCTGTAAAAGAACCTCGCCGGCCGTCCCATCCTTAGAATATCCTTTTCCAACTCAGCGATAGAGATTTCAGCCCACCGAAAGGCCATTCGGTACTCGAACGAGTCCCAGGGCAACGCACCTTGATATCGACCGCAAACGAAGTCTCGAAAGCTGTGGCACGGGTCAACAGAGCGGTTCATGGTGGCTGATAACTCGGCAATATGCTGAGCACATTCTTCAGTATGGCAGTAAACGACTTTCTTTCGCTGTTGCTTGAAGAAATACATGACAGGAACGATGGTAACACCGGCAGATAGAAGAAGGGCTACTATTGTGAACACCCCAATCATTCGCTGCCGCTTGTTTCGACGCACCGTTTCTGGAGAGAGGGGGAGGCTCGTTCTGCTCTGTAGAGGAAAAGAGACGTTGACGAGAATGGGGGTTTAATTGTGTAGGTTTGCACACTTCGTAGAAAACAGCAAAAGAGTAAACGTTTGAGTATCGATCGATACGAGATATAGGCGGCTAAACAGAACTATGAACAGTGGAGGAACTACCATAAAGAACGAAAGAAACGGCGTTGCTGAAATTCTCTTTTACTCGTGCTTGTGTAGTTCAAATGGCTTTACCGTCAGAAGAAACCGCGTCCCTTCTGAACACCTAACGTGGCGAAGCGTTACGACACAGGAACGGAAATGAGATAAGAGCGTTTCGTATAGGGCATGGCTGCTCCTCTGACTTCTCGACTCTGTTGCCGCCATCTGAAAAGGATATACAATATCACTAAAACAACGTCTTCCTGATACGACAGCGATAAGGGAGAGTATGCGCAGGCACTGCTCCCAGTTTACAGCACAAAAAAAAAAAAAAAAAAAAAAAAAAAAAAAAAAAAAAGCGTCACCGCGAGGCAGAGCCGGTAGCGGGAACCGCAAACGGAAAAGAACAATGAGTTCTGCCCAGCGTGTACTCAGAGGAGTCAAACTTTAACCAAGCACAGTCAACATCCCCAAAAACACCCCAACATAACGACTGGGCGTGCCAAGTTTTCCCGGTGCGACCGCGGATTTTTAGTTAATGTCTCAAAGACAACTCAAGACTTTAATAAGCCCGTAGAAATATTAAAACGTTTTTGTAGAGGAAATCCGGCATTCTTGTGCCATATTGGACAGCGTCATACTAAAAGCAAACACAGTGCCGAGTAGCTTCCGCGCGGAAATCATTGAGTTCAAGTTCCTTTGAAACTCCTACTCCTTTTCCATACACCAAGAGCAGCCAGGTGAAAGTTATTTTCCCTTGCTTTCAACGTAATAAAGTAGTTTTGCTTATTAACAGGTGCAAGCAGTCGGTAGTGGATGGACTGGTTGTGTTCGCTAAACCGATTATGTTCCCGATTACAAAGACCATATGAAAAATAAGACGCAGAGAAGAGTTTTCGTTATGGCGGATGCCTGTCATGATTCACAAGGCCTCCGTCTCCTGTCACCCCTACCCTCCTCCCCGCGCTTGCCTCCCACTAAATATATGAAGCTAAAAAGAACCGAGAACCCCATTTATATAGTTTACTCTTCCGCACGTTAGCTCCCACGTGTGGCCCTGGTAAACACTCTGAAGGGTTGTCTATTCGCAACACAAACATAACAGAAAGCAGAAGGCTGTACAGCCGGCGCCGTAGTTAATTTGGTGGCACGGGGTTATCTTTTCTTCTACTATCTGAGTGGTTAGCGCACCCGGCTGCTGATCCCGAAACCGCTGGTTCGATCTCGTCCACGGCGGCCGGTTTTCAGTGGACGCGAACCCCAAGGCACCTGTGTACTGTGCGATGTCAGTGCTCGTTGAAGAACCCCCGCGGGTGGCTCCGAAGCCTTTCAACACGACGTCCCCCATAACTGATGTCTTTTTAGGAGGTAAGACCCTGTTAACCGAGCCTAATTAAACGAAATTCAAATAACCTGATCTACAACAAAGACATTCCCCCATACTTTTCTCGATTTCAATTAATTTTGGCTTCCTTTCAGGTCCTCACTCCCCCCCCCCCCCCCCCTTGCCTATTCAATAGCATAACGGGAGATTTTATGCTAATCTGGTCTTAAAAGATAACTCCACGCAATTACAAATCTTCGTCGTGACAGTGGAGCCTCTCCTGCGTTCCAAGATGTATATCGGAGAAAATCAGCTTTTCTCTCGAGCGCAAATCCAAACGGGGCGTTGCTTATACCCTGAGCGAGATACATGCACCAGCAGCTTAGATGTAGAAGCTACCTTTTAAAGGCAATAAATAAAACTGCACGAAAGGTTCCTTGCTGCAAACATTTCAGCCACCTTTTCTTGTTTCAAGACGCTGAAAAGCTTCTGAATCAACACCAATCGAAAATTGACCATAATTAGTTAACTCCACAGAAAAAAAAAAAAAAAAAAAAAAAAAAACATCGCAGACAAGGCCACGGATCCTTAACAACCCTGAGTTGGTATCACTGGGGCTAGGACCCTCAGCCTTCCTATAAAGATTCGTTACAATCATATGGGACACTTGGTGCGTGCAGTCAGTCATCTACCGAGGCATACAAGCTGTTAACCGCCAAAAATAATCTCGCCTTGGGCAGTATTAGTATTGCTGTGTTTTGTGTTTTTACCTGAATTTTAATTCAGCAGTGAAATGCGAATTCAACGCGTATGCTTACCGAGAGGTACTGCCGGCCGTGTGACCGCTGTCCGCTGGAACTGATGGCAGAAGGGGGACGCCCCTGCGTTCTACTCTGGTCCTGCAGTGCGTACAAAAAAATACACTAACAGAAAGACGATTGAGCACTCGCACGAAAGCACACCTCATGAAGGGGTACCAAGTGCTTTCACTATCCAATAAACGCTTCTCGTCACCATCGTCCAATATGTTGCCGAAGAACTCTTCGAAATGCTTTTTGCAGCACTGCTCCATATACGACAGAGTTCCGACTCATAGTGAAGTGAGAGGTACAGATAACTACTAGTATAAACCTATAACGGTGGGAATAGCAGCCTGGGACACCAAAGTGGGTGGTAAAATATGATCAGAGAGCGAAGTACGGCGGTAGGCGGTGTTACAGTCAAGACATTCCTCTCTTTGCGCACCGCATCCTTCAAAACAGTGACTACCTCGGGGCCCCCGCGTCTCGAACGATTGTATGGGCTCCAGCTCACATGGGCCTCGAAGGCAACGAAACGGCAGACGCCGCCGCCCGCGCGCTCACTCTCCGGGCAACGCCTTCAGACCCTTATGATACGGATCTCTAACCCAATCCGGCTCTCACTTTTCGAGAAATTACTGAATTATTTCAATTCGGCCATGCAATTTATCCTAAGCCTTGTAAGGGCCTTACAAAGGTGGAGGAACGCACGCTCCTCCGCCTTTACACCAAAACGCTGCTGTGCCCGGCAGTTTTAAAACACTTTGATCCTGCCTGTACAGGAAAGTGCCCACACTGTGCGGAGAAGTCTTCGGACATCTTCCACATGGTGTGGGCATGTCAGTCAACCCCGAACCTCACCCCCAAACCCAACCCCACCCGGGAGGACTGGGAGGCAGCCCTGCTCGGCTGCTCCGATCTGGCAAGCCAGAAGGCCCTGGTCCACCGAGCCCGAGCCGCAGCGGTCGCCAATGGACTCCTGTAATGAGGAGCCCAACTAGTGTTTGCGTTAGGTTGCCCCGGCTACCTTAAGCTTCCTTCGAATAAAGTTTTTACACACACACACACACACACACACACGCACACGCACACGCACACGCACACACACACACACACACACACACACACACACACACACACACACACATGTAAGAACAAAATCAACGTTTGCTGATAGAAGCTGTGCTCTTTTATAGCGGCTGGTCAATACATTGTCTTGGATCATCGACAGCGGTCGGTGCGGGATGTAGCTGGGTAGGCACCGCGCATGCGTATATTGTACGATTCGAAGGGTAATAGCGGATGTGCACCGGTTGAAGCATGACAGCTTGTTGGAGATAATGGGAGAGGCTAACTTTTACATAGCTGATAATCACAATAAATGGCACAGTCCAAGGCCTTTACCGCAGCCACTTCTGCCGTGCTATAGCGCCAGGCGCACGCAACAGCGAACGCTATTTGGTGACGCCCATCACGGAGCCCGCATTTTTGTGTTGTGTTTCATGAAGAACATTCTTTTCAGTTTTACTTCTTTCATGCAAGCATCTTGAATATACGGTCTAGGATCGTTCTTTTCTTGTTTTGTATTTCCTGAGATTAACGAGACTAAATTTGGGGGATAACTTTAAAACACGAATTCGGGTACAAATCGGGTTATTGGGCAATAAACACCTCCAGTATTCGGAGTTTTCCTTTAAACCAAAGGACCATTCAGCATAAGCGCTACGGAGGGATATATTTAATGTAACTAGGTAATCGGGGACCGAGGAACTACTGCGGCCGGTGAAGCGAGCACGAGTGGGAGCACCGCTTCACTTCAGCGTTTTCCTACGAATTAATTCGTCCTTCTGTGTCGTCTCCTATTGCATGTATCATTATACATTATGTTTGTGCTTTTCTTTTTCGTGAACAGCATATTAGTGCCAGCCTACATACCACGTTTTAAAAAGTTAAATTCCCTTTTTAAAACTAGTTATTTCGGCACAAGTATCCTATGCTGCACGTTCATTCATGAAAATTTTGCCTGCCTTATTAACATCGTGAAACTTCTCATTTAAGAGAGAGGTCGTTATCACCAGTGTAAGATGTCATTAAAGTAGATAGCGCTTGATACAATGAAGCCACTAATATGTTGACTCCTAGCTTCGAATACGTCCTACTTGAACTTCTCGAATCCAACGACGTCATGAATGAGGGGGTCTAAAGCGAGCTGTTTTTGAAAATTAGACAAGTGAAATCAACCCTAAAAAATACGCGTAAGATGGCTACTAATTTTCGCACGTTCGCTCAGTGTCTTGCTGTGGCCTATTCGCTTCCTCGGAGGCTCACTTTACCAGGGAAATCGGGTTTAACCCCATTTTAAGGAAACAGGTCCCGGTTGTAAAAATTTGGTAAACTCGAGCTGTGTCCCAAAACAAAGGTCAAATACCAGTGGGACTCACGGTGAGCGAAGGGCTGCTGTGGCCTCCCGTCCTAACTGGCGTCCAATTCGCTTGCGCCACAATACTGGGTACCTCCTTGAAGCTGCCCGAAGCCTCCGCGGTCGTCTCCGTCGGCAACGATTGGCTACAAAAACAGCACCGCACATGTACACATGCTCCGCCGTCAGATGGCTGTACGCACGAAAGGCGCGCTTTTAATAAGCCCCGGAAGTGAAAAAAAAAAAATGCAGAAGTTTATCCCAGTTAAACCTAGTTATTCGAGCGTAAGTTCTGTTAAGTGCGGCTACAGATCAGCCTGACGCCTGAGCCGAAGCGTTCACGCACTCGAATCGACACGCCTTTCATTCATGGCGAGACTGAGCTACCACGTGTAGGAATCTTGCAAATTCTTACACTGTGTGAACAGCCAAGCGGCTCCGAAGCAATTGTTAACAGCCCCCCTCCTAGTTACGTGTTAAGGTGTTCGAAATTTCCGAAGCCCTCTGCTACGATGTCTTTCGAGTGAAGACGAAACGCGCAAATAAGTCGCCGTGCTAAGAGGTCGATATATCCGTAGCCCTCCACTACGTCTTCTCTCGCATCGAGGTCAAATTCGTGGTGCCATAAGACCTTGCAGGTTGCAGTGAGAAGAGTAGACCTTAAGCTCTTAAACGCAAGTACGGTGACACAAGTTCAATTCAAAGCACACGTATATGGTTCACGCGCGTTATTCAGCGAGCTCTTCACCTTTCAAAGCAACCGGAAGTTGTCTTCGCCGGCTGAGTCGGCGTGAATGGTACAAGCCTGTCACTCTCCTTCCTGCACCGAGTCTATAGGCCGCAATTACATCAAAACTAGAGAGCAGTAGACGCCTCAGGACATGCATGTGCGATTATGGCGTGTCCCAGCTCCGCCATTAATATATGCATCGGAACCTTATCAAGACAGCTCACAAGCCGTTCCGACCTCAGTATGCGTTTATAGTGAACTCAAGTCTAAATATGACACTGTCAAAAATATTCTTACCTGGCGCTCGTCGATTTATGCATCCCGTCTTCAAGCTGAGGACAGCGAGGAAGACAGCGCAAGTTCTTTTACTTCTTCGCCTCCCATTAGTTAAGCACTGGTGATCACACCTTTGCGACAAAAAAAAAAAAGAAAATAAATGCGAGCGGCGTAATTCCTTTCGAAAAGTAGGTAAATAAATTTATTTAGAAATTATTTGCATCCTTATCTTTTATTTTTCTACTGCGTCATATTTTTTTTTTTTACTTTTGCTTACTATAGTTCCTTATGTCATATACCATTTATTTTTACTGTGCTCCTACACGTCTCGCTATATTCAGTTTTGCATTGTTTTAACCACCTGATATTTTCTACTCAATCTGTCAATCTGTCAATAATTGTTTGTTTTCTTTCTTCATCTTTGTTTATTTTTTATTCACACATACTGCGATCCAGTACACTGGCCCAAGGAGGACGGGTTCTGAACAAAATCAGAAGAGTAAAATGATGTATGCATAAAAAGCAATAACTTCAAACATCAACATATAAAGCAACCAATAACCGCGCCATATGATAATCAGACGAAAGCACGCCCCAGCTTATTACTGTAATCATCGGAACCGGCAAAGCTGTCGGGAAAAGCATTCCATTCTTCTCTTGTTCTTGTAAAGAAACTGTACTTGTACGTGTTAGTCCTGGCAAATACTGGAGTTAACGAATATTGCTTATAGTATTCCTCATTTCTTTGGGCGTAAGACAAACTGGAGTAGATCCGTTGAGTTTTCTAGAATCGTGTTTATGAAGTGCTTAATTTTAAACGGCTAATTTTTATGCTTATGCTTGTGTTTAATCTTAATACTTATGTATGACCTCTTCACAATGTTGTCTTTCCCCGTACGTCCCTCATGTAATCCTCATGGTCGGATCTTTACGGAACAGTAAGTTATAACGATAAGAAGTCCCGCAAACGTGACTAAATTATTTTACAAATTACTACTAAAGAAAAGCAACGGTGGTACATTAAAAATGCTGCATAAAGTAGTGTATATTACAATTAAACCACTTTCCGCTGGGTTTCCGTGGATAGTGAAAAGCGCGCTGGCCGCAGCTTCTACAAATGCAATAAATCATTTAAATGCACCGCGATTGTGCTTCGAAGTTAGCGCTGCCCCACTGTGAATGAGTAGCACATCACTTGACAATGCTGAAGGGTCATTTTGCCGGGCGTAGATGAAGGTAATTGCAGCCGCACATTTAAAACAGTTGCTGACATGTGCACGTTAAAGAACCCCCGGTGGTCGAAATTTCTGGAGTCCTCCACTACGGCGTCTCTCATAGCCTGAGTTGATTTGGGACGTTAAACCCCACAAACCAACCAACCAACAAACCAACTAACCGTATTTAAGATCGAGGCGCGTAGCGGAGAACTCCCTATTACATTTTGCCACCCGAAGTTATTCAATATGCGTTGGGCTCACAACCATTCTGGCATTTCGGCTTCATCAAAATGTGCCTCAGTAGCCGGGATTCGATCCCGCAACATCAGGCTCTGCAGAGAAATGCCATGCACTCAGTGAGCTACCACGGCAAGAAGACCCAGAAAAATTAGCTGTGGTTTAGCTCTGGTTAAACTTGAATAGATGCTTAAGCTTCTTTTGCCTGCTACATTATTCCCCTATCCCACCCTATCAGTGTAGGGCGCTACATAATTGGGGGCACTTAAGCTCAGCATTGAATGGTACGACGCGAGAGCTTGAGCTACCAGCCCATATATAAATTCCCGCTTTAACCAAGCCATATGGACGTGCCTGCGTGTCCTAGGTGTAATGTGAATGCAAAGGGTTCTGGCAGGCTGATTCTGATGTAATCCTCCCATATGAAAGGAGCGACCCGAGTAGGCAACTATAGCCCGTGGCATAGGGGTAACGTGAATTCAAATATCATGGCAGGCCGATTCTAATGTCACCCTCCCACATGAAAGGAGAGGCCCCAAGTTGACGCTCTTTCAGACACCCACTGACACTGACGCTGCAGGCTCGAGCTGGCTGTCGTAGTGAACCTTTCGCTTCAATAACGCACCCAAGAAGATCGATGTTTTCATTCTCTAAACACGCAAAAAGTCGTCACGTTGCTCCGGCACGCAGTGCACATGCCTTTGAGATCGCTCTTTCCATTCGTTAGTTGTAATCGAATGAAAGGTGTGGTCTCAAACCTCACGGCCCGATGCGCCCGACTGAGGAGGAGTGTAGTCGTGGCACACTTGATGCTCGATCCACACTTGCCACTGCACTTTCCCTGCCCGCACATTAGACAAACCCAGGTGATCAAAATTACCGGTGGCCTCCCCACGGCGCTCTTCATGGCCAATGTCGCTTTTATCCGCTAACGTGGCCCTTGCAATTCGTGGTTTTGATCCGTTTCCGCATTTCTCAATACATACAGGCCTCCTCTGTGGTCAAAGAAATGCGTTCCGAACTTTAATTTCGCTTCTACACATTGCATCATCTACACGTAAAAGACTGATTCACGTGTATTTTGACATAAACTGCACTGTATTCGTTTCGAATGTGTATGATGTCCAGTGATGCGATGTCCATGGCGAATTGTGATAAAACGTTGAAGACTGCATAGAGGACCATTGGCGAAGTGCGAGCGATTTTAGTTGTATTTTGGTTTGGTTTGGTTTGGTTTGGTTTGTAAGGTTTAACGTCCCAAAGCGACTCAGGCTATGAGAGACGCCGTAGTGAAAAGCTCCGGAAATTTCGACCACTTGAGGTTCTTTAACGTGCACTGACATCGTACAGCACACGGACGACACACCGTTTCGCCTCCATCGAAACGATTCCGACCACCGGTGCCTGCGTTTTGATACAGGCGATTTTTTCTGAGCAGGCATTTAGACACAAGACACGGGTACCGAACAGAAAGAAGAGGAATAAGAAACTCTGTTCATGCTTATTTACGTTGTTGTTAGCAATGAAAGGAGGTGGTATGTATAAGATGCCTACCAGACAATGCGCTCTTTCTCGAGAGTCAAGATCAAACTGTGCGATTACAACTGATCGGCGATCACCTCACTGTCCACCCACTTCCGAAAAACATGCATCCCCTTCATAACCAGGCCAGACGGAAAGCGAGAGCACGTGCTCTACACATAGCACATGCGAACGAACCCGACACGGTCTACGTGGACGCCGCAGAATATCCACACCGCTCAGCTTATGCGATATGCGCGGTATCCAGCCGCTTCGAACACATCACATCAGCCTCTATCATGACCCGAACGTCCGTAGAAGCGGAAGAATCCGCTATAGCCATCGCGATAGTCTCTTCCACTGCCACCCTTATCCTCAGCGATTCTAAAACTGCCATACAAAATTTCGCCCGAGGCCAGCTACATGCTGCCTCTCACAAAATCTTAACTACCAACGTTCAAACACCCCGACCCATAGACCTTGTCTGGGTACCAGCCCATTCCGGCAACCCCGGTAACGAAGCGGCCAATTCTGCTGCTCGAGATACGTCGACCGAGCAACAGATACCGAGGACCTAGGCAGTGCCAGAGATCGGCTGATCACCTACAACGACATTACACTACACTACCGGTCTGAAAGACTTCACTACCCTCCCCCACACCCCTCCTTAACTAAACCACAACAAATAACATGGAGACACCTTCAAGCCCGCACCTTTCCCTCCCCAGCACTGCTGGCACTCTTCTCCCCCTCTACTCATCAGTCCGTATGTTCCCTCTGCGAGGCCCCGAGAGCTACATTCGAACATATTATGTTCAGATGCCCGGAGTTTCAACCACCGGCCGAATGGCGCCTTACGGACAACGAGGCTTGGGAGATCGCGGTCTCCAGCTCAGAACCGGCTCCACAAAGAAGACTGGTCGCCTGGGCTGAAGCGGTCGCCGTCAGGCACTGCCTGCTGGCCACCACCCGTGATCAGGAGCCGGCCCAGCCCTTGTAACGAGTATTTCGCGGCTCCACTAAATAAAGTTTTTCACCACCACCACCACCGGTGACCGCGTTGAGTCACTATAGTCAGCTTTGATGGACATGCGTAAGGCTAGCGCTGCCACACAGTTCCTTGATGAAACAAACAATCTCAAAGCAGTGGGAACCGGCGCGAAGTTGCAGGCATTGTACTACAAGAGGCATTGGCAGTAAGGGCTTTTTAAGGCGAAAGCCTTTCTAGGCTCACGGAACAAAATCCCGTGCGCGAGAGTTGTGCGCGAGATCTGTCATATTCCGCTAGATTTCGCGAGATTAGTTCTTGTGTAGCGTTCCTGTCATCTAATAATAATAATAATGGTTCACAGCAAGGGAAAGGCGCAGTATCTGTCACACTTGTAGCTGTGGACACCTGAACCGCGCCGTAAGGGAAGGGAGGAAGGTGGGAGTGAAAGTGGATAGAGAGAAAGAGGAGCCGTAGTGGAGGGCTGTCATCTGCAATCCAACAGTTGACCCCCTCGTACCTTACTGCCAGCTCCCTCCGAGGAGAGCTGGGACCAACTTACCTGCTCAGACAAGAAGACGCAGCTGGCACTTGTCTCGTGGGCCCAGAGCGTCACCCCCACCTGGGCGCCACGCCAGGCCGACATGCCTTAATTGCCTTAATGATCACACTCTTTTGGCAATAAGAGTTATTTCTGTGTGTGTGTGTGTGTACCGTCCAAACTCACAATTGCCGGAGGAAGTGTGACAGATACTGCTCTTTTCCTATCCTGTAAAACAATTATAATTACATATAGCACTGCAACGAACGCCGATATGAGGCAAACGATGAGAGGCAAATGATAGGAGAGGAAGGGTAGGCTTTCGCTATTCTCCTCTTAAGAAGCATATAAGAGACCCTCGATTTTTTTTTCTTTACTGCAGCATAAACAGACATTCTAAAAACAACGAGGTACTCTATTTTTTTTCTTTACTGCAACATAGACATTCTAAAAACAGCAACCACATTTTGACTGTTACGTCACTAAAAGCGCTTGAGATTAGTCAACTCGTCTAGCCCAGAACACTTGACGTGGCTCTTTTGGAGCCTTGAAAACTTCTCGAACATATATGACACTCATCTTCACAACCGTAATGCACCAGCTTGGCTCGGCAGGATGCGAGCGTCGCGAACAAAGAAAGCCAAGTCTCGATCTTGCTCAACCCAAAGTAGAAGACTCAAGGCACGCGCTCTCAACCGTTTGGTCCTGTCCTCGTCTGCACGCTTCATCATGACTTCTCCAACCCCAGGAAAGGAATAGGAGCTTAGCGCAAGTTTAGTCATGGCCTCCTCAGCCACAGAGGAGCAGTTCGAGCTTAGCACAAGCTCCTTCAGCGCATTCTGTTCAAACCCAGACAAGGAATCCGATCTTAGCGCAAGCTTTTCCAGCGTGGCCTCAACCACAGGAAAGCAATCTGAGCTTAACTCTGAAACAAGTTCATTGGCTGTGGGCAGTAAAGCTGTCGACAAGACGGTCGGCGACAAAGCAGCGGAACGCAGGCCGATGATGCGTCTGAGGGGCACCGCTGGCCAATGGAACAGATGCCCATAATTAAAAAGTATTTAGGGACATCTGCCATAATGGTGTACTTCAAAAAGAACATCATGGACACGCCCGAACATGCGGGTGAGCTTCGTTGTTTTAAGGTGAAAGCCTTTCGCGCAGTTGTGCGCGAGATCTGTCAACGCCTCCTATTTATATTTTTTTAATCTCACCAGCTTAGATTTCAGTAAGCCCATGCACCACTCTCGACCAATACTCTCAGTACTTGATTTGCTCTAATTTCTCCTCTCTGTTCTGCAGAATGGAATCTAAGAAACTGCAATCGCCGCCAGGTCATGGCCAATCTCTCTTGTGAACGCCATTTTTATGAAGACGACAATTAGAAGGCGTTGTATCTCTAAGACGCCCGACTACTGTGCCGGAGTACCCGGATTCGACCCCGACCTCGGCGGCTGCGTTTCGATGGAGGCGAAACGAAGAGGCGTCCGTCTGCTGTGCGGTGTCAGCGCACGTTAAAGATCCCCAGGTGGTCGAAATTACTCCGAAGCCCTCCACTACGGCTCCTCTTTTTCTCTTTCCACTTTCACTCTTACCTTCCTCCCTTCCCTTGATTGATTTATAGGAAGGGAAAGGCACGGTAACTATATCTCGCTTGTTTTCTGCGGACACCTCAACCGCGCCGTAAGGGAAGGGAGGAAGGTGGGAGTGAAAGTGGAAAGAGAGAAAGAGGAGTCGTAGTGAAGGCCTACAGGGTAATTTACACCACCTGGGGACCTTTAACGTGCGCTGACATCACACAGCACACGGACGCCTCTTCGATTCGCCTCCATCAAAACGCAGCCGCCGAGGTAGGGTTCGAGCCTCCCTTCCTTTACGGCGCGGTTGAGGTGCCCACAGAAAACTAGCGAGACAGTTACCGCGCCTTTCCCTTCCTATAAATCAATCAGGCGTTGGATCTGCTGTGGCTGTAGGAAGAAGGAAACGAAAATGCACGGGCCTGCTACTGGCTCTGTAGCTGAGCCATCTCCGCTTAAACTGATTTATTTATAGGAAAGGAAAGGCGCGGTAACTGTCTCACTTGTTTTCTGTGGACACCGCAACCGCGCCGTAAGGGAAGGGAGGAAGATGGGAGTGAAAGTGGAAAGAGAGAAAGAGGAGCCATAGTGGAGGGCTACGGAGTAATTTCGACCACCTGAGGATCTTTAACGTGCACTGACATCGCACAGCACACGGACGCCTCTTCATTTCGCTTCCTCGTGCAGGCAGAAGAAAGTAGAGAAAAAAGAAAAAGAGGGAGAGAAATACGCGCGCCACAACAGCCGTCGTCCACCACCTGTGGCGGTGGACGACCTACAACAGCTAAAAATTGGTGGCTGGCTAGCCCCCGCCGCAAGCGGCACTGACCTACCGCCCCAGCCCCGTAGGGCCAGGAACAGCCACTCTTCACCTCGCGAGATGTGCTCTCCTTGTCTAGCGTTCCTGCCATCTGCAATTCCGCACTTGAACGAGCGCCAAGGAACGCCACGCGACAGCAGCGATGGTGTACCGCCCAAACACACTTGCCGAAGAACGTGTGACAGATACTGCGTCTTTGTTTCCTTTAAACCAATTATAATTATATGTAGCACTGCAACGAACGCCAACAAGAGGCAAATTACAGAACAGGAAGGGTAGGCTTTCGCCATTCTCCCCTTAAGAGACATCTAAGAGACCCTCTATTTTTTTCTTGGACCCCTCGAGCAGCGACATTTTCCTGCGCTCTTCGTTGCAGAGCCGAGCCGCACTCTACGATTATTATTATTCAGCGACCTGTCCAATTCCTCGTTACAACCGCATCAGATGGGTTCCGGGCACGTCGCGCTTTCTTTGACCATAAACCTCCTCCGTTCTTTTATGCTATTCCTAACTTCCTCTTTTAGCCTTTGATTTTCACTCCGCCTTTGTTGCTCATATTCCCCTGCTCTGCCCACTATCGCTTGCCGTCTCAGTCCAATGTGGCCCAGATGTCTGGCTTTCGCGGTTTCGACCGTTTTCACGGTTGATCTTGTGATGAGTTGTGCCACCTGTGGGAGATTTCGCCTTTTTTATTATTTTTCTGTCCTGTTTGGTTCTTATGCACTGTACTCTTACATACAATAGGTCCTCCCCGTTTCTTCTCGACGCTCCAGAAAAAAAAAATGGCATTGGCTTAGTTCAGATATATGTCAAAATATACGTAGCGAAATGTAATAGTTTAACTTGGTTACACCTTGTCGTTTAGCTTTGGTTTCTCCCCCCTCCTACCCTCTTGATTACGCGGCAATCACCCTTTCCTTGCGCATGCGCAGTAGCACGCGCCGTGCAAGTGCACAGCTGGCGAGGCGGTGGCACGCGTATATAGTGGCGTCACTCAGCTCCTCGTGCATGCGTACAGCTGGCAAAGTGGTCGGAGCGGAGGCGAGGCTGTTGTGGCTGTAGGAAGAATGAAAAGAAAATGCACGGGCCTGCTACTGTCTCTGTAGCTGAGCCTCGTCCGCTGTCTCGTGCAGAATGAAGAGAGAAAGTAGAGAAGAAAAAGAAGAGGGGGAGACAGACGCGCGCCGCAAGAGCCGTCGCACCCCCTAAGCGGTGGCGGGTGCAATGACGGCCTACAACAGATAAACATTATGAAGGGTGTCTGTTCCTTGCCTAACGGGGCTGGGAGCGGCGGCAGGGGCTAGTCAGCCACCGGAGCGGCGGCGAGGAGCTAAATTTTCTCGAGGGGTGCGCCTGCTACGCACTGTGAAATCACTCGGCTCCTCGCGCATACGCAGAATTGCACCTGATGGAGGTACGCGAAACGGCGGAAATGTAGCTAATGTAGCTCTCGCTACAAAACAGTTGCAATTGGTCAAAGCTCGTCAGAGCCTTTCACTGAACCCCGCCTCCCGTTCGCTATATATCATAAAATATTAACAGCTTATGTTGGTGGGGCCAAACCATGGACGCAAAATGTAGATGCAAAAATTGGATGGGTTCAACGCTGTTGAACCGAATGTAGAGCGAAAGCTAGCTTTGGCTGTGGGCAACCGCGCGTTGCGTCGAACACAACCAGCGTTCTGTTTAAACACCAAAGTTCACCGACGTTCTATGAAGAACTCACTTTCATGTCCTGCGCATGCGATGCCACACTCTTTCCTGCTCCATTCGGTGGTGCCTCCGCCGTCGCTGATATCGAGGCACCCTATATTATATCAGCTCTCCGCGGCGGCGCGCGCATCTGTTGATGCCGCTGCCCTCCTCTCTGTGGCAAGCACCATGCAACTGCGGGGGCTAGCCTGCCACCGAGTTTTTATCTGTTGTAGCCCGTCATTGCACCCGCCACCGCTTCGAAGCGGTGGTGGACGACGGCTGCTGTTGCGGCGCGCGTCTTTCTTTCCCTCTTTCATTTCTTTCTTTTCTATTTTCTCTTCTGTCTGCACGAGGCAGCGGAGGTGGCTCAGCTACAGAGCCAGTAGCAAGCCGAGTCACAGGGTGACCCATATGTGACACAGACTAGAGTGAGCGGTTGGAGCAACTGCGAAGCACACAGCTGTGGCGGCGGCGAACCTCTCATTAGAGGTTATCTACAATCCTGATTTGATATAGGTACAACACTACATAAGAGAAGTGGAGCTTCGGTCCAAAAGTGTGGCAGAGTATGCCACATGCCCCGCCGCAGTGGTTCATTGGTTTAGAAGCTCGACTACTCAATCAGTGTATCCGGGTTCAAGCCTGGTCATTGGCGCCCGTGTGCTGTGCGATGTCAGCCAAGTGGTCAAAATTACTCCTCCGCGGCCCCCTACTATAGCCTCTTTCTTTCTGGTTTCATTCCCACCGCCTCCCCTTAACGGCGCAGTTCAGGTGGCGTCCAGAGAAAGTGACAGATACTGCGCCTTTCCTTCCTATAAACCATTTCGTTGGAGGTCTTTGCAAGGAAGGTCAAATCAGCTTGTAAATAGAATCTAACGGAATGGTTTTTAAGATGGGCGCAGTATCTGTCGCCCTTTCTCAGTGGAGACCTGAACCACGCCCCAGAGGTCATTTCCAAGCGTCATATTTAACCTTCATTTTTACAGTGAAAATAGAGCTTGGCTCCACAAGTAAACGCAAAACATTACGGAGGATTTAAGCATGGCTTCAACCTAGTAATAGAGAGAAAGCTGCTAATGTCGCAGAAACAGCCTTTATAGGACCGCCTTTTCAACCCGGGGGTTTTAACAGCGTGAGCTCTTACACTTGCATGGCCGGCTTCTCGTCCGTTTCTGTCACCCTGATTTAAGATGGCAGCCAAGTCACTTGATCATAGCTACTGCATTGCAAATAATTTAGCTAACATGTGACCACTCATACAATGAAGTCTGGCATCTGGTCCATGTGTGACGTCATGATTTCGACCGGCCTTATATACTCCACCTTGGAACGGGTGCGTGTCACCGTTTACGATACTCATTGGTGGCACAACTGTAGTCCACCCGTTTGAGATACAGGGTTTCGAGTGGTTTCAAACAAACCGGCACTATACGGAGCACAAAATATTTCGAGCTGAATCTCAACATGTGCAAGGGACTTGCACAGACTGATTTGGTCCTCGAAACCGTGGTGAGGTACAAGGTCCTGTAGCAGATGGCTGTGGAGTAATTTCCACCACCTGGGCGCCTTTTATGTGCACTTACTCGCACAACACAGGGCTACCTGCGTTTTGCATTTGTTTTGGGAAAACAAAGGCACAGTATATTTTTTAGTGGGCACCACAAAATCGTAGACATCCACTTATGTCAAGGTCACATGGTCAAATTTAGCGCCACACAAAGACCAGCCCTACCTGTATAGTGAATATTTCGCTTCAGTTCTGAATTGGTATATATTTTTGCCAGAGACAGCCCATCTCAATAGCCTTCAAAAGTAAATGTGACAAAGCATATGAAGTGATCATCAGTAAAAGTGGTGGTGGTGGTGGTGGTGGTGGGGTGACTATTTCCAGTGGATCGAGACGAGTGATCCGAATCGCCACCCCCTGCTTAAACGACAGTCGCTATCCCTTGCGCAGCGGCAGAGTTTTCAGCCAGCTGGATGAGATTCATCTGTGTCCCCAGGTCGGGGCTGAGCAGTAGAGCCTCCTAGTGATCAGAGTTGTGTATGAAGTGGCTTGCAGGTAGGGACTGTGGGCATTTTCAGATCATGATTTAGATTGGCTTTGGTATCCCAATTTTTACACATCTGAATAGAGTCTTTCAGAATATAGGCAACATAATTAGGGATTCGGAGAAGTATTAGTGCAATTCAGGACTTCACATCTCCACTGGGACAGTCTCTTGCGCAAATTTTAACGCCAATGCAGTCATCCGCGCTAAGGATCTGAAGGATCCTGTGTAAAAGCGCACTGCTGATCCAACGCAGTCTGGGAATTGCTCGAAACCTGAGGAAGTCTTCACCTTCACGGGTCCAAGAGAAACCATTCAGTCGGCACAGCATCTTGCCAATGGTCAATAGCCTGCATGATTTATTTCTATTCGTTGCTCCAGTCATTACTTAAAGTCCTTCCTCCGAGAGCTAGTTGTCTAGACATGCGGTTGGGACTGCCCACTTCCTGATGACAAGAGTCATGGAGACCTGGAACGACTCCTTGCAAGTACTCGAGCAGGAACTGCAATTTTCTTAGATGCATCAACCAGGGCTGTGGCTGCAATGGCTTACCTTACAGTGACATATCCTGATGGTGACTGCTAGGTCGAGTTTGTCATCAGGAAAGCTAAACTAGCACAGCCTCCAGAACACACAAGTCGAGCTGTGTGGTGTAGAGTTGGCAGTGGAGCTAGCAGAACTCAATCATGAAATGTGCATAGAACTTAATGCTGTAAACTTCTATACAGACAGCAAGGCGGTCCTAGGCTGCATGCTTAATGAGACTACTGTTTTAGGTGTCAGGAACAGGGTGGAATGCAACAAAAGCTATACATGGCCAGAGCAAATACACTAATAATATCAACCGTGTGGACCTTGTAACAAGTAGTATGCCTGCAGCCCAAAAGGCAGGATCAATTAACCTGGCTGTCAGCCCTGGATTTCTTGTACTTCCAGAACACTGTTCGCAGATACTAAAGGGCAAGATCGACTTGCTCGATACTGGTTCCCTTCTGACACATGCAGAGGTCTGGCCCTACGCAAATGGTCTCACAACCAATGCAGATGTGAAAGAACTCTGCAGCAACCAGTCCGAGCACTTTTCAAACTGGATTAGACTGACTCATGCAGTAACAGTGCCCATACATCTGGCAAGCAGACTTTGAAGCACTTCTCACTATGCGTCAGCCTGTCCAGCTAACAGCTCATCTCACCACCTACGAACTTCTGCAGGACACCTGGGTCAGGCGAAAGCAGTCATTATTCCATCTTTCCAGCAAGAAGCCTATTCAGGAGAGTTCAAAAGGTTGCAACAACGAAAGTGATTTCTGAGTTGAAGCCCTCCGTGGGTCTCCACAGGACGCATGAATTGTTACCGACAGCCTTTTGAGAATTGGCAGTCATCTCAGCAGGATTAACCACATCGACCAGCAGGAGAAGCCTATCATCGTGCCGGGTGATATGTCACCGTGCACCCCGATGTTATTACCACAAGCAGGTAAAACATCAAGGACGACATTTCAGGAAGGGATCAGTCAAGCCGAGTTCTGGATCGTCGGAGCCTAGAATAGCATCCTCATGCATTGTTATGTTACATTTTGCAAGCCCCAAGGGAACAGCTACAGAAGATGACAGACCTTCTGGCAGAAAGACCAAGCATGAGCCACCTTTCTGGACTGGATGTGTTTGGCCCGTCGGCACACCCAGTCAAACCAGAGGCAGCAAGGCCAACAACAAAAGTTCGACTGTGCTCTTCTTAATGAGCATGCCTTGTTTTGTTAATGCTCGCCAATGTTTCTTCACCATAAGGGGCCTAGTAAAGCAACTAATTGCGGAGCAAATTTCGCAGGAGCATGCTCTGAACTGAAACTGAAGACCAGCGGCCTAGATCATGAGGTGCTGGGAACATTCCTGTAAGACCATGGATGCACATCGGTATTCAAACCCCTAGTGCTTCGTACATGGGAGGACTGTGAAAAAGGATGACTGTAGTCACATAATGGAAATTAGGCTCCATGCTTTTTGAGAAAGCCATGGTCACCATACTCATGATTCTTCGTCACCTTCTTGGTGGAAGTCTTGGGAATAATAAATGAGAGACCCCTGGTTCTTATCTCAGCAGAACCAGTGCTAGAAGGTGCTCTGTCCTCCAATGCGTCTGACACAGGAAGTAGCAGGCCACCATAGTGCCATAGTCTTGAATGACAATGATATACACCGATGACAGTGGTGGAGTTACTATGCTACAGAGTTGTCACAGGTACCAGTACCCAATTGGTAATACCAAGACAGGCGACCTTATGCTTTCTCTCTCTTTCTGTGATCTCCCTCTCGAAGTTTCATCTGAGGCAGGTCTTTCGTTGTGAAATGCCTGAATAAAGTGTTATTTTCCTTGCGACCTGTCATCTACCCGAGGAGTGGCCGCATCCCACACCCGTCATCTACCTGAAGAGTGGCCACATCCCACACGTGTGCCATAAAATCATAATAGCACTTGTAAAACTGGAAAGCAACACGCTTGCTGTTCCCAAAGGTATTGGGAATCCATTGATTTCATAGGTGCAACCAGCGAAAACCAAAAGGACTAAACAATTTTCACTGAGCAGAATGCGGCCATCATCAAAGCCTTCGGTCCAACCTTCAGAGGACGTTCGTGTGCTGCAGTGAAGTGCGGCGGCCCACGTGCTCGTGACCTGTGAGGCTAAACGAACATATTCCATTCATCACCACCACCTTGACTACTCCCACTGCAGGACCAAAGCCCCTCCAATATTCATCTAGTTAACTCTGTCCTGTGCCACCTGTGGCCAACTTGTCCTCTCAAACTTCCTAATCTCATCCACCCAACTAACTTTTCGCCACTCCCTGCCGCGTCTGCTTTTCCTGGAATCCAGTTAGTCTGCTCTTCACATTGCACGCCCTGCCTGTGCCTATTCTTCTTGATTCCTGCTAGAACATTGTTAACTCGCACTTGTTCCCATCTGTCAATGTCACATCAATAATTTTTATTTCCATAGCCCAGTGCATTGTCCTCTGTTTACGAGCCCTTTCATTAGCCTCCATATGCGAGTACCAGTAAGATACAGCACTTATGTGCACACTTTTCTTACGAGGGATACTGCTAAATAATTTCCATTCATAATTGGACTACCTGCGAAATATGCTCCACCGCAGTTTTTCCTCCAGGTATGCTGCTCATAGTACGAACCTGCTGTCCCTATATGCCCGAAGCAGAGGTTATCCCTTGCCACTTCCAATGCATCACTACCTGTTGTGCTGCTGTTCCCTTAAAGAATATGAACAGGTGACCTTTCCTCTCAGCCTGTTTAGGTCATTGATCGTGCTTTGCAATTCATCCCGAGTTGCTTAAATAAGCGAATCAAATTAATAAGGCATTCTTCACTAACTCTTATCACCAACTATTCGCAACGCATATCTCTGAATACATCTCACAGTGATGCTATTCACCGAGTCTTTACAGGAGACATTTCTTACATGTATGTACAGTGTGTCAAAAGTTTAGAGCCCAGGAGGTTTGCTTACAAGCCACGTCATGTGGCTGCTAATGCAATCTTAGTGTTCGAAATCACCTGAAGGTACAATTTTTTTTGTCCTATTGTCTGCAACCAGAAGGACTCCCATGAATGCTAAACGAGTGCCACTGCATTGCTTAGAAACACTCCAGGGGTGGAAGCAGGCTCGAGCATTTTGGAGCAGCTTTGGAGCAGCAAAATAAGTTTTGGAGCATGTTTCTAGGCTAGAACGTTTTTAATAATGGCGTTTCTTGCTTCTTGACAAAAAAAATCCAATCTGATTACATTTTATTCAACATTCATTGCTTTGCTGACTATGTATGTGTCTCTAAGCAACAATTTGGAACAGACTAGCAACAAATGGATGCTTGCTCATAACTGAAAATCGTTTAATTAAAAGATTTTCATTATTTTGACTCGATAGGTTTAGAGGTGAAATCTACCACTTTGATGCACTCAAGCACTGCCACTATAGTTTGGAGCTCACATTGATATGCAGCACACTTCTGCTATCTTGTGCATATCCTTTTTGATTGTATGCCTGTGCTGATAAATTTCTGGGCACTGGTCAGTTCTGCCTTCAGAAAGGGCAAATGGCACTGAAGGATAGCCTTCTCTTCCTTCAGGTTCTTTACTTAATGGCCTTCTGCCAGTGACTGTTTGCTTATCATTTAGGCTACGCTGGATCTTCCTTAATTTGAATATGCTGGCAATAGGTATGGCTTTCCAACTGAGAACACTTTTAATGAGAGGCATATAAGTGGCGTCACCAGTAGAAGTTCAAGTATACTTTTTTTCATGCCGGCACGACAGGCTCAATGGTAAATTACGTGCTTGTTTTCACAGCAGAACCATTAGAACTCGTGTAGTTATTTGCAGCCAGACAAGTTTCCTAAAGGCTCGTGGTAGCTTGCGATGTCAGCTTCACTCACCAGCAGTGATTTAAATGCTAAAAAAAAGTGCTGTCACGAGCACAGAGCATTTCTTTTGCAAGCAATTCCAACCAATTACTCCATTTTGAATTTACCCCTGAACAAAAATTTATTATGCTCGATACTCTCCTAGTTTATGAACATTTTATATTAGGATCAGCGTTCGATGCATTATTCCGCTGTCGTCGATGTGCTACCCCCAATTTGACTATGGCGGCCCCTATACAGTGTATGCGCAACACACAACATCCCGTCGCCCTGCTGCATCTGACAGTCACTGAATGCCCTCAATAACATTTTTCGTAGGCAATAGAATGAATGGCCCACTGAGCGGCAAAACCGTGTTCCACTAAATTTGATGGCAAAACTTTCAGTAGGCACGTTTGAAGCAGTTTTGGAGCAATATTACATTTTGGAGCATGATGGAGCAGGAAAAGCAGTCTGGAACAGAATGGAGCAGGAAAAGCAGTTTGGAACAGAATGGAGCAAATCATGGCACAGCACTTCCACCCCTGCACTCCCCCTGGGCTTGAAACTTCTGACAAAAACTGTACATGCAGTCAGTCGCATGATGGGCGGTCTGTGCATGTGTTGAATGGCTCCACAATGCATATCGGCAGCATACTCAATAGTAGTTATGTTGTCCACCTTGTTGTACATAAGTGACATCTAAATTGGCACGTGGCCATTGTAACCAAGATTGCGTACTGCTATAACGAAGCAACAGCCCAATGTAAAAGTCATGGGGATCCATGAACAGGGTTCGACTGCAGATGGAAAATGCATCATGATAAGCAAATCAAAACATAGCCTCATTGTCCAGTATAGGGGTTTTCAACTGGGTTCCTCGGGCTGCTTTCATAGGTTTTGCGTGCTCCCACTAGATTGCTCCCTCAATTCTTATCACATTTCTTGCTGTGCTTGTGGGTGAGGCACAGTGCCTGGTGCGTTGAAACCCATTTTAAAGGGCGATTTTTTTTATCTTAGCTTGTTCCTCAGTTTGGCGTCGGCATAGGCACCCAGCACAGCACAGACTATGGCATCATGCTAAGATGCTGTGCGCTGCCTTCCTTTTTATTTGCAATGGGAATGCCAGTGATGGTGGCTGGGTTCCTTCGCGCATACTATGTCTGTTGGGGCTCCTCGAGGCAAGAAGTAAATTACATTTTCATTTTGCAACCCACTAATCAGTTGAGTACTTAATGATTGCATTATAATGAAGCTCCCTTATGTGCAATTATTAATAGCAGGTTGTATGCTGAAGCATGTATTCATGTCTTTATGTATATTTACACAATTGTGTTCACAGTCATGTTTATTGATGCGCATATCTTAGTGTTGTGCATATCTACATGGCTGTATATATACATTTGCCTCCTCTGTGCACATTCCATACATTCTGTACACGCAGCATCAAAGGTTTATGTAATGCCACTCTGGCAAAGGAGTTTTTCTTTGCATATCTATGATGCACCAATACAGACTTCATAGTGCACTTTGTAATTTGCCCTCAAAATCAAGCTGCACATATCTATTCCAGGCTGCACAAAATGACAGTGATGAAATTAGGGTTTTGTAACGTTGCATTCCACTAAATCTTGACAAAGAGTGCACAGTTATATTTACCATCTTTGCAAAAGTAAGCAAGCTGTTCCGAAGGCTGCAGGAGCAGGTGCATGGCCGTGCGGCGGCATTGTGTTCGCTGACACTTGCCAGCGCACCAGCTCCATGGGTACAGCAGCTGACATAACTTCGCACTCTCACCCTCTCTTTGGATGACAAAAAACTGGGCACGGGTGACATGCAGGCTACGTTTTCACGTGTGCAGAACACAGCTGTTCCCAGCTCTAGGATGCTCAGTATCGCAACTGTGGCAAGCACCATCTTTTTGGCAATTGCCCTGATACAGATATAATCCATGTTTGTTCGGTATATAATCATGCGTGCTTATGTCCTGTACACCAGTGCTGAACTGCACCAGTGAAATAGCACAACACAAAGTAGCAGACACAACAGTATGTGGCAACTCTAACAATGTAAGCTTGAGTTGTGAGACAGTGTTGTCCAGAAATTAAGGGTTTTGCGTGTCAAGAAATATAATCACGTGTGCATAATGCCCGAGCGTGAGGAAGGCTTTATCTAAGTTTGTTTCTTCAACACAAATGCACCAACAAACAAATGCAATACATTATTACAATCAGACATTGCAATGATTCTTACACAGTATAACAAAAGGGCTAACGGACACTTTCTGCAGATATAAACGAGAGATAAGTGTACTTAAAAGAGCTAAAAAGCTCCCCGAAATCTCTTTACTCGAGCCGGGTTAATTGGTAGTCCCCGTAAGGAGACCCAGAAAAAGCGTATATAAATCCGAGGTCCGTTACCCTCCTTTATTTACAGAAATACGCACAGGACCAACCTAAATAATTATTTCCAGTGAATTTTTGCAATTCATGATGGCAACCTCCCAAATTGGAAAACCTCACAATTACAGAGACTGGATCCTTGAACCTCTTTTGCTAACCTTAGACATTAAGAACGGTAAAGGTCCTGATGATGCCAAATATTTTCCTTAGGAAGTATGCAGAACTGGTAGCAACTATCAACTAGTACACTACCCAACAAATGGAAAACAGCTAAAGTAATTCCCGTACACAAATCAGGCAGTAAAACTGAGGCTTCCAACTTTCATCTTATCTCGCTAACCTGTACAGCCTGTAAACTTCTTGAACATATAATCATCAAGCACATAACATTCCCTGAACGCAAACAAATTCTTTCACCCTTCCAGCATGGTTTTTGAAAAGGATTCTCTACAATCACTTAGATATTTGAACTACTAATACACGACATACCATTCTGCATTGACAACCACAAACAACTTGACCTCATATTTCTAGATATTTCAAAAGCTTTTGACTGGATATCGAACAAAAGACTTATTCACAAGCTAAGGTACACATTAGGTAATGAAGTAATTGCCAACCGGAAAAAACACTTCCTGACCAACCGATCACAGTTCATAGCTATTAACACTGAGGTCTCAACACCAGTACCCGTCACTTATAGCATTCCCCAAGGGTCTTGTATGGCTCCTATACTCTATCTAACCTTAATTAATAATCTAGCTTCCTACATCAATGCAGACATCAGGCTCTTCGCTAATAGCTGTGTATTATATCAACAATTCCCTCTTTTAAAGACCATTTAACACTTTAGCTTCTAGCAGCTGTCAAAATGGTACTTTGACTGGCAAATGCTACTAAATGTACAAAAGTCAGCTGTATTAAGAACAAGGAAAAGAGAATGTTCACATTTCCAATATAGTATCAACAAAACCAAACTGGATGCAGTCCACAAATACAAATATCTTGGTATATCTTGATGTGATGCTGTCAGAAGACTTTAGGTGCAACTGCCATATAAATAGCATCACATCTTGCGCCCTAAAACGACTACTATTCCTTAAAAGATGCCTACAACAAGCACCATCTGACACAAAATTACTAGTCTACAGCACGTTCAACAGATCCACCCTGGAGCATGCCAACATTAATTAATTCCCGTTTACTAAAGAATGCATTTATAAGCTGGAGTGAAAAGGAAAGCAGTGAGAGTAACAAACTCTCCTATTGAACTACTTAAAAGCACTAACATTCTAACTCTCAAAAGCACAGCCAAATTAGCAAGTTCAAAGTTTATGAACGAGCTAATTCATAAGCAGATTAACATAAGATACTTCAAGGTACATTAGATATGATACAACAAGGACCACAAGACAATCATTCAAACACACTCATTGAAAACCATTTCATACTGACTGTTAAGTTTTCATATTTCCCACGAGCCAAAAGGGAATGGAATAGCATAGATCCACCAATTCTTATCGGTACATCAATTGATAGCTTTGTTTCATTGCTTGTGAATCGCTTACAAGACACATCATTGCAGAAACCGATGTCGTTTATATTATTGCCTCGGAGTTGTGTGCACATTTCTTTTTTTCTTGTTTCAAGATATGCTACACCGCAGATGTAGCATGTCGGACGATTATCTTGTGTGCGCACAGATTCGGATTGCGGGGACCGGTACGAGGTCGAACAAGCTACGTAGGTGGCACTGGAGTCACGGGCGGCCAGCGGTTGAAGACGTGGTTTGGGGGCGAGTATGTTGGCATTTCGGGTGAAAGCGGTGGGCGGCTTGAGATATCGGCGTGGGTCAGCAGAGCGGCCACCATAGGGGGTGGGTTGATATTTGGCAGGATCTCGGCAACCCGCTCCTGGATGACACACTGTAGAGGAGGCAATAGTGATGAAGAATTGGGCCGGCAAGTGACCAAGGACAACTGTCGAGCCACCTCTTCCCGCACAAACTGTTTTATTTGCTGGAGAAGCGCTGGGTGATCCTGAGGAGCACCGGGAAGATCCAGTGTCAATAGTGCTTCATTCGAGGAAATGGTACAGCGCATCATGAGACGCTGTTTGCGGAGCTCGTCATAACTCTGGCACAAAGAAATGATGTCAGAAACTGTTTGGGGGGCTTTGGCGACGAGCATGTGGAATGCGTCCATTTTAATTCCTTTGAGGACATGCTTAATCTTCTGTGCTTCAGTCATAGATGGATTAAGATGTTTACACAGGTCGACAATATCCTCAATATAGCTTGTGAGATTTTCACCTGGCTGCTGGATTCGAGTACCCAACCGTTGTTCGGCGCGAAGTTTCCGAACAGCGGGGCAGTCGAAAACCTCCATGAGGCTAGTTTTGAGTGCTACCTAGATTGATGGTTTCAGAACCACAAGCTGGCAACATCACTTAAATAGAAGATGACGGTTAGCTTAACGTGGTCATCCCACTTATTACAGCACTCACACGCTCGTATGTAGTCAGCCAGTCCTCTACGCCGGTGTCGTCCATGCCGGTGAAGATAGGTGGGTCGCGCTGCCGCACTAGTCCCGAACAGATGACAGCGCTGGGAACAAGCGGGCCAGATTGGGCCGTGGAGTCTCATGATGATAGAGCCGGGCAAGGTGCGACTACGGAGGTCCGGGTTGATAACAGGTGACACCTCCATCTGTAATGAAGTGGTTTAGATGGCTTGCACAGCAATATATTTATCCTACGTAGCAGCTACGAAGGGCAGCATTCACAGCGACAGCTCGAGCTTCGTCCTCTTTGTAATCTTCACAATTTCATTGTCTTCGACGCGCGACGTCTCAGTTTTCCTCTTCTTTCTGCTTTTTCGCTGGTCAAGCATCTCTCTTACACAAGATATATAAATGTTATGAATATGTGTATTTGTAAACCTATTCTCTGCTTTTACACTACTATCCTGTTATGCAAACTGCTACAAGTTACTGTTCATAATAACATGTTGCCAAACCTGACCCGTTACAATGCATTACATGTACCAGACAATCTCTTAGGTGCCCTTCCTGCAATAATTCGAATGGGATTGGCAGTATTTGCAAATAAAAGAAATTAAATATCAAACACGCAAAAAAGCACTTTTTTTCTTATGCGTGAGAACAGCGACGTACAGAACATAAGTACGCATAATTATATGCCGGAAAAAGCTAATATTTCCGCATCACCACAGTTTCTAAAAATAGCAAATAGCGCAGTTGCCCTTGCTTGGCAGTGCACAACCGCGATCCGCACACGTGAAGACTCAGCACGCAAATCATCCGTACATAGTTTGTTTTTATCATCAAAAGAGTGAAAGCGAGGGCGCAAAATTACGTCAGCTGCTGTAACCTCTGCGCTGACAAGCATCCATAAGCTGCTTGCCCTTTAAAGCAGTATTGAGACGCCTGTACTTAGTGAGAATGGCAATTATGGCCGACCATGAAGTGATGCACACACGACCAAACTGAATACCATACAGCTAGTCTGCTAGTTAAGATGATTCCATTTATGCAGGTGGAGGGAAACCAAGACCGAGCAGTGGCAACGGTAGTAATAATGAATGTGACGGCATCCCCTACTTGCAGCCAGATATAGCATCGTATTGTATGGTACAAAAGTAGTTTTTCTCAAATGTAGTTCGAAAACTGACATGTAATATGCAGCTTTCATGCAGAATGCCCAGTACCAAACCTGTGAAGAAAAAGGCTGTCCTTAGTCGAGTGTATATGGCATCTTCCATGCACTGATCACCTGTTGGCCTGTGACCTTTGACCTTGGCATTTGGTATACGAGTGCTGCTTTGATATTTGGCATTCCATACAGCTCAGCAGACCCTTTGAAAACTGTACCTGTTTCACTCCTGTACAGACTAGTGGAACCACATTACCCATCAAGTTCAATGCTAAAACAACTTTTATAGCAAGGGTTGTGACATGGATAGATATCCTTAAGCAGCTAGCATTAAACGAACATAGCACAACCTAGAGACACATTACATAATCGTACGACGCGTGAAGTCCATAAAGACAAAGTGTGGGCTGCGGATGCTGCCACGGCAGAACTGTTCTCGACGCAAATTTGTACGCTCAACTTGTCCCTCAATTTTCGCCTATGAATCAGGGCAGTTATTTTCACTTCTTTTTGTGCTCTGGCAGATTCCACAGGATATACACTTACATATCGCCTTCTATCCACAAAGAGCACAATTGCAAGTTGTCCAGTGGTGGGCTCGGCACACTCAGTATAAATATGAGGGGTCACAGCGCGATTTTTTATTTTCCAGCAATATGGTCAGCCAAATTAAAGAATTAGCAGCAGACAATTTTCTTGAAGAGGAGCACAATCTCCCTACACCGTAGCCCCTACGATCCATGTCGTGTGACACGAGATTAGCAAAAGGTGCAAGCACAAAAGATAAAAACGCAATTTTTTATTACGAACAATAAAATTTCCCTAATAGCAGGTATCAACGAGAAACTAAACTGCTTCACCAGCACCTTGTAACTCTAAAATTGGTACATAATGACTAGCGATCAGGCTTGTCCATTTGATTTCTGTTATCTTGGCTTACGCACAGGATGTTGCTCTTTTGTGTAGGTCAAATTGGAATTATCGCTACTAGTAGTCGTGGACAGACGTTTTGAGGTAGTTTTATGAGTGGGAGGTGAAAAGAAATAGTAGATGAGCTGCTTAGCTTGGTCATAGGCACCAAGGAAGATGAAACCGCCCACTGAAAGAGAGACTACCCTTGGAGTGACGCCACTGAATAGTCTGGAAGAAAAGGAGAATGAAAAGTTTGAATTACAATGCAAAATGTGATATATACGCAAGAGCTGTTACAGCCTTCCAGGCATGCTAGTACACAGGTGAAGCAGATGAAGTTAGGCAAATGAACGTTAGACCTTATGCAAAAAAAGAAAATGCAATTTGGGCAGACTAACCATAAGTCCTCTATTCATCTGCACCAGTCATACCTGGCACAAAAAGTTGGGTTACTGATAAGTAACCATTTAACTTTCACCAATAATGATCCCGGTGAGTTAAAAATTACATTTCATAACCCTTAATTGGCTAGGCACCAATAATGTCTGTTCAAAGTTATGAATTATAACAGTCTCTTCCATGGACAGTCATTACATTTCAAAAAATACTATAAGTCACTGGTCAAGTTAATAAGGAAAATATAGTTCTTGCCTAACTAAAATGATCAACTACTTATTTCTGCATGCATGCACAACCTATGAGATGCATGCAATAAATCAATACCCAAAATGCAGAACTCTTCTACCGTGAGCACTGAAATTTAAGGCAGCTCAGCTGTTGGTGTTTGAAGGCACATCGCTAGAAACAAGCCAAAGCCAGAGAAGCAATTGTAATCACCCTGGTAGCCCCCTTTCATGCCATACAGTCTTGAGAGCAGCATACATGCTTCCAGCTGCTAGATGACTTGTTCGCTGCAGCAAGAGATAAAATGCTAATAAATGCCACAGAATTGGACTAATGGGCAGCGGTTTGACTACCTACTAGGATTACTAGCAAAATTATAACTAGGATTAAACTTTGAAGTTATGTCACGCAATATTTTATAAAGCTGTCTAATGTCCTGTTCATTTCAGCTATGACACAATGTCGATGGTAGCACCTGACGCACAATTAGAAATTATAAAAAAAAAAAGGAAATAATGCTGCACCAAAATTTTTACAAGCAAAACAACTGGTGCCGCAGTTTCCTGCAATTAATGCTAAAAGAAATATGTTTCCGCTAAATACACTAAGCCAGCAATTAAGTGCAACAATTCTAAATTTAAAACCGCGATGCTAATGTTTACTGCTATTCCAAAGTTACACCACATACAATTAAATCAGAGGCACCTGCATTTGCACACACTCCAACACATTTACAAACAAAAACAAAAACGGCAAAAACAATGTGCCGTTGTACACAACGGTTTCTACATTTGCTGCTAGAGTGAGATTTTACTGCAGCCCGTGCCTCACAACGCTATAAAGCTGCTAAAGAATACCATTAAGGCCAGACAAGCTCCCCAGCAAGGCAACCGAGGACTTGACTCAACTCGTCGGGAAGCAGCTGTCCACAGCTGATGTGGCTATACTCTTAGGCCTACCGAGGTGTTGCCGAGAGTTCACACTGACAAGGCATCGACCCTAATCAATATACAATGGACCCCCAGGTCGTTGCTACAGGTCTGTTAGATTTGGCCGCACATGCTAGACGAGTTCTGTAAAGCTCTGCCAGTTCTAAAAAATTGCTGCCTGCTGTGTGCCGCCAACATACGAAACAGCTTGAATTTTCAAACAGCACATCGCAATTAAAACTCATGAACTCCCCCTACTTTTGCCTCACGTGGAAGATGGTGTGAAACGCACCATACTGTTTTACTGAATGCGACATAAGTGTTAATGTACTGCAGGCATGTGCTTGCTTTTTAGACATGGTGTCAAGTACGCAAAGCCATTTTCTTGTCGAACCCTGAAACCATTCTCATTGACTAGTAAGGTAACTTGAGCCTCTTTGCCGTTTACCACAACACACAGGCCATCATACCGTCAGCAGTGGAAGCTGTGCTATTTTGACGCCATTTTGCGGGCGAATTGAACGGACATTGCGACCTCTTTTAAGTACGACAACAAATGCTGAGCTGAGTCCTTTCATGATCGACACTGGCTGTAGTCACAAGTCAATCCCTGGACGTAGAACTTGCGGCCGCAAGCCAACTGTACGGTTTAATATCAAACTACTACAGGGTACAAGGGCTTTCACACGATGCCTAATGGCATCACTCTGCACTTAACCACCCTTGAGGTTCCAAGGAAAATGTGCAATGTGTGAACGGTTGCAAGGAAACAGACTGTAACTACTACAGATGCCACTGAGGTGGACATCTGCAATCGTTTTATCCAAGTGGAACCAATCCAATATGTGTCACAGGAAGCGGTGAGACGAAATTCAAATGTGGACTATGCAAATTAAATCCAGTCTTCCGAGTGCCCGACCAAAAAAAAAAGAAGAGAGAGAGACGTGCAACAGATTCGAAAGACACCATTAGCACCATTAATAGTGAAGAAGTTTTGCTGCCAGAGCTGTCTAATGAGACGAATTATAAAATGGACCAGTTGATTGAGTACACAGTGCAATTCAGCTTATGCTTCAGCACTCAAGACAGCGCATGGTGCTGACACGTTTCCGAAGTACAGAACTGCACAAGCCAGCAGAATGACACAGACCAGCCGACCGCAATAGTGGTGAACGTGGCAAAAATTATACCTCTCACTAACATCGCCCTGTGGAAGGCAAAAAACACAATAGCAATCGACACAACTTGTTCAAAGCCATATACACAACAGGAGACATGGATGGAAAAAACATCGATGTAACAAACAATGCAGCTGCAGAGGACACCAGAATAAAGTCAGGGAAATTAGAACAAAGTTATTATATGAAAAGCTGCACTCTTGGGCATTTCTATAACAAGAACATAGTCATGAGATATAGTATATACGAGTGTTCCTCCATCTTTGATAAAAACTAGAATCGATGAAAATGCCAAGAAAAGCTGCAAATACCCCCAAACGCAGATTAATTTGGGCAGGTAGTGCAACGGTCAGCAGGAAGTCGTCGATGTATAAAGTATCACTAATGCTAGTGTCAGTTGATGCTTGACCGAAAAACTGCAATCAATCTCGGATGGGTTAAACACATTTTCCGCCATATTATGGCACATCTGTACTTATAGGAGAGGTCTTTGATGCTCCATGCACGGCATGGGACATAACTACGAGTTCAATACAGAAATGAAATCCACACTGCTAAATAAAACTGGGTTCGTAATGCTGCCAGCAACCCAAATGCACTGTCCAGATGTGACGTAATGGAAGGGTCCCACCCCACAGGAATTTGAGGCAGAAGTAGATGCAGGCAGCAGCGATGACACTCCCTCCAACTTAGCTTCCGATACGATATAAATGAAAATCTGAAGATGTATCCTTAACACACTGGGATCATGTTCTGCAGGATACATGAGCATATGCCATAATCCCAGATACACTTACTTTAACCATAGCTTCCAATATTTTCCACGCCCGGTCATTCACTCTGATGTGCCAATTCAGGATTATCTAAAAGTTCTAGTTGTGAGCACTGCTTCGTGAGGTGCGAAAAAAACTAAATGTCCCCCGCAATGAAGCGATTTTCCACAATGAGGTGTTAAAATTGCAAGACTCCTGTTCCATGCACTACGCTTCTACCTGCGTGGCAATCTGCACTTGCAAAGTTAGCCATGCGATGTGCACACCTCATTGCAGAGAGGCACCTCACTCATTCATTTATTGCAATGAGCACCTAATTTTCTCGCTCACCGCGAAGTGGCCCTCACAACCATGACTCCCACCTACCCACTTTGACTGCCTAACTCTCAGTGGAAGAGGCAATTAGAACACGTACGAAGAAAATTCGGTCAACTTTCCATGCATAACACTGTCGTAGGGAGCAGCACCATATGGGGGTTATTCTCGCAAGAATGCACCACGGGGGAAGTAGACGCTACAGTCGCCTTCTAGCCCCAACGTGCAGCCCTAGCAGACAGAGCTGTGACCCCTCAACCCGCGGTGTGATGTCGCTACTGCGGCGGGTTCGAGCCAGAGGGGACAGACACCGAGTTACGTACTCTAACAGTCTTTATTATGCTCGAGTGCACGGAAAAAGAATAGCACTGAAGAACAACCGCCGTAGCGAGCGAACGTCCCGCTCGCGTACTAGTGTGAAATAAAACCACCTAATGGGTAAGAGGTAGCCTGCTCATCGGTGCAGCTTCGTGCTCACAGCCCGCGGCGGTAAGTGCGTGTGGCACAGGGAGTAGAGGGTGAAGGCGGCGGTCTCCTCGACGAAAAATGCTACCATGCGCGTGCACGTTCAACCGTCGAAAGACCTCAAGCGAGTTGTGACAGACGCGCTCCTCACCTCTGGTCGGGGACAGGAGGTTTCCCGAGTAGGCTGGAAGGAGAGAAGGAAACCCGCGCGGTGTCGCTGTGGGAGTACCGGGAGGCAGTGGGAGTTGGCCAGTGTGCCCTCTCCTCCACCAACCTCCCTAACAGCATGCATAATCACGGGTGTTAATTACGTGTGGTCGTTATAATGGGTCAGGAGATTGTGAATCCCCACAACCAATACAGGATGAACGTTCTTCTATGGTGGCGCTTGGCACAAGCACCCAATTTTGATCCGTATACCATATTTACTCGCATAATGATCGCACTTTTTTTTTTTAAATACTGACGCAAATTTCGGGGTGCGATCATTACACGGGGTAAATTTTCTACAAAAAATTTTTGAGCACCGAAAATGCAAACAAGTTGCAGGTCAGACGTCTTAGAACATATATCTCGATTACAACCAAAAATAAAAGCTGAGTAAGGCTTACCTTCGCAATAAACACGCACATTAAACATCACATAGAGTGCACAATGCCCATTTATTTTTTTTCGTCGGTACTCTAATCAAAGTCTGAATCCTCGCCATCCTCGCTTTCACTGCTGCACGACTCATCGGAAACGGCAGTGTCGTCGCTGGGAGCATCTTCACAATCCCACAGGAAGTCATCTTCCGTTCCATCCAAAGCGTTAGATATGCCTGTCTTCTTAAAACTCTTAGCCACTACCTCGTCGGGGATACTGCTCCACGCTTCTGTGATCCACGAGCACAGCATCTCCACGGATGGCCTTCTAATCTTTCCGCTCGGCGTCAAAATATGCTGGCCCATCGCCATCCACTCAGCATAAAGTCGTCGAACGTTGTCCTTGAACGGTTTGTTCAAAGACACGTCGAGAGGCTGCAGCAGCGAAGTCAGGCCGCCAGGAATGACTGCAATGTCCGTGCACAGCTCTTTCAGCTTGGCACACACGCTGTCCACAATGTGACCCCTAAAACTGTCCAAAACCAGAAGCGAGGGAAGCAGAAATGCTCCTGGTCTTCTTCCCCAAACAGTCTTGATCCAGTCGACCATCAGGTCTGCAGTCATCCACCCTTTCATCTGTGCCATGGGGAAAGTTTCCCTTCGGAATAGTCCTCCGTTTGAAGATCACGTATGGTGGCAGCTTCCGCCCGTCGGCCGTCACAGCAAGCATGACTGTGCATCGCTGTTTTTCTGCGCCAGACGTCTTCACGAGGACGCTCCGAGCACCCTTCTCGTTCACAGTTGTATTCCGGGGCATATCGAACGTCAGTGGAGTTTGATCGGCGTTTCCAATTTGCGACATGAGGTAACCGCATTTTTCGCGAAGCCTAGTGACGAAGTGATGGAAGTCTATCACTTTGCTTTCATACGTGGCTGGGAGCCGCTGGCACAACGACGTCCGCCGCCTCAGGGAAAGTCCATTCCGTCACATAAAGCGAGTCGTCCAACCGGAGCTAGCGCGGAAATCCTTTGCGGCGATTCCCAGCTTCCTGGCAATTGTGCGCGCCTGCGTCTGTATCATTTCTAATGACACTGCACAACCATCCTTGCGCAGGTCCCTCACGTATTCTAGGACCGCCTCCTCAACACGAGGGAACTTGCCCGTTTTGGGCCCACGAAAAGCCCGCCGTGTCTTGTTCGTAGCCATCAGCTTCTCGCGCTGCTTCTTCCAGTAGCGTATCCTCATTTCGTCCACGCCGAAATGCCTACCAGCAGCGCGGTTGCCATGCTCCAGTGCATAGTCGACAGCCTTGAGTTTGAACGCGGCGGTGTAACTGGCATACCGCCCCATGGTGAAATGGCGTAAACTCGCACAAAAACACAAAGCACACTACGACGCTGCCGAATTGCAAAATGGCGAACGCCGCAAAGCATGGAATCACGGGAACTCCAACGTTACTAGACTAGGTTGGGAACTCGTCGGAATGCATTCGCTGCGGGATGACTGCAGATCAACCACCAGGCGGCTCCATGTTCGGGGTGCGATCATTACGCGGGGAATTTAAAAAATGGAATTTTGACCTCAAAATTCAGGGGTGCGATCATTACGCGAGTGCGATCATTATGCGAGTAAATACGGTACATTGTTCTAGTACTATGAATGACTTTATCAAGCTGGAGGCACATCCCTTTACAGCCCTGTGCTTCAAATTCAGTCTTAGGAGCGCTGGAGAACAATACCTTCTCCCCCCCGCGATGCATAGCCGCTAGTGTAGCAACAAAGAAAGCACTTCTTGTTCTCACTGAGCGCATAATTATGCTCTTCATGCATTAGCCAAATGCACAAAACATGCAAGACAGTGAATCAAGGTACTAATTTGCAGTTGCAGTTTGAATATTGCAAATCTGTCCTGCATATCACTACATATAACCGTGTCCGTGACCTGCCAATTATGCAACGAGGATAGTTCTTGGCAAAATAAAGTTACTAAAAAATTCTTTTTCCAATCACTGGAGTCTCCTGCAGTGCCGTCTGCATCGCTTCTCGAGCAGACGACGTGCGTCTCAGTGTTAATTTGGGCAGTAAGAACCAGCACGAAAGCACTTACTTGCTTAGAATTAGGCGTTTAACGAAGCAAGAGTGATAAATTTCAGTGTTGTAGTGTGTTATTGATGACACAGGTCTTTAAATTTCAGTGCGCCTGCCGTTTCTCTGCACGAATGCCAGCGGAATCTGGCGGAAGTCTAGCCCTGTGAACAACGTGCTAGTGCACGCTAGAGTTGCCACCTCGTAGCAGCGTGGGCGCACGGACCCAGCACTATTCTTTATTCTGCCATTTCCTTGAACGCAATGGTCTGCACCTTTCGATCCTGGCGCCCATGACGGGGCATAGATAATATAAGAGGCTGTGAGTTAACACAATGAGTGGTTTCTCAACAATCGCACCATAAATATAAGAGTAAGCGAATATCAGCCAACTTCCGACTGCATCCTTCCACAACTACAGGTACATAGAAAACAAGCTGAGATACAGGCTACTCCGCACCCTGAGGAATTTAAGCGATCTGGGTCAAACAACTAAACACTCAGGCATGCCATCACAAAACGCAACTGGCCTTCTTATGGGTTGGACAGACTGGTGCAGTAATCTGGTCACAAGAAAGAACCGAGCACTCCTGACGATTCACAAAGCCACGGAAAAAGCGCTCCAGAACACTGAAGGAGTTTGCAGAACAAGCACCTGCCCCATTTCATTTGAAAACACACCCAGTCTCCTGCCTTGCCACAGACATAGCACGTGGTCGACAAAAGAGGAATATCTTCGGTTGCCACATATCTGCCTTTGGTGCTACTGAACAACAAAGAGCTAATGTTTATTCCAGTCTGGAAGGTAACAACCTCCATGACCTCCTCTAGCTTACTGAAAGCCTTATCTTGCTGCACCAATGCAAGTGTTCAAAGAAAAAAAAGAAAAAAAAAAGGAAATTGGTTGATAGCACTGTTTATATATTTTAACATAACTGCACAGCAGTAATTCAAGGCAAAAGCGAAGCAAGCTGCAAACCGATTTTATGCAACCTCCTCAAGAAGAAAATGCTTGCCAATTTAAACCGTCCAGGACTGAACAGTGGGCCATGAAATCAACACTTATAGAGCACTTAGTAAGGATTTTGCCCAATTAACAGCTCAGCATCATAATGGCCAACTCACAGACTCAAGCTTTAGCAAAATAATGCCTTGGAAACCCAAAAGCTGTTTTTACAGACAGCACTATTGCAAGACTCTTAAAACAAAGCAAAACAGAGAAACATTTTTCACTAATGCGGTCCTCCTTTTGCGCCCACGTGCAATACTGCAAGTGTGCTGTCTGCTTGGTCAAAAGGTCACTTCCGATAGTATTGATAGCTGATTGACAGTACTGATGACTGACAGTTATAATAAAGCCAGCCTTAACAAGCGTCCTCAATGCCAAGGCTGCAATGACAGGGGATTAAAGTGCCACAGCAAAAAGATGCTGTAGCCAGCCACACTACAAAAATGACCGCAACAATATCAAGTCAAAGGGACTTGACATCCTTTGATAAAAAATATGGCAGAGGTTCACATGCAACGATGGAAAATCAGACCCACCTCGGCCAATATGATTCTTGTTTTGGCGACATCAAGGGGAGTGGTAAGTCCTCCTGCTATGCCACCTGGAAGATTAAAGCACCGCCGTCACAACTGTGCGTCGCCTTCAAGAGTGGTCACAAGGGCTTGCAGAAGCTGAGCAGACAAAACTTTTTTCGCGCAGCTGCTTCTTGAGCTAATATGTGCAGAAGTAAATAAAAGACCATTGACTCCACTGACATTAAAAGTGTGACAGGTGACATGCGTGTGCACGTTAGAAAGAGAAAAAGAAAATGAAAAGCAAACGAGAAAGAAATGAATGTTATACTTTCACCTTGTACATGCTAAGTGAAACAAGACGTTAAAGAGGGAGCTTTAATGTGCGCAAAATGCTCTTTTTAACTTTAACACACAGTTCCCAGAAAAGTGAGCCATTATTTTACACAGTCTGTGAACCCTGTGAAAGAGAAATTCCTCCATTCTATTTTCTTAGTACCTGTCACCTGTCACATGTTGTCATGTTCCTGAAAGAATAGAACCAGTACTATGCTACCCTATGGGAAACATTGCACTTTGCATAATGAACTTGTTTTTAGGACATGAACATGAATCATGCAACAGAACTTCTTATATATATATATATGCCTGACAATGTCCCTTAATATGACTTTCTGGCTACAGCAAGAAATTTCAGAAAATTTGCACAATGGAAAGCAGGCCGTGAGATGCAATTTCAAGAGGCAATTTTGCATTCAACCACTGCTTTACAAGAGCTCAAATTTTAAAAAAAGTTACAGTACTTCAAACACTCTAGCCTTTCCTTGACAATAAGTAGGAATAGAACATATATATTGACGTGAAAGTGTGAAAGTGAAGATTCGAGATTTGTATCACTAAACTTGTTGTCATGCCTTTTCATTTCACTTTCATTGTTTCTATTTTGGAATACATAACCATCCTGCCTAATTAGTACATGCTAGCCTCGAGTGACAGGCTTCTGATAAACTATCAAGTTTCATTGCTGTCATTATTATAAGCACGGCCTTTAATTTCCATGCAAAGCCCAATTTCTGCAAGAAAATGCACTCCCTAGCTCCTAAGAATATATACTTCTGAGTGCAAAAAGCTTAAGACATTGCACAGAACTTCGTCCTTGTGCTGTGCTTACTCCAGGAAAACATTTTCGATCAACTGGTGATCCTAAAGCCTGTTTTAATGTTTGTCATCGGTCACTTGGAGTAATATGTGGACAAGTTCCGTGTTATTGATTTCCTACTCCAATATACTTGTGCATTTTAAATGGCCAGTGATGTTGAACGAGTGCTTTCACAATGCATGAAGACAGGAGCACCTTGCATGGACACTGAAGTGCTACATAGGAGATTGGTAAATGTACACAACCAAATACTTGTTATATATAATAATATAATTAAAGACTGGACATCTTGGTTTAAACAAAAAAAGAAGGATATTGAGGAATGCAGAATACTATTCTATAAGTTGAGTTTGGTCTTTGCTCTGGTCTGGCTTTGCTATTCTACAGCCAGCAAGCTATTTAGTGAGTTTACATTCAATCAAAGGAGAAAACAAAGCGAGTAAGCCATGGGTGCTGGTGAGACTGACTAGCGTTGGATTAAGTAGCATTCGTGGGTTTTGAAGTACTGCTCCATTACCTTGACCTGGCTAACCTCATTGCCAAATGCCATCTTAGGGTAGCTGCTCGATCAACCCCACAAGGGATATATTTTTTAACAAAATTTGAGCCGATGCAGTACGAGTACCCAAAACCACCATCTGTCGTCGTAGCAAAAATTTGTGTTGGACAAGCCCTACCAGCCGCAAACCAGAGAGAGAGTGCCATGAACCGAAGTCAAGCCAACTTGTATAAATACCCCTGTCACACGGACAGTTTCGATCCTCATTGAACTTGATCTGCATTCAATGCAATGCAGATCGAGGTTGTCACACGGCAACTTTCAAGTGCAATCAAGCTCGAGCCTGCTTGACTCGAAGCTACTTCCTCAATCGCTCTTGAGATTTCAAGCCCACTCGAAAGTGGTCATCGACACCCTTGTCATCAGAGAGCTCTAAAATTTGAAAACGAATGAATAACATATCAATGTATTAAAAGTAATGATAGAACATTTTTAGAACATTGCTCGAACATCTGTAGAGCATTAAGCTTGTGAGCTAATTTTACAATCTCAACACCACAGTCCCCCGCCAGTGCAAGCAAATATGGCGCCCTCTTCGACTGCATCGGCGCGGAAACAGTGCAGCAAAGGACAAGCTGCAGCACTCGACTACTGGGAAAATAGATTTGGTGACCTGAGGCGCCAAAAGCGAACTGCTGCTGTGTACACTGAAATCGTGCAATCATTACCCCAATCTCAAGTTTCCTTTTGAGGTTCATTGCGACTGATGGCAGACGACAGACCACGTAGGAAATTTCTGAATGATCATACAAAACGGCCATGTAACATTGGATGCTTCAATCTTTCTTGAAAGCCTCAATGCAGATCTTGTTCAGTGAGGACTGGAAGTGTTCGTGTGGCAGAGGTATAAGTCCCCTAAAAATAAATGTGCTTTGCCCACCCCGATTATTAAGTAGCAGTTTCAATGCTGTCATCCTATGGACACCATGATATCCTGCCCACATGTTCAATTTGCAGCAATAACCGATCAATACCATGGCAACCTACTTTTAGAAATTAGACAACTTCCATTTTTGTACAACACTCACACTTTAACTTCAGTCCCTTTATTTGATGGCTATAGCATTTCCTTATGCAAGCAGAGCTCTAAGTGCTTTACCACTACCGTATAAACGCGTGTAAGGGCCGCACCCGTGTATGGGCCGCACCCTGTTTTTCTGAAGGAAATATTTAAAAAAAAAATATCCTTGTAAGGGCCGCACCCAAACTTTCCACGACCCACGCGGGAATAGCCCTCGCAATGCATGCGCACAGGAGCTTTCACGTGCTGCCTACAGATGACGCCCGAGGCCGCGGGTCATCATCATCGTCAACTTTTTCTCCCTCGCGACCACTATCCATATCGGCATCAGTATCACCAGCTCCATTTTATTGTGGCTGTCAAGGGCACGCGAGTTGTAGCGTGGCAGTTTGTTCTAGTTGTGGCTTTCGTGCGCTGTCTGCTTTTGTTCATGAACTTGCGCCCAGCGTAGCAACTTCAGCACGATGGGCAAGTACCTGAATAGCTACACAGCCGGCTTTAAACTGAAAGTAGTGGAGTTTGCTCTTGAACACGGCAAGCGTGCGGCGGGCAGAAAATTTGACGTGGACGAGAAGTGCGTCCGACGATGGTGCCTACAAAAAGATGCACTGAAGAACTCAAGTTGCAAAAAGCGCGCCTTCCGAGGCAAACCGTGCAAGTTTCCGGGACTGGAGAACGAGCTGCTCTGCTACGCCATGGAAGTGCGGAACAACGGCTACGCGTTAACCACGGACATGTTGCGGGTGAAAGCGCAAGCCTTGGCGCGTGCGAAAGGCATACCGCGCGACGACTTCAAAGCTAGTGCAGGCTGGATGCGAAGATTTTTAAAGAGGAAGGGCCTGTCCCTTCGGCGAAGGACCACGCTGTGCCAGCGGCTGCCGCAGGACTATACTGACAAGGTGCTCAGCTTTCAAAAATATGTAATCGGTCTGCGCCACGAGCACAACTACATATTGTCACAGATAGCGAACGCCGATCAGACCCCCGTGTGGTACGACTCTCCCGAGAACTGCACAGTTGACGTGAAAGGGACGAAGAGTGTCGTCGTGCGGACAACCGGCGCGGAGCGCCAACGGTGCACAGTTATGCTGTGCGTCACCGCGGACGGGCGAAAGCTGCCCCCTTATGTTGTGTTAAAAAGGAAAAGGGTTCCTAAAGATGCTTTCCCCAAGGGAGTAGTAGTTCGAGCCCAAGAAAAGGGCTGGATGGACGATGAGCTTGTGCTCGACTGGGTTAAAAGCGTATGGCAAAATCGCCCAGGCGCCATGTTGGCCAAACGGTCGCTCCTGGTCTTGGACAGCTTCCGCGGTCACTTGACGGATAGGGTTAAAGAACGCCTGCGCAGTATCGGCACAGACATGGCCGTGATTCCGGGTGGCCTCACCGGAATGCTGCAACCGCTGGATGTGAGCATTAATCGCCCTTTTAAGGTAGAATTCCGAAGACAGTACAGAGAGTGGATGGCAAGCGACGATCACGAAGAGACGCCGACCGGACGACTCAAAAGGGCACCGCTCGCAACTGTGCTTGGGTGGATTGTGTCCGCATGGAACTCCGTGTCTGCGGACATTGTATCCCGCAGTTTTAAGGTGACCGGAATATCCAACAGTTTAGATGGGACTGAAGACGATTTCTTGTGGAATGACCATGCATCAGAGCACAGCAACAGCTCGGAGTCGGAAGACTCCACGAGTGAAGATTGAGCCTAGAATAAATGCCGTACTGCTCGTTCCCTGATTGGTGTGTTTTTAGTAGAAAAAAAAAATTTTTTTTCGTATATTCCGTGCAAGGGCCGCACCCCGAAAATTGGCCCTCGAGTCTGGAAAAAAAAGTGCGGCCCTTACACGCGTTTATACGGTAATTAATGGTTGGTTTGTGGGGTTTAACGTCCCAAAGCAACTCAGGCTATGAGAGACGCCGTAGTGGAGGACTCCAGAAATTTCGACCACCTGGGGTTCTTTAACGTGCACTGACATCGCACAGCACACGGGCGCCTTGCTTTTCGCCTCCATCGAAAAGCTGCCGCCGAGGCCGAGATTCGATCCCGCGCCCTTGGGAACAGTAGTCGAGCGCCGTAACCACTGCGCCACCCCGGCGGGGTACCACTAATTAATCACCGCTACACATTATGTACTGGTAAGGTGAGTGCACAGGCATCAGTAATTGGCTATGATGTTGGATATGAGAGACGCTGCGGAGCTGTGGAAATTTGGCCACCTGAGGCTCTTTAACTTGCACTGTTAAAGTTTTATCGAAACCTACATGTTCATGTTTGTTTCATATAACGAGCAAAAATTAGACAAATGAGAATTAACAGAGCAACGTCCCACGCAAAAACACAAGACTAGCAGTAAGTCAACCAGAGACAAAAAATATCCAAGAAAAGCTAACTCTTAGAGGTTTCTGCAGACTAACCAGAAAAAAAAAGAAAAGCTTAAAAATGAAGGGCTTTAAATTTAGGTTCCTTCATATCAGCTACAGGAATAAACGATTGCAGGCAAATGTTGGCAAGGCACACAAGAGCGAAGGATTATTTGTTGAATATTCCGGGTGCCGCCTCCGCTACTGTAGCGTTCACGGCACGACATTTGGGCCATCCCACTTACAACGGGGGAGGGACGTACACGGACTGGAACCATTCATTTTTCACCGCGGGGTACAGCTGTGTGCGCGTGTGTTGTGTTGTAGTCGGTGGGTGGCGCGAGAGAGAGACGCTCGTGCGCGTGTTCCCTTCAAGAGACACTCAACGTTTCGGAGCTGTGCGGTGTATAGTTTCATGGAGACGCCGCTCTCCGAGCAGTGTCCACAGTGAGTGCAGTGGATAATTAAAATTTCATGTTGTGGTTGTTTAAAAGTTTCTCCCCAACGTCATGGAATAACGAACATATTTTTTGGTGCCGAAACCCGGGAGTAAGCGAAAAACAACGGCAACTTGAAATCAGCGTTCCAACTGCAACGGACGACAGCGATGGAGCGTCTCCAAACGAAGAGAGAAGTTACGCGAGCCGAACTGAACCGACTCAACGAGGAGCTTGAGCGACTAACGACGGCGGATGACTTCGGCCCCCAGCAACGAGACCTCCTCGCGGAAATATCAGATGAGTTGGACATTGTTTCGAGAGATTTGAAACAGTTAGATGCCCTGATTGAGCCGCATGTGCGTGACGAAGGCCTCGCGGAAGAATATAAAGGCGTTCGTCAGTGCCAAGCTCTCATGACACGAATGCGGACAAAGCTTCGGCGTTGCAGTGAAACGAATTCTAACGGTGCAACAAGCACATTGAATGCAGAAGAAACCGCGTCCAGATTACCTGCTGCCCGTTCGGGACAACTGAGGTTGCCTAAGCTGGAGCTTCAGAAATTCAGCGGCAACAAGCTCGACTGGCAACCGTTCTGGCAACAATTCCGGCAAGCAGTTCACGAGAATAACGGCTTGACCAGCATAGAAAAGTTCTTGTACCTGCGGACAGCGTTGACAGGAAAGGCGGCGGCAGCTTTGACCGGCGTCCAAGCGACGGAGAAGAATTACGACTACGCTGTAAAGACACTTCAAGAGCGTTTCGGGCGTCAGGACGTGCTCGTGCAAGAACACCTTACGCAGCTGTTAAACCTTCCCCAGGTTAGAGCTCTCCGTGACGTGAACGCGCTGCGACGCCTCCACGATCATGTTCAGCGAAACATCGCAGGACTTGAAACTTTAGGTGTCAAATCGGACAGCTATGGTGCGATGCTGTGCGCGGCTTTGTTTCGGGTATTGCCGGCCGAATGGGCTGTTGAGTACCATAAGGCCCACAGTGCAGTCAAGGACGTGCTCGACAGTTCGAGTCTCCAAGCCATTCTGCAATCAGTTCGCCTGGAAGTGGAGAGCAGGGAAAAGGCGCACGGAGGAAGCACGAACGCTCCTCAGCAAACGCGACCGGACCACGCCAGTGAACGGCGTCCCAACAGCGTCTACGGCAAAGGCTCAGCGGCCAGCCTCCAGGTGGGTGCCAAATCGAGCAAGGAAAGATGCCCTTTCTGCGCTTCGGAGAGGCACGAGGTGGCAGATTGCAATGCTCCTATATCAATTGATGAGAAGAAAAGAAAATTGCGAAAGGAAGGGAGGTGCTACCGATGCGCGAAGAAAGGGCACATGACGAAAGGGTGTAAGAACTGGACACTACGTTGCGCGAAGTGTGGCCGACGACACATCACCTCGCTTTGTGATCCACCGGCACCGAACGCCGAGGGCGAGACCGCTACTGGGTTGCACTCAACAGCGTCTCTTAGCAACAGCAATAAAAACGCCATGCTGCTGCAGACGGCGCAGGTGTGGGTCAACGGAACGAAAAGAAAACGCCTCGCTCGCTGTCTGTTTGACGGAGGCAGTCAACGATCGTTTATAACAGAGAAGCTCTCGCGAATACTGGATCTTGAGGTGATCGGTGAAGAGGAAGTGACCATTTACCCTTTCGGCGGCTCGACCAACGTTATAAAGAAAAAACGACGCCGAGTGAAGCTCCGGCTACGAAGCCAGTACGACCGCAAGGAGCACAGCATCGAAGCCCTCGAAATTGAAGAAATCTGCTCCGACCAACTGCTGCTTCCAGAAAACGCTGTTGAGATGAGTCAGGTGGCTGATTTGAAATTAGCGGATGTTACCATCTCACCAACTCGCCTCTTCACACAAGGCATCGAAGTTCTAATAGGCTCTGATTATTACTGGACTTTTGTGCACGCAAAAGTAAAGAAAGTGCAAGGGCCCTTGGTTGCGCTTAAGACTGACTTCGGCTGGACTTTGCAAGGACCGATACCACTGTCTGCTTCAGGTGTGTCGTGTTCCACCATTGCCGTTCTGCGCACCAGCGTCTGTGACATGGACGCCAACCTGTCAGACGAACTTCGAACGTTCTGGGAGCTGGAGAGCCTCGGTATCTCCTCAAGCAGCTGCCTACTTGGAAGCGAGGAGCAGCAGGTGAGAGAAGACTTCACTCGTTCTCTGACTTTGACCGATGGGCGATACGAGGCGAGCCTCCCGTGGAAGGCACTTGACCAGGGGCTAGCCAGCAACGAAGTTGTAGCAAGAGAACGCCTGGCCAAGTTGATGCGGCGTCTGAGACTCAACAAGAGCAGGCTAATGGTCTATGATGCAGCCATCCGTGACTACCTAGATAAAGGTTTTGCTGAAAAGGTTCCAGCCGACGAAATCGACAGCACCTTGTCTCGAGTGTATTATATGCCTCATCGTGCTGTTTTCCGTTCCGAAAGCTCTACCACCAAAGTTCGCATAGTGTTCGATGCATCTTCGAAAGCACAAGGCTGCTTGTCACTCAACGATGCCCTCAGCACCGGCCCGAACCTAAACCCAGACCTGCTGCGGCTTATTCTGAATTTTAGATGCCACAAAATTGAATTGACCGCCGACATGGAGAAGGCATCCCTTCAGATTGGCGTCAGAAGTGAGGACAGCGACGCACTGCGATTACTCTGTGATTCACCGGCGTTATGTGAGGGTTCATCAGAGGGTGATACAGAGGTCTGGCGCATGACAAGAGTGCCTTTTAGCGCCACAAGTAGTCTCTTTATGTTGGCTGCCACCATACATCATCTGGCTAACGTCTTTCAGGACCTCTCTCACTCCGCACAAATCTTAGGCAGCTGCCGCTACATCGACGATTTGATAACCGGAGTCAGCTACACGGAAGAGGCGTCGAAACTTAATGAGGAGGCACAGCAAATAATGAGCTCAGCAGGAATGAAACTGCGAAAGCGGAGTTCCAACAACGAACTCCTACAACGGTTCAATGCTGACGGCGTTGGAAATGCCTGCGCTGACACTGCGACGACGATTTCAGCCATGGCAAGTGTGTTGAGGCTCGAGTCGGACAGAGGAAACGACGAGCTGAAGTATTCCCTGAAAACGGCGCTGGAGCTTCTTACTGTCAACAGGAACACTAAACTCTTCGTGCTCCAAGTCTCAGCGAGAATCTTCGATCCCCTCGGTCTGCTGAGCCCAGTAACAATCGCAGCACAAGCACCTCTTCCGGTGATAAAATTTAAGCGCTTCAGCAAACTGAATCGCCTACAACGAGTCACAGCCTGGATGCGACGCTTTGTTCGCAACTGTGATCGAAAAAAGGATCGACTTGAGGGCCTGCTCTGCGCATTCGAAATCCAACAGGCGCAGAAATGGTCGCATCACGGAGGCGTTTACTGGGCCAGATGAAAGAACGCGATCCTGTATGATTGGTTTACCAGGTTGTACTTTTGTACCCGTTGGAAGACAGAAATTAATGAGCTAGCGCTCATTCGGCGGGGAGGATGTTGAATATTCCGGGTGCCGCCTCCGCTACTGTAGCGTTCACGGCACGACATTTGGGCCATCCCACTTACAACGGGGGAGGGACGTACACGGACTGGAACCATTCATTTTTCACCGCGGGGTACAGCTGTGTGCGCGTGTGTTGTGTTGTAGTCGGTGGGTGGCGCGAGAGAGAGACGCTCGTGCGCGTGTTCCCTTCAAGAGACACTCAACGTTTCGGAGCTGTGCGGTGTATAGTTTCATGGAGACGCCGCTCTCCGAGCAGTGTCCACAGTGAGTGCAGTGGATAATTAAAATTTCATGTTGTGGTTGTTTAAAAGTTTCTCCCCAACGTCATGGAATAACGAACATTATTTACTAGGAAAAAAGCCAGCCACAAAAAAAAGCTAAAATTTGAAGTATGGCTATCAATACCAGCCAGTTTATGGCACTGGCATAAAATATGAACCATTCACCTGATATGGCGCCGCAAACAGCCCCTTGCCACGTAAGCAAAGAATCTGGGCTTGCAAACATGTGCTGAAAGAAGATGTTCCACATTTTCATGTGTAATCATGTAAGGCAGAATAAAATGCAATTCATTACACAAATCAATAACATCTGGAAAGCAATATGTAGCAAAAATTGCAGTAATTATAAATATCTTCGTCATTAACTTCAAGGCACATCCATTACATGATTCAAAACAGAGAGCTGTAAGCCATATTTGATAAACCCGAAAGTTTTCCTGTCACCCCTGAATTGCTTGAGAAATGCAGGGGTACCCAAAGTGGCGTCACTAGGGTCACCAGCCCCCAGTGCAGTGGCACGGCGCAGTGTAATGGCCCTCCCTATGCACAAAATCACCATTTCCTCTGTCATTACGGCTTGCTTCAGTAAGAGGAGTTCATTCTGAGTACACCATGAGATGGTGAAAGCGAAGGCAATTTTAGAGCGCAGCTCTTTGGCGCCCGTTCCTGCGTTTCACATCGCCGTTGTCCCTCGTAACCAGTTACGCAGCCTGAGCAGCGCGCGCTCCTGCTGCCTGTACCCCCACCCCTTCTTCCTGCATGGCGGCGAAGGAGTTGTCCAGTTGCCAAAGCGCCGGATCTGCATCAGTAGATCACGGTGTGTGCATCCCAAGCCGAAACGCAGAGCCACGTTGATCTGACTTGCTTCGTCGCGTAACATTCTTAAGGACACTCCTAAGGGCCCTCCTAAGGGCCCACATGCTGCCTGCTGCAGCCTCCCGATAACTTAATTGCTCTCTACGCTCCTTCTCCAATGCCATCCCTGTGCGGCAGCAATTGGAGCTCTGCCAGATCAGTGGCGGCGGATCTCGATATGTGCACTGCCCGAGCCGAAACGCATACCTCAATCTATCGAAAAGCTGACAGTGGATGAGCTGCGTTCAAATTTCGCACTAGAAAGTAACTTAATCGTTGGCATTTTTTCATTTTTCTTTTTGAACACCTTCACTCAACGAAAGCACCCAATAACTGATAATTCAGCAAAACATCATGTCAAAAAAACACAATTACGCATTTATTTCCGAAACAACAAGCTGAAAAAGGAGAGGCATATAAATGCAAACTGTGTGCCTAGAAACACTTGGGGTGTGTCTGAATGTAGAAATTTTCGAATACGAATATGGGGGAAAAAAATGCCTTTGAATATCAAATATAGGTGTTAAAAATATGAAAAATTAGAAACTAGCACACACTGTTCATCATGTTTATCCAAGAATTCACATGGTTTTTGCTAATAACATCAGACTACAATTGGACAGAAGTGTATGACCTACTTTTGCAGTGTAAGTTTTATACAAGATTTCATATATCAGTGTTTTTCCAAAAGGGATCTGCATGAAACTGGGTGGAGCTATCGCATCGATACTAAATACAGTAAGCTGTCATTAATTCAGTCTTCAAGCGACCAGAAAAAATGTCCGAATTACCAAATGGGCCTAAGAAACTATTGAAAACCGTTTACATCACAGTAATGGTATTTGATAAACACATGCACAATGGTTGTCCGCATATGAAATGAAACCACAATAAGTTGAAGCTTGTTTACCGGTTTTGTCATGCGTTTCGCTGTGCGCACACTGGTCGGGAAGGAGCTCTTCGCGAAAAGGCCCCGTCGCGTTTTGAGTATGCTTCACTGCATAATCCACGGTGAAGCGCACTGTACGGTGCGCACACTGTTGGGAAAGTTCTCCACAAAATGATTTGATTTACAGGTTTAACGTCCCAAAGCGACTCAGGCTATGAGAAACGTAGTGGTGGAGGGCTCCAAACATTTCCACCACCTGGGGCTCTTTAACGTGCACTGACATCGCACAGAACATGGGCACCTTGCTTTTCGTCGACATCGAAAAGTGGCTGCCTCAGCCAGGATTTGATCCTGCATCCTTGAGCACAGTAATCGAGCACCCTAACCTCTGCGCCACCTTGGTGGGGTTGTCTCAGTAAAGCTGCCCCTGCTTCATTGTTCTCTACATAATGTAAAAGGCAAAATTCCTTCCTATTTTAAGCCCTTGCTCCATTAAGAAATACATCTAAAGCACAAATGGCAATGAAAAAACAGCTTAACCACCTTTGAAAAGCAGCTCGACAAACCTGACACTGGCCAAGTTACCAGTCATGAAAATTGTTAGAGAATGCTAAGTGCACCCCATGTATTGCTAGTAGAGGTATGCAAATATTCAAAACTTTGGATATGAGTCGAATATGTGTCATTCGAATTGCATTCGGAAAAACTGATATTATAAATTTCCAAATATTCTAAAATTAGTTCTAAACTGCAGTTTCACGATATACTGCGGGCTTTATCACAGTGCTCAACTGCATTGACTGCGCAATGAAGCATCCTTTAAAACGTGATGGGCCATTTTGTGAGAAGGGCCTTCCCCAACAGTATGCACAAAGCAAAATAGTTGATAAAGCAAAAAAAAAAGAAAGGATTGTCGTTCTCACTTTAGTTTCACCATCGTGCAGCCAACAGATGAAATTACTGTGATGCGAACACGTTTTCCGCAGTTTTTCATTCCCTTTTGATAGTTCAAGCGTTCTGTTAATTCGGACATTTTTTTCTTATCCCTTGAAGGTCGAGTTAAGAGTTTCCTTCCATAGTTCAGTGCCTTGTATTGAGATTAATGGTTTTTCACTAACCTGCAACTTTTGACAGTATCGCTGATTAGTGGCAGGATATGTTAGTTTCATACTTAAGACCAGTAGTGATAACCTGCTATTTATAACCTGAACGATTTTCTGCTGCATGCTCTCCAGCCCAAGTGACTCCTTCAAATAACTCTTAGTAAAACTCTGTTCAACTAAATTCCATCAATATGAGGCAGTGCTTTCTAGCTCAATTGTAGTGTGTTCATTGGGCAATGCATGATGGGAGTCCTCTCAAGAATATGACAGCATGAGAGAGAGAGAAAAAAAAAACGAAACAGTGAGTAAGCCGTAATATCACTTCAATAAAAGGGCACAGGACCATGGTGATTACACTACTTAAAACAGAAAATTGAAAAAAATAGCTTACCTTGAGAAATTCCCACAGCGGAAATTGTATAAATGAAAACGGGATCTCTCTTGCTACAGTTGTGAGATAGCCACGGTAGAAACCTCGGACTCCCTGCAAAAATAGTTATTTATATTCATGTTCAAACCCAAACGACTAAAACTTACACTGAGAGAGTGTAGATAACTGTTTGCAATACTACTTCGAGTACTTTGTCATTGAAAGGCCAGAGCGCCACAGAATACAAAAAAGAGAAGTGTGCACTAGGCTTGTCTCTGCGCGCAAGTAACATGCCGCTGCAGGAAGCAAGGTGTGATGCTGATATTGACTGTAGCCTGTGTGTCTATGTGGCTTCCCTTGAAAATCACCGTCCTCTTCAAATCCTAGCAGCCATGATTAGATTTCTTATGCTACTGTCCACAGAGCATCACATCAGCATTCAAGACAAGATCTGTGCCCCTCATGCTACATGCATCATGCAAGATTTTCTCTAAATATAATGATAAGATTGAAAAATATCAGCACGAGGCCTCGACCTAAGTGTTTCTTTTGACAAGCTAACACTAACAGAGCAAATGCAAACCGTACAGTAGACACAAAATGGAAAAGCCATTATAAAATTATGTGTTGCTCTCGCGCATCAATATGGAAAGAGTCAGTACCAGCATATTGGTTGGTTTGGGGCGCTTAACGTCCCAAAGCGACTCGGGCTATGAGAGACTCCATAATGGAGGGCTCCGGAAATTTCGACCACCTGGGGTTCTTTAACGTGCACTGTCATCGCACAGCACACGGGCGCCTTGCTTTTCGCTTGCATCGACAAGTGGCTGCCGGGACCGGGATCTAATCCCGCATTCTTGGGAACAGTAGTCTAGCGCCGTAAACACTGCGCCACCCGGCAGGGCAGTGCCAGCATGTATCTTTCAGTTTGACACTGAGCATAGTGTCACACAAAAAACTCACAATTGTATCAAAGATAGGTACTATACCTTTTGGTTAAGGAGTAAAATTTGGTATATATTAGCTGGTAGTGTATATATTGGTACAATTCATTACAGTATTTTATTTTTTTAAATCACCGGTTAGTCCTACTACACATGAATATGCAACGTCCTCTCCAATGTGTCAGCTATTAATGCTTCCTTCAACTAGATGAAGTCCCTCGGACAAAATGATTCCAGCAGTAGCCCCAGGATTAGCAGTTGAGAACTATTGTTGCAGTGGTAAATGAAGCCAAAAATGCTACTGACCAAATTATGCCAGCACACTTCATACTTTGGATAAAGAGTGCCTACCTCTGCATTCATCACATTCTTAAATGTCTTCCAGCTACTCGTTTCGTGGTTTGCCTGAGTCCGCTGTTTTACTACTTCCACTGGGACTCTTATGGTGCAGGCAGCCTGCAGAAAACACCTCCACAAAAGAGGCAAAATGAACATGCTTGAAGGAGTGGCAGGCAAGAAATACAATCAATATCACATTAATAGTATGTAACTAAAGAGACAGTGCAGAAAAACTGCCAGCAGGAACTATTGTTGAACAAGCACAGATATGCAGTGAACAAACACACTTATGCACATTCATATTTTATTATTAGTATGTGAAACAAACATTTACTTATTTATTTATTTATTGTACACCTCAAATGCCCCTATACAGGGGTATTACATGAGGGGAAAAACAATACACAAAATTAACTCAAATTAAAGACTGAAAAATACACAAAAATTAACTGAAATTAAAGACATTAGTTTGGCAAAATAATATTAACTTCACTATGATATTCCTAATGTCACAGCAAAGCTTTTAAGGATTTGTGCTGAAAACGTCAACTATTGAGGATAAAAAATAAGGGGACACCTGAATTCTGACTTTAAGGATATGAACCTATGTTCATGGCTCCCGTCTGCAGCTCCTTTGCGTATCCTCAAACACATGCACTTTGCTAGTCGCTTAATTATTAATCCTTTAATTACAGTGCTTCAGTTTCTCACACATACTCATTAGCATACAGTCATATCACACTATGTGAAAAGCTATCCGACAGAAATATAGACTGCCTTTAACAAGGTCGTGCAAAGGTGCTTGCATGGCCTAAAAATGACTTGCTTGACTCAGAATACAAGCGTCCTGGTGGGTTCGATTCCGATCTCACCTTTTCATCTCAAAGGAGCTACATGAGAGTTGGCCAACCTGGACATGTCATGTGGTATTGCGGCATCACACAACCTGACAATCAGTCAGTGCCCGGTTATGTAACTTGCCAACTACAAGTTGCCAGATGACATGCCCGTGATCTTTTGTTCACAAACATTGACACTGATTTTTTTTTTTTTGAAGAATGGGACCACTAATGCTGACACATTTAAACAATCTGATAATGACAGATTATGGAGTATTTGAGAAAAAAAACAGCAATAAAATGTTGAAACCACTTAAAAATCAATACACTGCAAGCTCTTTGCACTGCCAAAGAAGTAGATAATGTTGTGGGTGGATTTAGGGAGAGGCAAGGGGCATTCCTTGCTCTCCTTCAAATGAAATACTTTCTAATAGAAAAAGTGTACTTGTTCTAACTGTTTTGGGCAATGAGAGTTCATTGTTCAAGGAAATTTTGCCCTCTCACCCCCCCCCTCCCCATTCAATTATTTTTCTTTGAAGATTTCTTATAAATCCTCACCCGCACTCCAGGGCAAGTTATGGGTTATGAAGGCACAATTGTAAGTAGCACTGGAACCACGAGGCTCCAGCTTTGTGCTTCAAATGCAAACGCACCACTTCTCCACAGGCAGCTGCAATGCTGTGCACCAAAGGAGTCATCAGGCTAGGCATGACAGGACCCATGAACTGCTTCACGCCTTCATATGTGCAGAAGAACAGTGCAGCTGAGAAAACAAAATGCGAAGCACAATTTTACCAGTCAGGAGAGTTGAAAATGTCCAATATTGGGACTGAATACACACTAGGAAATTATTTTTTGCTCGCCATAAGTATGTCAGCTGATGCAATTTGGATAGTATGCACTAGCCATTCTCAATATGCTATGCATATATAATGTCTTGATACATAAACACATCTGCAAAGCATCTCAAGCAAAACACATATGCAAGCAAAACAAGTTCCAACATCTGATGTTCACTTCGACAAAAAAGCCATACAACAGCTTTGTAAAGATTACTACAAAGTGCAAGGTCCTTTTGTACCACAAGCCAAATATCGCACAGCTGTAATCCATAAGGAATACCCTAACTATAGTGGCTAGACTCTTGCGTTCTTTTTAAATGCACAAAGTAATTTGAGGTCGTAACCTTGGGAACAGATAAACATGCATTATTTCCTCGAGGTGAAGGCCGTTGTGACATTTTTGGGAAGTTTATTTCTGAGCATACACGGAAGTTGCTACGAGTTTTCCTCGTTAGCTGTAAGCTACCATAGCTCTTTCGCGCCTTCCTTTACAATACGGAGGCACTCTGACAGCACATCACAAAGAAATACAAGTTATAATTTGTTATTATGGCTTGCGAAATAAACTCGCACCATTATGGTGCATACGCCTGGACCTTCGCTGCAGCAGAATTTAATATCAGTAGTTAGTTGCAGCGAAACTTAAGGTATAGTACTTACAAGTGGGTGCCGAGCCAAGTGCAGCGGATGCTATGCCGGAGTAGATTTTTGAGAAACCACCGGCTCTCATAAAACCCTGCTGACTTTGCAAGCGCGTTTTCAGTGTGTCGAGAGGAAATAGAATGACGTCCACAGTAGTGCCGGCAAAAGCGCCTGCCTGAGAAGAAAAAAAATGGTGCAAAAGACAGGCATGAGAAGAATAGCAGCTTGGGCATGTTGGTTATGCATCTTGAGGTAACAGTGCGGAACATGGACGGGAGCACAAGATTAGAGGACGACACAACGAGCAGCGTCCTCTAATCTTGTGCTCCCGTCCACGTTCCGCGCTGTTACCTCAAGAGGCATGAGGAGGTTGCTACAACGTTCCGTTTCTCCAACAAGTTCACACAAGTATTGTTTGAAACCAAGTTCCAGAAAACATACCACTAGCGAAGCAAGAAATGAGGGATTATCAGCACTTCCCATCTTCCTTGTCCAGCTTCAGTACGTGTCTGCATCATTGAAGAACATCGAAAGCGCGCTCACATGAAAAAAGCGCACATGTGCACATCACGGTCAGAGCTGACATCGAACGGAAACCGGGAACCCTTGCGGCAAAGTGTAACAAAAGAATGTCCGTCACGTGATCCTAGAACTGAGCAAGTAGACTTTAGCATGAATAAAAAATTATTGAATTCTATGTTCTTAACATGAAACGTTGTTTAGCGGCCGAATTTGTTTTTACCGCATTTACCGTTCTAGCAACCATTTTGGCCAATCAGAGCCGGCCCATGGCCGGCCAGGCTGGTCACAGTGGTCAGCGCGCGAGTACAGTGCGCGAGCGTGCTTCTGCGCCTCCTTTATTTTTGTTTTTACGGTTGTCTATCATCTATCGCACGAAAGAAGGCATGAAGGCACGTAGTCAGATTTGAGCTGAAGCCCTTCTGTAGCGTTTCTCCAGAGAGGGGCTTTACATAATCACAGTGGGCTGCCGTGGCAAGGCCATGGTGCCTGTGGATCAGGAATGTGCGAGTCTGATATTGGACAGATCGGAGCTGTGCGATCGGTGGGAGCGAGATGACCATGTTGACATCGGAGTTTACTTTCGTTCTTTGTGGAGCTTATTCGTCAGGTTTTGCTAGGCCACTAATTTTTGCGTTTACTTAGTGGTTACGTTTTGAACAGAGCAATTATTTTTCACGTATTGGTTGAGCAGCTTCAATACTCTTGCGGCGCGGTAGTCAAAAACGTGTGGTGTGGCATGTTTGACATATTCTTTTCGCATTTTTATTTGCAGGCACATTTAGAGGCACGATGAAGAGAGGGATCGTTGTACCTTGCGAAACTGATCAAGACACGCCACTTCACGACGCCGTCGCCCACTACGTTCTGTTTCAGCCAGAGACTGCTTCGGAAGTTACTACGGAAGAGCCGAGCCACTCTGTTACCCACAACGCCGTTTATGTAGGGTCTGATTCGTCTGATGCAAGTGGTGCTGTGACGGCGGCGGAATGGCTTTCAGCAACTGGCAGCTCTTCGGCAATCCCACCAGACAAGACCTCAAAGAAAGCGAGAACGCGGAAGAAGTACTCTTTGGTTTGGGAGCACTTCGACCGGCATCCGATGGACAAGTGTACAGGAGTGTGCAGGCACTGCAACATGAATGTGCGACTTGGCAGAGAAGGTGGCTGCAGCAAATTGGGCACGACAGCTATGCGTCGTCACCTTGAAATCCACCACGCGGAGCTATTACCTGACTTCTCCCCCGGAACGAAAGCCGCACGCACGCAGAAATTGCTGCCTGCAGCCGGCGTGGGTAATGTTGATCATGCTGGCGATAGCAGAGAGAAAAGCATGCGCGGAAAACTTAGGCGACAGTCCTCGTCGTCAGTCTGGCAGCATTTCGACTATTGTGGAAGTAGTAAATTTCTGGTAGTCTGCAAGATCTGCAGGATGCAAGTGCGCCTTGGTAATGAAAGTGGTTGCGACAAGGTAGGAACGACTGCGATGCACAAGCACGTCACCATTCACCACCGTTTGCGACTCAGAAAAAACGCTGCCCCCGAAGCCATTAAAAAAAGTTACTTAAATAGGCCAAATGTGTCTTCTATGATAGCCAAGAGGTCACCTGCATCGCCAGCAGTCGCTGCTGCACACTGCGAGAAGTCTGAAACCAGTGGTCATGTCTGGGAACCTCGTAACCCTGCTTCAATGGCTCTCAACCATCGCTTGGCAATTTACATGGCTAACGGTATTCAACCATTCTCACTTGCAGAAGATCCTGCTTTTCTTGAATTTATGAATCATTGTGTACCACAGTGGAAAGTTCCTAACAAGAGTTATTTTGCTGATGCTGGTGTCCCTACAATTGCAGCCATGATTAAAGAGCGGGTTAGAAGGGACTTGAAAGCTTCTGTGGGGGAAACGATCCACCTGGGTGCTGAAGCATGGCAAGGTCCTCACATGTCCGACCTTGTCTCAGTGACAGCGTTTTGGATAAAGCGGCAAGATCCCGAAGGAAATCTTGTCAGATGCAAAGCAGTGCTGGATGTAGTCAACTTGGGAGAGTCTTGCACCCTCGAAAATGTAAATCAAACCTTGGAGACTGTAATCAAGGACTGGCTGCTACCAGAAAAGCTCACAGTTGGGAATGTAGTTACTGAGCGGCTGCCTAGTGGAATGCAACCATTCCTGGAAATGCAGCTTAACCATATCACTTGCATAGCTCACTGTCTTGACATTGAGGTGGAAAATTTGCTCTTCATATACCACAGTCAGCTCGGAGATGCCTTTGAGGTGACCCGCACAATCTGCAATCAATTGTGCAACAGCGATTTAGAGAGAGCCAAGTTGAAGGCACTTCAATCGCATCACAACCTCAAGCACCGTCGACTCGTTCCAGACTGCCCCACAGACTGGAAGAGCACACTGCACATGATAAAGCACTTCTGTGAGCAAAAGCTGGCAGTAAATGAATATCTGAAGGAGTCTGGTAGGTTGCCCATCAGTCCGGATCAGTGGCTGGTGCTCAGGGACACGGCCAGTGTACTGCAGCCTGTAGAGGAGGTTGTTCGTCTCTTGAGCATGGACACTGCTGTGCTGGGGCAAGTCCTCCCACTGCTTTGCTTTGCTGAAAAAATGCTACAGAGCACAATGGAGAGATCTGAAAGGGGCAGCCCGGCACACTGGCTGTCGGCCCATCTTCTTTCGAAGCTTGGCTCGAACAACCACATAAGCTCTGTGAAAGCAGATATCACTTATTGGATGGCAAGCTTTTTGGACCCTCGTTTCAGAGACACATTCTGCAGTTACATTGGTGGAGGTCAAGCAGCAGCAGAGCAGAAACTCAACAAACTCAAAAAGCACCTCCTGATGAAAATTTGTGAGACTTGCAAGAATACTGTCAAGCCATTGCACACGGCCACTCCTGGTGGGTCGTCCCAGACAGTTGAGCCGGCCCCAATGCTGGATGAAGACTTTTCACTCTGGCTTACCAATGCTGAGCAGATGGGACTTACAAAGTCAAAAGTGGAAGTTTCTTCAGACAGTGCTGACACTGAAAGGACGGCGGCAAAATTTGAGCTTGAGGCCTATGTACAAGACAGTGTTGCCGACTTCTGTGCTCCAATGACTGACCCAGTAATATACTGGCAGACAAAGCAAAATGTTTGGCCATCCCTGTATGCTGTAGCAGTTAAGGCACTAGCGTGTCCTCCGACAAACACATACTCGGAGAGGATGTTTGAAAAGTACGGCCCAGCCACCTCTGAAGGCAGGCAAGGTATCAGTGCAGACACTCTGAGCCTCTTTTGTTTCATTCGAATGAACCATGAGTGGGTTGCAAAGGATGTTTCTGCAATACCACCTGATGCGTTCGACTCGTTATGCAAATCTTTGGACAGAAGCAGCAGTGAATGTGATGTGCGTAGTCCTTTGTATACAGACAGTGAGGTGTTACTGAAACGAGTCCTCTTCCAGGATTGACATTGTTTAAATCATCATCAGTGCATTAGATTTCAAAAGACTGGAGATGGCGACATTCATACTTATGCCACAGGCAAAAGGTATGTGGCATTGAGTAGCTGTGGCTAGTTCAGTCGTATCAGCTTTGGTGAGTTTGCTGACATTAAAGGTCTGCCCATAACCTAATACTTTGGATTGCTTTGAGCAAGGCACAAAATGAGGTTTGATTATTATAATGGGCCACAATTGCTATTCAAAATTCTGGCAGAAAGCCTTATATCCGCATATTCCAGTCACACGCATTTGTTTCAGCACTTGTCTGATTCAACCCCGCCGTGGTGGTGCGGTGGTTAGGATGGTCAACTGCTGTGTTCAAGGATGCAGGGCTATATGCCAGCCACGAAGGAGACAAAGTAAGGCACCTATGTACTGTATGTCACTGATTGCCGTGATGTGAAAGTTAGCTAGGTGCAATTCACATGAGCGATGACAAAAACTGCAACGTAATTGCTGTGATTGCTCACTGTGATTCCTGTTCGTAAGGCAGGCTGGCTTTAGCGCTGCACTGAATGAAAATTACAAAGGAGCATGATGTATTGCTATTTTTTTCATCCTGCACGTGACCTTGGCATCATAGCTTGTGCTCGGCTGTTGAAACAGAATAAATTTGATCATAAGTTATTGATCGATCATGGGCAAATAGCATGTGGTGATACATAGTCTTGCAAGTCATTACAAAGAATAAAACAACTAAAAATCTGGTGTCTGTCAAACTAGCAAAGATTAAAAGGTATGTATATGTTAGCTTGTGCCACTTGTAAACTCATGCATGAACTATAAAAAAGTTAGTCTTTTCTACAAAACACTTGAGAGTTTAAAATCCTCTAGAATGCATCATAATGTTCTGGTCGAACATGTAGCACATGAAACATACATTTGACACATCAGTTGAGCGATGACAAATAAAGCTAAGTTGCTCGTTTTTCCTATTCATAATTATATCACTCGAGAGGTGCTTTCAACAAAACATTTTTTTTATTTGATGTAATTTGAGAATGCTGCTTGGCTGTATCAATAATTCATTAGTAATCAATCAGTCCATGTAAGTTGTCTGTGGCAAAGCGAAGCAACAAAAATTCTTCCTAGCTAATGAGAGATACTGTCAGTTTCCAGGAGCACTAACTATAGCCAAAAAGGTTTGGTTTGGTTTGTGGGATTTAACGTCTCAAAGTGACTCTGGCTATGAGAGACGGCGTAGTGGAGGACTCCGGAAATTTCGACCACCTGGGGTTCTTTAACATGCACTGACATCACACAGCACACGGGCGCCTTGCTTTTCGCCTCCATCAAAAAGTAGCCGCCGAGGTTGGGATTCGATCCCGCACCCTTGGGAACAGTAGTTGAGCTCTCTATGGCTTAATGTTCCTGGGATAGTTATTGCTGCCAATGGTTCTGCCCTGAAATCTATCAGCATAATACCAGGAAGGGTAATTGACCACATGTGGAAATACTTAACTCTGCTTCTCTTCTATGCTTGTTTTCCAATCAAAAGGCCTCATTATCACACAGCACACTCTCATTCTTTGCAGAAATGACAAAAGGCAAGTTCCTCCTTCTGAGTAAAGATGATAAGATTGCTAGTTGAGTTCAATATGTATCTGACAGCTCTGTTCAGTGAACACAGTGGTGGAGTATAGGCAGATGTAATGTTTGGCATCATGCTGCTTATACATTTGAAGGAAGTTGGAGGCAAAATTATGGGCCACTCAGTGTGGGTGGTTACATGGTCTCATTCAAACATGTATTTCTGTGACTTTTTTTATGGGGAAAATCTGCTTCAACATGGTTATGTAAAATTTTTCACTTGGTGGGAGGGGGGACAACCACCCCTTATTTTGCTCCCTCGTGAAGCGGATCCTGGAAGCCCATAATCATTGACCGCTCCATCATCGTTTCAATTGACTGAAATGCTAAAGAAAGCCTGTGAAGAAGAAGCGATTGTATTGCAGTATCTTATCTCTCACATAACTATAGACAACTTTGACATAGTTTTCGAAACCAAAACAAGGGCGAAAAAATTAATTTCTACATTATTTAGTGGCCTTTGGTGAATACCATATGCTGATTCATGTGTACTAATGCCTTACAGATCATTAACAGGAAGAATGCAGCCAAAATTTCGTGCCAAGCTTGTAGTATAGTTGAGCCGCGTCCCTTGCGAGCAGATTACGAATCCTCGAGCTTTGATATATATGATGTGTTAAGGCATATGAATAACTTCACCTTTGTTCCTTAATTCCTGGTAGTCTTCGTATCGATGTGCGATTGATTTGCAGCGTAAGCAGGTGTTATTTTAACCAAGCATATTGTGGTTTGAGCAAAGAGGAGTAATTCGGGGTTTCACATATTGGATTGCAAAACATTTATTTCATCAGGAAAGGCAGAATGCAGATGATCCGTACTAGATTCCTATCAGTCCACGGCTGATATCGACCTGAGTAGCCCATTCAATGATCCGGGTTTGAACTCGCGTGGTCCGAGCTGACCAACACGGCTTCCCATTGCTCGAGAGTAGGAACTTGTATTAGAGATTCTAGGGAGGGCTCCTCTTTACAATTCCACAATATGTGATAATAAGTGGCTTTTTCACCACATAGTGTACACTCTAGGTCATAATCGCTGGGGTAGAATTTTGAAAACAGGTAAGGAGTCGTAAAAGATCGCGTCTGGAGTCGCCTCCAGGTGGTTTCCTGCTTATCTAAAGCTTTGTCTGGAATGGAGAATATCCTCCTTTCAAGCTTAAAATGATTAGTAATGTCGTGAAGTGATGCTAGGCCGTCCTTCGAGAAACTCTCAGTTACTACCGCGTCCCCTGCTCAGCTGACGAATCCTTGAGCTTTGATGTGTGCCGCTTCATTGGTTTCCCGAGTGAGGCGGGACCGATATCAATTCAACATAATTCTGTCTCAGTGCTTGGTTTGACCCAATATGCTCACTCCTGCATGAGAAATTCTGCCCCTCACATAACTGCGTATGCCGAATTTAGAGTCACTGAGTAAGTAGTAGCTTCAGTGTTAACGATGGAAGGGCGATTGTCGCCTCGTCTGCCGTTTCAGAAAGCACTGCTTGGATTACCCGCGCCATGGCACGTGGACTGTGACGTCACGATCCTGCAGGTGACCAATCGGGAATTTGACACTAACCAACAATATTGCTCGACTGTAACATTCGTATGCGTGCTTTCGCAATAAAAGAATGGCAAACACAAGCTGTAAGAATTAAAAAAACGCCGTAACAACTAAGGAGCGTTGATCACATAAATACACATGGCGCTGCTGTCTACTCTTTCTTCTCGCTAATGATACAGAAGACATTGCTCCATATGGATTACGATGTCGTTTTCGCCTACGACTGCTAAATAATTTCTAATTGGGTTTTCCTTTTTTTTTTTATTTCTACCAGTTTCGGTTTCAGCAGCTGGGTGATGGCCGTGACGTAACAGTCAGGTACATGCGCGGGACTCTTGTTGTGATGATCCTGTTCTTCCTAGGCTGGCTTTAGCGTGGTTCAAATGACAGAGGAACGCTATAATATTGCTGTTTTTTTTTTTTTTTTCTCCTCCATGCAACCTACACTTTACTTTGAAGTCACAGATACCTCGCTGTTGAAACCGAAACAGCAGTGAGGAAATAAATTCGGATATAAATTATTCAATGGTCATAGCCAAATATCACAATGTAGTTCGTGTACAGATAATGTCCTACGCATAATTGCAAAGGATAAAGCACCAACTCTAACATTTGATCTCTATACGTGCGTGCTCCCTGCCGCGTACGCCTGCATCCCTGCCGGGCATGTCGTCTGCTAAGCACGGAAGCGTGGAGCGGCCGGCACACAAGTAGTTTTTCCGTATTGCCGTTGAATTTTACGCGGCTGAAGTAAAATTATAACTAATTTACGACAGCCTACGCGTTTATGTGATGCGAAATTCCTTTAATTCCGTTAAATAGGATGCATGACGACGCCGTAACATTGCTCACCCGCGCGCCGTTCCTAGCTTAGCTCACGTGCTCATATTTTGTAGGGCGTACTGAAGGGCATAGTTTCTATCGTTCAAATTGATTAGTCAAACTTTTAATGCACGCGGGAGCACTTAAATTTTAGAAGGTACAGCCGCCCTGATCTTTAACAATATAGCGCGAGCGTCGACCAAACTGCTGCTCAGCGCCTTGTAACGGCGATAAGCGTGCAACACGGCGAGAGTTCGCGCACACGCACGAAGAGAGAGCGTCTTCTGCTACGCTGTTCGGATCACAAAGACACACGCCCTGTCACAATATCTGTTTACGACGTTCCACATTCTTGCGCATGCACGAACTCTCGCCGTGTTGCACGCTTATCGCCGTTACAAGGCGCTGACCAGCAGTTTGGTCGATGCTCGCGCTATATTGTTAAAAATCAGGGCGGCTGTACGTACTGTATGCATGTAACGTTTACCGCGGTACAGCGAAGATATTGCCTGCGCTCGTGAGCTGTTAACCTGGACAACATATACATGAAGTGCATGAAATCGGACTACTTGCGTGAAGCGTTATAGCAGTTCAGTTCAGTTCAGTCGTTCAGTCGTGCCCGACTCTTCGTGACCCTATTGACCATGTCACGCCACGCTTTCCGGTCTCTCACTATCTTCCTAACATCACATAATTTCATCTGCAGTGCCTCGAGGATGCCATCTAACCATCGCGTTCGCTGCCTACCCCTTCTCCGGCGACCCTCAACCTTTCCCAACATCAAATCTTTCTCCAGCGACTCCTCTCTTCTCATCAGAGCACCTAGAATTAATACAAGCGAACTGCCTCGGTTGTCACCTAATCACAAGATATATATTTTCTTCGGGTCCTGTACGGCACTCCTAGCAGTGTGAAACAGTTTCGTGCTTATGCTTCTAGAATGTCGGATGATTAGAGCTATTTAATGAACTGACTGAAAGAAAATAATGGGATCAATGGGAACGGACGTATGCACAGCGAAACAAAATGAATGAACAGTTAAGAACGTACGAGTTTCATAACAAAGAAAAATATTGCAAGTAATCACAGAGTGATGCCCCTTTCCCTCCACATAAAAAACAACACAATTTTCCTGCTTCTAAGGAAAATTATAGTAAAACTGCATGTAAATATAAGTTTTGAACACAATACTGAAGCTGGGTATCGGAAAGGGCATTATATAACTGCATGCACGTAAAGAATTCAACACAAGAAAAACATCAGGACAGATATTACGCTGCCTTGTAAGACTGATGACACAGCGATGCAGTTTGCGTTTGGTTCAACTAAGTTATCCGTGATTATACTTCGAGACTTGTAATTTCTGTCTGTTGTCAGCAAAGACGTGTGACAGATACTATACCTACCTACCTTCTTGTGAAGTTGTGTCCTTCAGTTTTCTTGATAGGTAGCGAGGAGTTTCGTGGATATATGGAAAACAAGAACATCGTGAGTAACTTTGTGTGTGGCACTTTGGACTACTAAAGTGCGATGTAAAGCCTTTGTTTGAACCGCCGCCGATTCCATGTTTTACTGCGTATGTATGCTGTATGGTGTGGCATTCGAGGAAGCGCCAAATGAAAGGGCGCAGCACGAACGCCCGGATTAAAGCCCCTCCATGACGTTTTCGCACGGCAGGCCGGGTGACGTCAGTTCCGGTTATTAGACATGGCCGAATAGGACGTCATGATGACATCACCATGTGATGACGTCATAGTCAGTAATAGTAATCTCTGCCATTTTCATCATCATCATTGTCACTATCATTAACTACCACTATAATTAGCGATCACTATCTACCACTAACTTGCGGTGGCGGTCTCCATGGCAACTGCGCTGGCATGTCACTGTATAAAAGAAGTGAGATACGTATTTTTCTCACGTGCCCGGCGTGGCTGTCTGGGTGGACAGGACGCCGGACACTGCATGAGGCATTAATTGCTTTCGCTTTAATAATGCCCAACAGGCTCCGCAGTCCCTCATCTGGCGAGCACTCCATAACGGCGAAATCGTCGGCGTACATTAGGCACGGACAGCTCGTTCGTCATAGTGACATGTGTTCCAGCCTGTAGCCGTAACCCGATACGCCAAACCGATGCGTAACTCCTGCCACGCACACAAACAGGAATACACCGTGAACAGGAATGAGGGAATGGGAGGGGACAGGGCCTGCCCCAAGCCGCGCGCTCCGCCGTTGTCCGCGTACAATCTCCGAAGCAGGTCTACCGATCGTTGAAGTCGAGCTCTCGCAGAAAGTCTAAAAGCTTATTACTGACCCAGTCGTATACCTTGGATACGTCTAGAGAAACACATAAACGTTGTCTTTTTTTTTCGGCTGTTATACAGGGAGATCTCAATTTGCACTGCGCGAGGACAAAAGTTGTCCCCAATGCGTCTGCCTGCACGGAAATCTCATTCGGCCCAGTGCTACAGACGACTATTCACGATCCTGCATGGTCATCCTATACAACAAATAGATTTTCGTAGGCTACTTGGTGCATTTGTTAATGGGCTTGGTTTTCAGCGCATATACACACATCACAAGAAGGAACAGGTTCGCAGGGCACAGTTTAATTCAGCCTTTTAATTACAGACCATCGTGGTTATAAACTTTTGATATGAACAAGCTGCTGTTCATAAACATTGTAGCCTGTCAATAAAGATACGAGCTGTTAGCTACTCCTCCCAACTTTGTTCCTTCCTGTACTTATCTGTCTGCGGTAAAAACCAGGTCCATTGGCTGTGGTCCTGTAGTTGACCCCTGTACACTGAGAGGACACAACTGCGGTTCCAGTTCTCATGATGTTGGCTTCTGCCAGGAGTTGCGAAAGCAGGTCCCGCCAGGTGTATATGTCCTAGGCCTAGCGAGCTTTATCAGATTCGTGGGGATACTATCAACTATACAGACGCTGTACCTGCTAACATTTTGAAATATCTAAAGACGTCGGCCCCGCATCCATTCCTGAGGCTGCTCGCTTGAGTTCGCGGTCTGTCAGTGCTGTCGTAGGTCGGCTGGCACTGCGCCACGTCTTCTTATGACGGCTAGCTATGCTTCCAATGTGCGATGTACCCCTTTACGTGGTGCTGCCGTGCCTCAGAGCTATGGAGCGTCCGAAGCCATGCTAGGCACTATAGCCATGCTTTTAAAGGCAAGCATGACGATCCTTCGAGCTCACTCTCTTCAGCTAATTAGTGGAGCCGGCTCCGCGGAGATCTCCCCTTCTGGATATATCGCCAGAAGCGCCGTGGATCCTGCCTCGCTTGTTCAGAGGCCGCATGTTAGACTGCACCGAGAAGCCAGGAACATCGTACAGTAACTATCGTCATGGCCTTCTGATTACTCCCCTGCTTACCGAGGCGTCGGTTGGTCTCCGTGCGGGTCGCTATTTGCCACAATACCAGCTGAACCGTGGTGTCTTGAGTCACGTACTACTCTGCCGTCCTTGGCCAAAGATTGGGGCGGAAACGGTTGCGATGGGCAAATTTCTATCCCCATCTTCCAAAGATCACTTAATGAAGCGATTTGTACAATCCTAGCTTCGGACATTAGGCAGTAATCAATGTCTGATGACTAGTCACGCACCGTCCATGTGATCACACGTCAAATTGACGAGGACCAGACTCTTCCTCTTCGCCATCTTTTAACAGCAGTCTGCCATTCACGCCTATGCGACCGTGCAGCTCCTCAGAGTGAGCACTGAGGTCCTCTATCGACGACTCGTACCGAGCGCTTGCATGTCCTCATCGAAGAAAACGTTGATCGACGCATTCCTCTCGGGGCGAGCAGATCGCTTAAATAGCCCACGATCCGCCCACCCAGGGCTACGCAGTACCTTACGTACGCTTTAAATATCCCGCTCTGTTGTGACAATACATTCGGGCGTGCTGCTGCCAAGCAACAATCCATGTCGTCTCCCAGTGCCTGCGACCGAGCTATATACTGTCACAAACTTGTCTCCGCTCTTATTGGTCGACACGTTCGTTTGTGACATATTTGAGAAAGTTTTTATGACGTAATCGGCTGGTTGGCTTCCTGATTTCAGCAGGAGCGAGCAAGGCTACTACTGAAAACATTTCGGCAGGGAAAAAAACTAGGAAAGTTACTGTTGGGACCAACTGAAACCAGCAAACACCAGCAGATTCCCAACTTGACATTTATTTACTACACCGCCAAGAACAGACGTAGCACTGCTTCTCGAATGTGATTCGAAAAGGTGCTTCTGTAAACACACAGCGTTTTGGCGCTCATGCAGGATGGTTCTGGCGGCTCAGAGCAGCACAGTGCTAGGAAAAACGATGCGATATTTTTTAACTGCAGACAGAAGAGCCGGTTGCTGCAGCTAAGTCATTCATGGTAAAGCTGATTACATCACCTGCTCTGAGTATAGCAGCAGGCTGAATTCCCAAAGCAGTAGACAGCTCAGAAACGCCGAAGTTCTCCACGTTAACGTCGCAGCTTTGGAAGGTCGCCGTCACGGTAGTGTTTTCGTGCATGTGAAACGTAACACCGTGATTCGCGAGCCCTTTCATGCACTGCAAGAACTGTTTCCTGAGGTAAGCCCTCGCCGCTTGCTGTCGCGCCGCCAGTTCATCTTCTTTCCGGGGCTCACGACTCTCTTCGCCTTGCGAAGGCATCCTAGAAACCGATATATTCAAGTCCGTGACCGACGTGAGCATTAGCTACCGCTTGTCAAGGGCGAAATATGCTATGAGGCAGCATGTGGCAGCACTCACCTCCACGCCTTAGAACACTCCTCATACAATGTAAACAAACGCGATGGCGATGGCGATGTGGCCGTATCTTTTTTTATATTGTTGTTTATTACGTGCTTATTACCACGCGGTATAAAGAAAAACACAGAAAGAAAATTAAAAGGCGACCACACGAAGGTGTCTCACACCCCCTCACCCCCCCCCCCCCCCCAAAAAAAAAAGAGGAAAAAAAAAAAACCTGAAAAAACGAACCAGGCCTTTGACTAGGCCTTATAAAACATTTGAGGGGGTGAGGAGGGATTCTTCCATTTAACACTTTTAATCTAGGTTGTCTTCAACAACAACAAAAAAAAAAAAAAAAAAAAAAAAAAAGCGGGCAGACGATGACAAAACAATTCAGCACTCCAGCCAAAACAAAACACCCGCACATCTTTAGAGATCTGTAGAATTTAGAAAAGGTTACTTTGCGATTGCTAGGATATTAGTGCCACATGACAGAGCTGTCATGTTTGTAAGGACCATACAAGACAAAAGGCTTCTCATATAGTATAACTAACCAAGGTGTACCTAACCCAGTAAAAAAAAAAAAATCAATGGGTCCAATTGGGACGACCAGTCAGATATAATTGATTCTGCCAATCCCAAATGGTTTGTCCAATGGGTCCTGTTGAACCCAACTGGTTTCTTCACTCCCAATTGGGAAGCCCAATGGGTTTCTTCAGTCCCAATTGGAATGCCCAGTTGGTTTCTTCACTCCCAGTTGGGACGCCCAGTTGGTTTCGTTCCTGATTGTGAATGAAGAAACCAATTGGTCTTCCAACTGGGCTTCCCATTGGTTCTAATTGGTCCTAAGGAAACATTCCCAATTGGGAAAGTCAAGTCAGTGATATCCTTGACTGAGATGTGAACATATATATACCTCTATAAAGAGGCAACAGTGAAAAATTTGATGTTTTTATAAAAACTATATGTGTACTTAATCTGAACTGATTTTATTGTGTCCACTGTAAGTGCAGGCGTAATTAAATAAGTTAACTCTGAATAATAGAGATGTGTCACTGGTCCCAGCAGCACTGTTCAACGAATGGAGTATATAAGTCTGCAAAGTATCCTGTGGATATATACATTGAATCTGTGCTAGTTTGTGTTAGTTCCATGCATGTGATGCATGCTTGTCTCTCATGATTTCTGTAAATACTTGAAATTTCATTCCACTTGTATAAAAATAGGCTGCCCTGTAACTTCTCGACAGAAAACATTGAAACTGCATCTCCATTCTTTTTTTTTTTTTCAGCTATGTAAGTTCAAACCATTTGGGCTCAATGGGTATGCCATTTGAGTTCAATTGGTGAACCATTTGGTCTTCATGGGTGACCAGTTATTTCCAATTCATATCAAATGGTCAGGCTAAGTGGTTGGCGAAAACACAATTGGTTTTTGACGAATTCATTTCGGTTGGGAAATTCCCAACTGGACCCATTGAAATTTTTTGACTGGGAACAGCGTTGTGTTGATTTTTATGGCGCATAAGCTGCTAATGCTGCCATACGCCAAGAACAAGGTGTAATGCATTTCTTTTCGCATATTGACTAAAATGTTCTTTAGGATGCATCTTGTTTAGGAGCATTGGTTCCTTTAGGAAACCAAAAATGCAGGAAATTCGGACTTGTGCAGCCTCTCCTAGGATCATGCTGGGAGGGAAAGGGATATGTTGCAAAATTGTACTAAATGTTTTGCTCTTAATTTCCCGCATCTGGTGCATATTAAAGTAAGACATGGTTTATTGCTAATTCATCCCCTCGTTTCACATATGGTTTGTCCTCTTTCATAACTATGAAGCTCTGTGTGAGGTGTGGATATGTCTTTCGTGAAGACAACCTAAAATATCCTCCATGACGTTTTTTTGATGACTGCATGATTTCTATTCCTCGATGACAGGTTTGACAAAGTGTAGTTTGTTGTTTATTTCAATGTCGTAAACATTCTGCAATTTCACTCTCAAATTCCTTTGTACAAGCTTCCTAGTATCTTTATGCAGTATATTTACCCTCTGTAATTTAGCATTGCGGCAGGTAACCTGGTTATTTCTCTTTAGCACCTTTCAAGACAGCTGTCCCGTGTTCATAAATTGTAAGGCTTCTGACAACAGGAACTCCTTACAAGTCATAGAAATAAATGAGACTAACAATCATGAGTTAACTAAGGTATGCATATATATGTCCATCGCTCAATGGAATAGTGTCAGCACGCTGTTAGAACAGGTCTTGTAACACAAACCACTGCCTGAGGTGGTCCTTTGCAGGCACTGACAGAACTCTAGATCATGTTATGTGATGACGCTACCCTTGCATAAATATAGGTATACATTGCAGAATATCCAGTGCACCACTTGACCATTTGCAACCACTGTTGGTGCGAAAATGTCTTTCATGCGTGTTAACCAGCATGTTAACAGATGGACCCTGTGTACAAGCCAAAAGTGCCACGAGCCAAACGTCACGAGGCCACACGACATGGCAGGAGCTGCTAACTCGAGCTTGCAAAGTTACATTTTGAAATATGTTCTGGGACGTTTCAGCTCCCAGTAAGAAAGGTTACTCCTAGCCATGTAGGCACATTTGTACAGTTTGATTAACACACGCCTTACAGAGGCCTACATCAAGTTGTCTTTCACATAACACGGCAGCCTATGACTGCATGCTAATGAATATGTGCGAGATAACAGAGACATGAATTAAGAAATTATTAAGTGTGTAGCAAAGGGCATGTATAGTCGTGAGAAATAGCTGTATACTCCACACGCTGCGAGAAAACTGCCCGCCAAATTTTTCCAACAGAGAAGCAGTTATTTCTGAGATATGCATTATGTACCCTCCTTGATATACTTGCAATCTTGTCCAAGCAATTTTGTGGGGCATTTTGTTGTGTTTTGTGTGGTGTTGCGATTTGCGTGCAGTACACCACTGTTCCTCAAGAGTGTACATTAACGGGAATCCACAGCGGTATCCGCAGACAAGAGCCATTAACACTGGCACATCATATCCTTACAGGTGGAGGTTAGGTGTATACCTAATTTTTTTTGTCTACTCAAGGCTTAAGTCATTTTCTTCGTTCTTCCAGGTGGGGAGGATGTGAAAATGATAGCATCGAGAATGCCCAAGACCATCATTAATAAGGATGCTGATTTCAACAGCGTAAAAAAATATTTCACAAAATATGGGTGACTAGCAGTTCTAGCAACAGTTGAAGATAAGCAGAAAGGCATGAAAATGAAATGCAACGAATGCAGAGATGTGTTGCGAGACGATCAACTGTCGTGTGTGACATCCGTCTCCGTTAATTTGATCAAGTGATTGGCCAAAGTAGATGGGGTGTGTGGTTTTGTGAGAAGTGCAGTGTACTAGCAGCATTGATGCAACCTTGCCCATTAACAATTTGAGTGCAATAAGTGCATCATTTTGCTTTTGTAAAGATGTTCATGGTTTCCATGCAAACACTGTGAGAAATTTCTTTCTAGTGAATGTTAGCTGAAATGTGAATATAATGTGCAATAAAACTAGTGTTTTTTTGCTATTCACTTTTTCATGTATACATTAGTTCTGTGAAGGACTCCACAGGCTAGAAGGAAATGTAATGGCATGCTTTTTGTTACTCGACCCCCTCTTGTTGGCTCAGTAGTCAAAAGTGCTCGGCTGTTGAAGCCATGGATGCAGATTTGATTCTGGCCACAGCAGACACATTTCAATAGATACAAAACTACAGGCTGTCATGCACCGTGCGACGCCAGTGCTTGTAAAAGAACCCCAGGTGGTTAAAATTATACCGGAGCCCTCAAATATTGCGTCCCTCATAGCCATAGTTCTTTTGGGATGCTAAACCATATATTATATATCACGTCATAGTCCAAGTAAGATGCTATTCATAGTTACTCGTGCATGAAATGACCAGCTTTTTCCGCATGGGACAGCAGGTGTTCTACAATTTTATTTTAGCCTTCATGAAGAATGCCACACTAGCTCCACACGGCCTTCTGTCAACCATTGGTATGTGTCACAATCACACGCCTGAATAAGTATTTGTCTAAGGGCACCTGTGCATGCATGGAGGGTACCGTTACCTTCCATTTGTCAGAACTGAAATGCATGCTTTGCATCATTCCTGTACTTCAACTGCTTGCTATTTGAACTGTCCAGTATTGATGCAAGTTTCAAAGAAGTGCAATGAGCAAATTAATCCAAGCAGGAAACCATGCCAAGAACTGCTTCGGTTTCGTCTTCAACAACTGTTTGAGAATTATAATTAGCCAAATATTCCACAACATGGATGAGAAGTTACAAAACCTAAAAACATGTACATCCTACAAGTGGTATGTAGGGTGTCACATCCTAAAGTGACATATATAAAGGATACTGCAGTGGAGGGCTCCAGATTGAGTTTTGAGCTCCGTAGTGCAGTCTGATAACAAATTGTCGATCACTTATTTTGGTCTGACTGTTGCACAGCGCACGTCAATAAGTTCCCACGACTTATTGACGTGCGCGAAATTCCCACGCAAAATTTTTGGACTTGCCACTGAATAAACACTGACATGCACGTGGAACATCTGCGATCATAAATGAACACGCTCACCGCACTCATAACAGCACTGACATACTCCAGACATCATGCATCTCACGGAAAGCACAAACCGGCGCCTACACCTCGAGTAGTACAGCAAACAAAAATGACGTGATGCTTGGACTAGACACACGCAGGCGGTACCTAGCAGCTTTTTCAGCGCCGCTTGCATGTATACAACTTGCAGCACCGTAAAGCAGCAGCAGAAAGCGACGGATTACGTGAAACATCTCATCACAGATGAAAGTGAGGAAACTTTGAAGAATCAAAACTACATTGATAATCCACAGGATAACGGACTAAAGGACTAAATGAGCAGGCGTGCGGGTCACGGGCTGGCCGTCATCGACACAGATTACACATGCGCTTGCGCTTTGACCCTACTTGCCACTCTGCCACGGTCCAACTCACGTAAACCTGTCATCATGCCATCATGTAGACTATCATCCATTCTAGGCTACATGTACTGATGCTACAATCACACCCGGGGATCTCGGATCCATCCGGGTTTTCAAACGTATCCCGGAGAAAAAGCTCGTCATGTCCGTCGGACATAGCAGCACCGATCGGGTCCGTCTGCCGTACCCCTGAAAAATATTTCCCGGATCCGTCCGGCTTTTCAAACGTATTCTGAAGAAAAACGCACTGGGTACGTCGGACATATTTTTGGTCGAGTCCGTCCAATGTAACTTTAGCCACAGCCATTATACAATCCAACAGAACATCTTCGATGTTGTACTAAAACCAGGTCGATGATGCAGGCAAATAAATTTTTCAGGTAGAAAAATTACCAACTGCGAATGTAAACTTTTTCGCAGTTCAGGCGGCTTTTTCAGGAGTAAAAAAATAATATATAAACTGCGATAGTAAACCTTTTCGAACAATTAAGGCTCATTTCCTCTACTTTCAGAAGTATCTTTTGTGAATACTTAAAAAAGTGTTAACAAATTCTTACTGAACACAAACACTCTTAAAGCGAACCTTCAACTGCAAATGTAAACATTTTTGCAGTTGAGACTGCATTTTGCATGTAAAAATGTTATTAACTAGGCATGTAAACCTTTTAAAAAAAAATGATCTTTTGCTACAGCTCAAAAAAGTCTTTACCATTTTTGCTGGAGGAAAGAACTGCATGTCATAACAGACTTAATTCTTTTTCATAGCCTAAAAACTGTGTTCATAAGATTTCAATGTTTTTGCTCACGGAGAAGACACTTCATCATCTGACAAAATCCTGATGACATCTCTCTCATGTTGTTCCCCAGAACTGCTCCTCTGCCTTTTGACAGGCAACTTTTGTCCATTGGAACCACCTGTGGGCCCAGGACTCAACTTAGTGCCAATCGGGATAATGGTAAGCTCAGGCATTACAATGCTGCCATTCTTGATTCCATATTTTCGTTCAACTACAGCAGCTGAACTATAGGGCAGCTCTGCTTCACCTTTGGCATTGGTAAGTGGAGCTACGGTCAGCTCAGTTGGTCGACTGGTCCCAGGAACTAGCGTGATGACTGGGTTGCCATCATGAACAGGACCGATGCTGTGCTTTGCTTTCCCACTGACACCAGAGGATCCAGAAATTGAAGTGCCTCCAGAAATTGGCTTGATGGAAAGCTGACCTGCTGAATTATAGCCTCCGATGGCACGGCCCAGTCCATCTCCAGCAAGTGGCCTCTTCAAGCTCTGTTTGCTTGCCAGTGAGGCTTGCAAGTCAGCTTCACGAGGGGGCTTGTACACCTCTCCCACCTTCTCCTCCGCATCTTGCTCACCATTATTGCAGCTGCCATTCTGCAAAAGGTCCTTCTGATCACTCCTCAAGTCATCTTCAGTGTCATCACTCTCATCTTCCTCCTCTTCGCTTGAGTTGTTGTTTTCGAGATCTAAGGAGCGATCACAGTCTTCGTCTATCACAACTACCGGCTCCAGATGCAGCTCCTTCTCTTTGTCCACATAAGACTGGATCACATCATCCATCTTCTTCTGGAACAGCTTGCGATTTTCTTCAAGCTTGGCCATAAGCGTGCGATCACTATCAGCAGGATCAGTGTCATAGTCGCCGTGGTCTCCCAAGTAAGCGATTGCTTCGGACAACTCGTCTGTCTTCCGCCGGCGCTGCAGTGCCTGGCCCACCTTCGCAAACACCTCTTCAGCAAGGCTTTCAGCCTCTCTTACACTAAGTCCCAAGTCGTCTTGCTCATTCTTCCGTTTCACCATATTGCAAATGTCACTGTAATCTGGGAAGATTTTCTTGTTAACCAGTCTCTCCACTTGAGCATTGATTGCACGGTAAGGAGTTCCAGTGAACTTGAACTTTCGGTCTCGCAGACGTCCCGTGTCAGGGCGCCTGCCTTCCAGCTGGCACATTTTCAGCCACACTTCCCACGCCCTTTTCATCAGCTTGTCTTCCTTGATGTAAGGGCTAGCATCATCGTCCTCGTCAGGATCAAACTCTGCTTGATGCAGCTTCTTAATGTGCTTGATTAACCAAACAAGATAATCGCCCAGCTTGTCAATGTTCTTGCAGACCCGAGGTGAAGGGCCATTTTTTTCCTGCAGAAGGCCCTTCTTGAGCAGTCGGTGCCTGGTAATATTTTCCTTCCCCACCTGTGTGCTGTTTCCACTTGTACCAGGTTGCTCTCCCAGTGCACCTGGGGCAGCATTTGGTGCTTGTGGGGGAGCTGCTAAAGAAACAAGAGACCGTTCATCTGAAGTGCTTTGGTGCTCTTCTTCCGGTTTGAGTGCTACATAGAGAGTCTCGTCCTTCTCCTTTGGCCTTCGCTCACGATGGGCCCTCAGTTCGTCTGCAAGTCCCTTGAGGTGCAAATATGCTGCTGACCTGTTGCTAACTTTGTTTGTCATTTCAGTCAGAGTATGTTGAAACCCTTTAGAGGCCAAGTAGTGCAGATTCGTCTGGTTCACCAATAAATGGAGTCGATCCAGAATGAATTTGACGTCCTTTCTCCTAACGTGTGGTAAGCACGCATCCAAAAACTTTGTGACAATCCTATTGGACTCTTCAGTTATTTCTTTCAGCTTAGGTGACACCTTGTATTCAGCCCTGTTGAACGTGTTGTCCTTATCCTTAGGCACCGGCTGTATAAGCGTTTTAAATTCCTTCAAGCGGCTCTTGATGGGTTCATCCCATTCCATTGGTTGCGGTAGCTCCTCGTCGTCGGATATCGTGATCACTTCGACTCCTTCGCTTTTGGCGTCAACCTCCGCTGGTCTGAATTCAGTCATGGCTACGCACAGCCATAAGCTTCAACGACACCAACGGACTCTTGAAGGACCGGTTACAAAAAATCCACCAGCAACGTCTGGTTCCCTGGTGACAGTGTAACAGTAGCAGCACTGCTTGGATTGTGGCGGGTGGGTGACACAAATTTCACAGAATCCTACACCGGGGGTGGTCCTTCGCTGCTGTCACGTGCCCCTACGTCATGGATGGGTGGATGGATGGATAAGGCTGAACCCATGGCTGAACCCTTCGAATCGGGCGGCGGCGCCACAGGCCGCCTAGCCGTGAATAGTAATATCTAGTGTGGACCTATTCTTGCCTTCCTTTCAGCCACCAATCAGCTAACCTTCGTTTGGTTATTTCTACCCTTTTAAAGTCTATTTTCCCTTCATTATCCTTAAACCCCAATGCTTTGGCTAAATCTGGCCACTTTACAGGAAATTATTAAGTGTTCAGGCGTTTCCTCATCCTCCCCACACACCCTTGGACGAGTGCGCCCCGAGCGGCCGGTCGGTCGGCGGCGGCGGTGAGTGTCGTCTGCTTCTATGCTTCGTGCTGTCGAGTTGCCTTTCTGCTTTTTATTCGTTTTTTTTTTTTTTAGCTAGTTTTGAAACCAAAGGGAATTAAAAGAAGCGCTTCTAAACACTATCTCCGCAACAGTGCAGCGGAGGCGAGCAACTAAATGCCCGAGGCGCTTGCTGCTCAAAAGCTCCAACGACCACATAAAACCCAAGACCGGCTGGTGGTTTTCTTTTACTGTATTTTATTTTATTTAGCAACAAATACGTGCGCAAAATAGTATGAATTATTTATATAGTCCATTGGCTAATTTAGGCTCTTTAATGAAAAGTATGCATTTGCATGTACAGTTGTGCCTCGTTAATACGACCCCCGTTAATATGGACGACTCGAATTATAGACAGTTTTTTCGGGGACCAAACTTTTTCAACGCATTTACGTTTGCTAATATGGAAACTCGCTGTCCGGACAATGGGCAAGGAGAAAACGCACAGATACCATTAGGGTTCATGCATTTTTGTCGCGTTAATATGGACAGTCATGAAGACCAAAATCAATAAATCCATCCCGCCAACCTGCCCCCTCTGCCAAGCCCCTAAAGCGACACTGACCCATATCCTACTAACCTGCCCGGCGCCTCCTCCCCCCGGCAGATCAGTGCCACTCCGGACTTTGGAAGACTGGGAGACCACACTACGCTCTATAAGGACCCGGCGAAGCAAAAGATCGTAGTGATCGCCGGGCTGCCGACGTCATGGACAGATTGAATATGAACGTTTGAGTGCGGTGGGGTCGTGCGGGGACCCAGGGGGCCAGGGGGCCACGAATACCCTTGCGAAAATAAATGTTTTGTCCTCCTCCTCCTCCTCCTCCTCCTCCGCGTTACGCTGCTTCAAAGACAATTTGACTTCTAGATTTTGATGACAGGCATCAATTGAACGTAGTGACAATGACTAATTAATTGCCCTTTTCGCTTGTGGTTTCATATGTTACACTGCGAAGTTGCGCAGTCGATGTGCGTTACGATTTCTTGTATTGCATGAATTCTCTTGAACAAAACTCTAACAGCCGCTTGAGCCTTGTCGAAAGTTGGTTTCAGCAACTTTCAGCCGACAGAATTGTTATATGTAGCAGGGGTTCGTGGGAGATGAAAAGTAAAAGCCAAGTAATTTAATAATGAAATGACATCGAGAACAACATGCAATTGCATCAAAATATTTTAATTGCATCGCATTTGAAGCATAACGGCGACTCGGATAATGTTCTTGTAGCTCCTAATGCCAACTTCGCTGGCCTACGTATGCTCTAAAGCAGACCTTATCCTTAGTGCTTTTATTATTATTATTTTTTTGTAATGTTTCTCTCAGAAAAAAAATCCAATTCGTTATTATGAACGACTTGCTTCATGTCAAGTCTTGTTCGGAGATCAAGGTGTCCGTATTAACGAGGCACGACTGTACTTATGCTACACATGCAGACCTGAACAAAGTAAGTTTCATGCAGAACATTTTCTCCTATGAATAATATTTTAGGAGTGACATATATCGCGAAAACGAAATCATCACGGATTTTCACAGAGCGTTTAAAAACCGATGTTTACACGTCCTTTCCAAATTATTGCAGAAAAAAAGGGCCTGCAACAAAATCTTGTTCTGTGTAATTAAGGGATTTTTGGTTACTGGTGCAGGTAACAGTATTAAGCAATTTTCATGACCCTGTCCACTCGCAATACATAGAAACAATAATAGATAAACAAAAAAAAATGAGAAAAAAAACACCGTAAAATAAGCGAATACATCCTTGATTTTCTGAATGTTGAGAAATTTGTACAGGGAACCAAATTAAAATGAAACGCAATGATCAAGCAAACATTATTAGATTGTAAACTACTGAACGCCACGGCAGCGCCACGATTGAATGTATTGCGCTCAGTCAGAGCCCATCAAAACGGAACGAAAGACTAAGGTGACAAAAACCAATCAACCAATTAAACAAAACAAACCGTCTTGGTGGACTGTGAGTGAAATATGAATACTTCACAACTCGCCGAAATTTCTGCTTTACTGACTGCTACATGTGTTGCCTATAAACCTATATTATATAACATTTATATTTAGCGTCTGGCGGTGATTACAGGTTCTGTTCGAGAAATTTGTCGTAATTTGCTAGCATTGCCTCATTTATTGCATATCGCTCAATTTACATGGTAACTCTGCTTAAGCAGAGTGGCTTGTTAGGTGAGTTGGTTGAACCTCATCTTAAAACAGCGCTAGAACGCGGACAGAGTATGGACAGAGTGAAGCAGTTGTGCATAGGATTCCGCTGACATGCGGAAAGACATACGTTGGTCGAACGGGACGCTGTTTAAATGGTAGGGTCCGTGAGCACGAGAAAAATAAAGTTTAGAGCCGTCGCTTAATAGCACATCCAGATATCAATTTGCAGAACCTCCTCCTTCTTTGTGTGCTGAGCTGGATGCTGTCCAAGAGGCTTTTCGCTCTCATCTCCGTCATGACCTTACTACGTACAGCCAAAATTGTCATCCGCACCGACGCCCTACAAGCAATATGTCTGCTCCGACGCGTCAGTCGCAGTCCAGAAATCTGCCAGAATATACATCGTATGGCGGCTCGAATCTCGCAAACCATTCGAATTGAGTGGGTCCCACGTGACATACTCAGTTCGCAAACCTGTGCAGATTCTGCAACCCGCTAGGCGACTCTACCTTCATCACTGACACGCTTCCTCTCTATGGATGATGCCACTCTGCTTCTCACAAGAAAGGAGCACCTCCGGCGGAGCACACGAGGTCTTGTCCCACCGTGTGCGGTAACCCTCCCCAGCGATCTTACCTGCGCTGAGGAGGTTGTGCTACGTAGGATCCGGGTCGGCGTTGCCCTCACACCTGCTGTGACACTAACATGGCCTCAATATCGATATTTATATCAACGTCCAGGATGTCCTGTCTGCAAGTCAGAAGATCACGAGGTAGATATTCACCACTTGTCGTGGGTCTGCCCGGCACTGAAGCCGACGAGAATTCGGCACATGACGGCAGTGGGCCTTTCGCCGAACAACTCATCTTCATACATTGCATGGACGCAAGGGCCTTATGATCGCTAACACCCAACCTTTTTTCTTTCATTTAATATCCCCTTAATATTTTTACATATTCCATTATGCCCTGAGGCAATAAACAACTTTATTAAAAAAAAAAAAGGCGGGGGGGGGGGGGGGGGATTTTCTTGATGATTGTCAGGACTGCCAGTGTGAACCGTGCTTCCAAAGGACGGAAGTAACAGGGTGAAGCCGAGACCACATAGTAAGAGAAATTATTGAGGCAGTAAAAATAGCAGATTCTGCGTAAGCAGCACTTCCCTAACACTTCAAGCGAATGAAAGGGCTTTTTAGAAGGGAGAGGGTGACGTATCAGGACATGTGACAGGACTGTTTATCTGCCGCTTCCTATAAAAAGAAATGCTTCATGGATAAAAATTCATTTGTCAGTTGAGCGCAATATATGTTTGTCTCTTTATATCTGTCTGTGTTCGAGCGCGGTTTTACAATAACTCGGATTGCCAGAAAACACCACAGCTGAACCGCCGGCATATGCATTGCCATACCGTAAAAACATTTATGGAGATGATTTACTCAAAACAACATAGTAATGACTTTATTTATGGGATGTTGGGGCAATCAGCGTGAGCTGCTGATAAATGTTTGACGCAATATTTAAAAGTACATTACGTGAGCTTTCTTGGAGCGCTTCAATTAAATAAATTTGATGCGGCATTGTTTTGTTTCTTGAATTAGCAATGCATTGTTCTGCTCGTGTGGCGGAAAGAACAGAATTAACCCGTTAAACATGCAAACTGTTTCCGTTGTACGTAAAAATGTCGTTTTTACATAATTTGTGTGACGGCTGGACTTGACGATTTCTTCGACCTGAAACCATGCTAACATAATATTTTAATGGAGGAGGCAGGAATTGACGAAAAAAAAATATAACAACGGGTGCACAACCAGCGCCGCAAGATAGATGCATGGTTGGTTTCATCTCGGTAAGTTGAACTAGTGGTGTCTAATTGGTCGAGACGTCCTTGTGCCCCGTCAGGAGTTCACGCAAAAAGAACAGAATAAGAACAAAGGACATTGGAACCGTTAATTGGCGTACTCGGCGGAGAAAGATTAGTTGCAGGCTGTTACAAAAAGTCCGAGCTTGAGCTTTGCTCTACTCTTGCGCTCCGCTGGAGCAGCCACCGCCGCGAACAGCGCGCGCAATCGTCGTGTGACGTAGAGGCACGTGACAGCAGCGAGGGACCGCCCACGGTGCAGGATGGTGTGAAATTTGTATCTCCCCAAAACCAGAGCCGCCAGAGCACAAGCAATGTCAATGTCTGCTTATGGTATGAAACATAGAGCTAATATGTGTATTAGCTCTATGGTGTGAAATGGGCTCACTCAACAAGAGAGCTTGTGTATTGTGAGTTTGTGTATTAGCTTATTAGCTTATGTGTATTAGCACGTGAAACATACACCAATATCCAAAAACTCTGCCCAAAACCAACGTTACTAGAAAACGGCACATCTCGACGTTGCCAACGCGGGCTTGCGGAAGCGCACCAAAGTTAGACGATCATTCCTGATTAGACCGACTGCCTATGACCGCTCTGACTAGGGCCAAGCCCTGCCAGAACAGTGCATGCAGCAGGCGCTTTTGCTGTCATGAGATGCAGTTGAAGTTATTTTCACAGCTATCTCCGTAACACTATATAACACCTAGACATTGTTCCTGAAGGTTGTTCTAGAACACTCACAAGGGGAAGGAAACGCGCTTTATTTGTCACACTTCTCGATGACACGTATCTGACCCGCACCATAAAAGTAGTAAAGGAATTCACGAGGGAAATGTGGAGGGCTGGGGAATAATTCAACCACCTGGGGATTCTCTCATCTAAGCGCAGATGCCGCGCGGTCGGGTTCTAACTGGGAAATTTCGGCAGTGATCGTTTAAGCAGTTTACTGAGGCCGATGGTGGTACGCAACACTTGCGCAACACGCAACTGCACGCAACGCAACCATGTGGGTTGTAAGATGCAAATAGATGGCATAAGCTACCAGTCGCTTCTAGCATCTCTCTATGGGTTTCAAAGCTCACTGCAAGTAAATGCAAGCACAATGCAAGCAATCACGCGTGCTTTGAACTAGCAACGAAGTTCTGCCAGGCTGGCAATGGAAGTAACTCGAGCTTCAGAACAAGAAGTCGGTTCTTGGTTTGCCGATATTCGTGGAGAAATATCCTTGGATGCGGAATCGGCACAAGCTGCTGAGAGCAAGCAAAGCGCGTAAGTTTACCACGATGCGCTGGCTTACTGCAACATCGCGCTTCAAGCCGCTGTATTGTTATTTTACATTGAACGCCTAGAATCATGACAGAAGGCGTTAAAATACGGAGATGTTTTAAATCGGCAATGGTAAATCTTCCACGCGGCACAAGAATGTTCCTTCGACTCGTTAGTTTTGTTTGCAAAGGCGCGCTACACTTGGGATCACCGTGCTCGGGACGAAGGGTCACGTCTTCGTAATTTGGCGCCAAATCTGAAAACCTTTTTTTTCCTTGGCCGCTGTTGGCCTCTGTAGGTATGGTGGATATGACATACCTACGAGGGGATCGGGCTGTGCATTTCAAGGAAAATCACGTAACATTATCAGGAAAAGAAGGGCATCAAGCATAAATGGGGGACAGTGGACTTTCGAAGAACAGAAATAAAGATGTATAGAACTATAAACACCCTTAAGAACTGAACCTGCTCTCGCAATAATGCAGTTTTGGAGGAATCCATAAACCCTTGCAGCTCCCATTTTTGTTTTAATCATGGAGGATTTTTTTTTTTTCCATTCTTCAGGTGCGTACGAAAAGCTTCCAAGGCCATCACTACGACTTCATGCATTGATGATGTTCTCAATAGAAAGTTACGGAAAAAAAGGAAGCCTGCTCAGCTCACTGGACACGGTAAGAGCAGCAAAGTGGTGCAAAAAAAAAAAAAAAAATCTGTTTGTGCATGACGATTGCTCATAAAGCTTCATAATATACCACAAGAACATTGCCATAGTAGTGCTAATATGTCTCTCTAGGCATTACCTTACTACGGATTATACTGCTGGTATTTTCAAAAGCTTTATTCTTCCACAAATGTTCGTGGAAATCTGGCCAAATTACATTCTCTTTGAAAGAGCTGCAAACCTCTGCCAGTTTTCTGCTAACATGAGTGAAAAAGAATTATTTAACCATACTATAGGAACTTTCAACGAAAAGTTTATTACGATTTGAAGTGGAGTCCAAGCACGGAATGTTTGCAAGTAAGCCAGTGTTCCAACGCGATAGTTTTTGTGTTGTATGCAGGGCGTAACACATCCACTCTCATGGGTCAGCGTTGGGTGGCATCATTTCTTCGTCCTGTGTGGCCATCAATCAGTATGGTCGCACAAAGTGGGACAGGTTGTGAGCTCCTTTTTCTAGGCCTTGCAATAAAATCGGTCTCATGGCCACATCATAACCGAGTATTTGTGGCCGCACAGCATCAGTAAATGACGTGATTCAATAGCGACCCTACTGCAGTAAATGTTTCAAACATTTTGAAGCGACTCAGGTTAAGAGAGACACCATAGTTGTGGGCTCGATTAATTTTGACCACCTGGTATGTTTAACATGCGGCAGCACCAACAGCTGGTATTTACAACTGCGGTCAGTTTGCTGTGGGACCTCAAGTGGCTCAGTTGATTGGCTCTCCATGGCCGAGCTAGCAAGGTATATGTAGATAAGCACACACCTTCATGATCAAGGTATTTTTTTTAACCTTTAATAATTTTGAGAACATATGATACCTTCAGTAAATTAAGAATGCCAACTACCATTTTTATGTTTGAATGAAATCTTCAGCGGTTCTAAGAGTTTGTGTGATCAGGAAATCGTACTACTCAACACTGCATAGCAATCTGTTTGCATCACACAAGGAATGTAACATATTTCACTACACGCACTCTCTTAAACCACATTGTGATCTCCTTTGTTTACCTTGCATGATCAATCACACAGGAAGGCCTGAAGCTGGAGACGAGCTGGACGATGAAAGCAAGATAGAAGCTATCAAGAAGCCTGCATCGTCATTTTCCAAAGCTACAGCACCTGCTCAAACACAAGTTCTGTCAAAATCTGCTAGGAAGCGGCTAAAAAAGAAACAGAAGAAAAATGCAAGAAATGTTTGAGAATGCATTATTATTCTGGTTTTGTCTTTGCTTGAGGAGAGAGGGAGCCTGTTTACAGCTCCTCTGCAGTGGGGAAACTGAGGGCAACAGAAATGGAGAGCAGGAAATAAGCAAAGCACAGTGGCACTGTTGCTAACTTGTCCAATCCTCGCTGCCTGACACAAAATTGTAGGCCAGAGGTATGCAATACTGAAGTAGGACACTCAGATGCAAGAGCACAAACTGAAAATTGGTTCTGGAGTAAAGGAGGGTACTGTAACCGTCTTGCACCTTGGTGGACACCTGTATTGTGTGGTGAGGCAAGAGGAAAATGGGAGTGAAATAAAGAGGAGCTAAAGCACTAGGCTTTTGTTGCGGAACCAACACTGACAGCCAAAGCGAGACCTCTGGTGGCTGCAACTACGCCTCTTCACAAAAAAAAATCTGCCTGCCACGCAATTTGAATTCATGTTACCCCTATGCCACGGGCAGGAGCTGCCAACTCTCATCGCTCCTTTCATATGAGATGGCGATATCAGAATTAGCCTGCCAGAACCGTTTGCATTCTCGTTACCCCTATGACATGCAGGCACATCCATATGGCTTGGTTGAAGCATGACTATTTGTGGGCTGGTAGCTTACACTCTTACGTCATACCCTTAAAGGCTGAGCTTAAGTGTCTCCAGTAATGTAGCACCTTACACTTATACGGCATGATAGGGGAATAATGTAACAGGCAAAAGAAGCTCCCGCTGTCGTTTTCGTAATTCAACTAGGGTTAACCAGAGATTGCACATCACTTGAAATGCTGCCACCACAGTCCTGGACCCTCCACTACAGTAGCCTACTGCAGCTGGTCAAGAGCAAAATGAATTAATGCTATTTACACAAAGTAGGTATAGCACAAAAAAAAAAAAAAAAAAAAAAAAAACTTTATTGGCTATGTGGGAAATTCATTACAATAGTGCTTATGGAAGCCAAGGCAGCAGGGCAGAATTAGTTTGCAGTTCCTTTTTTTTTTCTTTTGCACAATGGAAGTTGCCATATGAACACAAGATAAAAGTGACAATGGAACAGTGTGTAACAGAGGAATGCCTAAAATACAATGGTCAGCACAATGTCCATCAAGCAGGCAGTCTTGTCTCATTGGCTGGCTTCCAAACTGAAACCTGTTTCGAGCACATTTCTGTACAAATGGCCAAGTCACGCAGCGGCAGTCTTTGTCAACGACCACCGTCACGGCGGCAGGAATCAAGCTATAACAGAGGTCGGAACAGTAGCACACATTTTCTAGACTGTTGGAGAATAAATACAGAGGACCTCTGCCAGCTGCTTTCAAGAATATGAGACGACGGTATGGCTGGCTTCCTTCATTGCCTGTACCTCGCTTAGACACTGGACATCGTCTTAGGGCCACACGCATGAGAAAACAAACATCATGAGGAGCGATGCCTGGTTACAAGCAATTGCTCATGTAATTACAACGGTTATTAAAAACCCACCCAACAAAGTATTCCTGCATGCTGGCCCATTAAAAAATACAAACAGGTATCGGGGCACAGGTCAGAAGTTCCTCGGGGGACATAACTGTATGTACAAAAGAAAGGTGTGCCATTCACTGCAGGCAATAGCACAACAAAAGGCAAAGAAAAAAAAAAAAAAAGCAAATCTTAAATACAATGTGCCAATGCCGCAATGGTAGCAGTATGATGAATGTCACTTGGCCTTTGCTGTAAACGTGGTGTGATCACCTAGCACAATCTCTTCCTACCACACAAACACATGCGCACACACACGCACACACACACACAAAAAAAAAATAAAAAAAGAGTTCACACCCATCTCGTAACCCGTCTAGCGTGCCTGCAAGTTCAGTCTTTGGTAGCCTGAGAGACCTGCGCACTCTCCCTCCTGGTTCTTTGTGTTCAAAGCACACGAGCGTTCTATAAAAACAAAATCTCCTCCTTTTCCACACACATTGCTTTGCTGTTGCTCTATATGGCACAGCTAGAAATGACCACCTTGCCTCTCACCCATGCTCTCTCCACATCTGAGAAGTGAGAGAAGAACAGCAAAGGTGGGGAAACAGAACAAACACAGTGCCACATCACTTTCGCAAACACTCGGCTCTTGTGACAAGGCTCGGCAAATGTGCTTGGGCTGGCAACAACCAACATCTCGAGTTGCTTCTCGTTCAGGCCACACACTCGCACTACATTCCACAGTAGGGAGACTACTACTGCCATCTAGAGTGCCGGTAAACAGAGCTCATTCTGGCAGTGTATACACTCGGCAAGAAAGCCAAACGTGTTGCAGCACCGCACCACAAAAACACTGGCATCCCCTCCCTCCCCAAAAGAAGCCTTCAAACAGCAAATACATAACATATAGAAAAAAAAAAAATACAACACAAATGTTTGCACCAGTTTTTATTCCAAACCTGCAATTTGTATCTGTTACCACCAGCCAACCTTCTCTCGGTGCATCAAACAGTAAAGAGCTAACTTTTATGCCACCCACATTTGCTGAACTGCAGTCCCGCGTTTCCACCCCCTAGTTCTTCCTGTTTGCCCGTTACAAGCCGAACGGAGCAGCACACATCAATAGCATGGATGGAACACTCCCCAACAGGCATCTGTCAGAGGAAAAGTCAGGTAGACAGATATTACAGAGGTGCCAACTGAAAGAAAAAAAGGGGGCAGGAAAAAAAAACAAACAACAACGAAGCAGTCCTTGAAGCATTGTTAGGAGGCATCATCGTTCCCGAGAACCAGGAGGGATCCACCACTGCCTCTTCTGCCAGGTGGGGGCCTGGACGTTGTGTCGTCCGAGGTGGAAGTAGGTGTGGAGTCTGTGCCCATGCAACCGCCGGCCAGTCTTTCAATGTCGTCCAGGCTCAAGCTAGCCGCACACTGTGAGAAGTCCTGCAATAGAATTGGATTTGGAAGCTCGAAACTTTGCAGCAAGGCAAGGTCACATGTCACCACACCACATATCCTGCGCAAGCACACATTCTTGTAACGATGGTTTAGAGAGCTTATCCAACAGCTTCTGATTTAGCAGTGACACCTTTTGGGCTGCATTCAGATACTTCTGAGAAAGGAAGTTGGAGCATCGCACTGTGGAGAGGTTGGAATCCATAATGACGCTCGCAATGATACCAATCGCCTCACTTTACCGCACTGGCTATACTAGCTGTGCAAGAAGCACTACACACCCATTAAAGCAGCGCCAGAAATGCAGGTGCACATAACCCAAGCGTTCATTACGAGGGAGTACGGCAACATGTTGACCGTGGGAGGCATGCGTTTCACTGTGGTCTTGGAGGTGCCTGCCAGCATCACCTCCTTCACGTCACATATGTGCCCTGCTTCCAGAAAGTACGTGTACGCCTCTCTTAAACTAAAAATGCAGAATTCAGTTCTCAAAAACAAGCAGTTCTCAAACTTGTTTTGCCTTGAGGAACCCCAGCACCTAGTGTTATGTGACAGGGAACCCCACTTCCCCATCTCAATCAAGTGATGTTGCTTCTGCATGAAATTTTAATGTCAATTAGTTTACTTCTTGGAAGCATTTTCCCCATTGTTTTTGGCAATAAGATTTTTATCAAATACCCATCTCTCACTTAAGCTCAAACCTATAACTTTTTTCTTACCCCGCCCTTAAAGCATCCTTAGTTGGCTATCTATTACATCGTGGAATGATTTCGGAGCTATTCAAGTAGCCCATGGACACGCTACACCATCTGGCATGCAGTCAGACTAGTGAAGCTTAGTTTTCAATGTAGGTTTATTCTCTTGCAGAGCCCTTTTTTCTTTTTTAATGTGGACCCACTCAGGGCAGCAACAAGCCTTAACATGCTGCTCTTACTGAAAGAATTCGAATATGACAGCGATGACGATGAAACCCAGGCTGGCACTTAGGCGTCTGCAGCGGTTAATTTCGTTTTCATTGTTCAGCTTCATTTTATATGAATACTGTTATTATTTTACAAAGAACACCATTCAACCTAGAATTTCCATGCTTTTTTGTTGTTATCTTACACAGTGGCCAACAAGAGGCCAAAGGTATTGCAGTAGTAATAGTAGTAAACCATATTCCAGAAAAATTTGTTTTTCTTTGCAGGTACACGTGCGCGCACAAAAAAAAAGCTACTGAAACCTATAAAAGGTAAATGGTCATATTCCCCACGGTAGGGAAAGAGCTAAATACAAAAGAACATAGAACACTATAATCACATGACAACGTTCATCTCATTCATGTGCTCGGCCAACGCTGGCGGCTCGACCAGCTGGGGCATAGAATCACGTGACGGACTGTCCGACTTTCATTGGTTATCTGCCGCTGCCTGCTACGGCGACAATGCAGTGAAGGCACACTTTTTCTATTTGGCACATACTAGTTTTCCAGAGTAAATGGGATTGTAGACGGCAAACTTCGCCCCAGTGCCCCCGACATTATTCCGATTCCTAGAAAATAGCTCAATGAGGCTCGCACTGTTCGGCCAACTCGGCTGTACAGCCTACGTCTTCAACTGCCAAACACAAGCCTAATATGCGTCGTGCACCGTGGCCCCCTCAATACATTTTCACCAGCGTTTTAGATTCCTATAGCAACGCAGAAACTTAGCAAGCTGCCAGGTTCACTGGGGGGCATGCCGCTCCTGTGAAAACATAAAAAAAGCCAGCAGTGCACACCATCACAAAATGCCAGCTTCTGCGCTGGGGACGATGCCTATGCCGGCGGCGCGAAACTTAAGGAGCTAGGAAAAGGAAAGGAGGTGAGGGGCAAACCCTGCGGGAGCTCGTGGAACCCACAAAAGCAGCTTGTAGAAAACGAGTTCCGAGGAACGCAGTCTGAGACTCCAGTTCCAAACTATGCAATGCTGGTGCTCACAAGCTCTTGTGATGCCTTCTGTTCCATGCTATGCTGCCTAGTGTGTGCTGCACCAGTGTGATCATGCAGTACCTTCACTGTTGCTTGCGGGGGGGCACTGGCTTCTAGCAAATGCCTGCTGTCTATAGTCGGGCAATGTGGCTGCCTACCGTGCCTCCTGATGAGCCCTACAAATGCAGCTGTAAAGCTCATCCTCTTAGCTACCTCTAACAAGAATGCAATCAATGCTACTTAAACTTTGTTTTTTCTAGCTACTCAAGTATGCAGCTGCCTTCCTTCTTTGACAGCAAGGTTCAGGTATGCAACAGCTTGTAGCTGCAAGCAGGAGACCACGCATGGACATTCACAACATAGGCAGCATTAACAATGACCCTGGAAATGCCCTGAGCACAATCTATTCTGAGCATGGCAATATATAAGCGGGAAAGCTGCTAATTAGGCAAAAAGACAACAATAATACCTCAACAAGATTTTTTTCTTTTTGCTTGAGCGTCATTTCACACAAGAAAACACATCCCAAATGGAACAGCCTTTATCATAGGTTTGCTTCAATGACTTCTATAGGGCTCTAGGTTTCGGTGGAGAGCACTTTGAATTTCCCAAGCACAAATACTAAAGCGTGCCTCAACCTTGTCACCTTCAACATCTGTCAGGGCGAGAGGGATGCAAGGTAAGAGACATGGTACTCTTCAGCACCTTTTGAACATCAAAGTTCCTTGAGGTTAACAAGATTTAAAATACCAAAATTTAAAACACCTTGTCTAAACTAACAGCCTGCCTGCCCTTACACATCATGTCTAAAATGCAGACGCTAGAAGAAAGAGAGCACACGGGTCTGCATACAAAGGAAAACAACGTGAACAGTCTGATGCCTACGGATCCACAGTAAATATTCCTCGCTTAACAAATGACCTACAGATCTATTTCTTGAGCTTTACATATTGCTGCAGGAGGTCAGCACCGAAATCAAGACTGTCCAGAGCATTTTATAGAATTTGAGTGTTTGAACAAAGTAACGTAAACCATGTGACTACTCTCTTGGGACGAGACCTGCGAAAGGGCGAAAGGCACGGAGGAGCTAACAAAGGCAGCCGGCGGCACGAAGACCAGTCAACCCATACGGAGGGAAAAAGGAGGCGCAACAATGGAGAGAAGGGCTTAAGGTGAAGGCGAACAGGAGAGCGGGAAAGTGCAATTGCAGGCAGCGGACAAGACGGGTGAAAGGAAGACGAGCAGGGCAGAAGACGGGCTGCATCACGACCCGGGAGCCCGGGGTCTAGCCAGCATTAAAGTTTGGTCCCTCTCATCTCGCCACCACGCCTGGCAGCTCATCTCATCGCCAGCTGAATGAAGGCCACAGCGGCAGAATTCGGCAATCCACCACCTGGCCGTGACGAAAGCCCAGCCCTTCTTCGAAGCCTGTGCCGCACCACGCCAACATAGCCCAGTGACAGCGAGCCGTAAGCAAAGCTGAGCCAGCTGCTTCAATTAAAGATGTTTAAAACTATATCCAGAGTCAGTGCTTCATCTCCTCATGCCCAGTGTGGACCCAGTAACCCGAGTCGTCACATACTGTATAACATATGATAGCCTGGCAATAACTTAGTCTGATAATAAAGCAGCTTAATTTGTAACAAGGTTCCTTTTAGGTTCACTCAATTCATACTTTTTGTCTTGCTCCAATGCTCCAGACGCGCACAAGACCAGCAACCAAGCAATGCAGGAGACCCGTCACTGCATGTTTCATTTCTCAATTTTTGCTATACAGGCCGGAATACTCTACCCTCGATTTCGTCTGTGCACATAGTTCTCACGGTGCGGCAAAAATGTGTGCCCATCTCAAGCTGCTCATTGCTTGCGTGGTAAAGCCATCCTTACATAGATGCGGTTGCTTGTAAGAAGGCTCCATTGCTATTGCATTGCACCTGTGGAGGAGGCCACCGAAGGTCGCTGACAGTTGTGCTCTGATATTTCTATCTGGTTAGGGCGCTTGAATACTGTACTCAAGGATGCGGGACCGAATCCCGGCCGCAGCGGCCAGTTTTCAATGCAGGTGAAAAGCAAGGTGCCTGTGTGCTGTGCGATTCCAGTGCACGTTAAGAAACCACAGGTGGTTGAAATTTCCGGAGCGCTCCACTACGGCATCTCTCATAGCCTGAGTCGCTTTGTGACGTTAAACCCACAAACCAAACTAATCTGATATTCTTGGTCGTTAGCAGGCACTACACCATGGCGGAAAGTGAAAAACTCCCACTTTCATGCAGTTTTCATTCAACTGCAGACGACCACTGCCTATTTTTTCAAACAATTTTACTGCTATTCAATGATTCAACCAGTAAATTATCTTTACTTTGTTGGTCAAGTAAAGATATTGCTGCTTTACATCTTTATGTTATGCTGTGCATCTTTGTAACGATTGCATAAAAAGAAAAAGTTCCCGAATACTCAGTTCAGTTCAGTCGTGTCCGACTCTTCGTGACCCTATGGACCATATCACGCCTCTCACTATCTTCCTAACATCACATAACTTCATCTGCAGCGCCTCGAAGATGCCATCTAACCATCGCGTTCGCTGCCTACCGCTTCTCCGGTGTGACCCTCAACCTTTCCCAACATCAAATCTTTCTCCAGCGACACCTCTCTTCTCATCAGATGACCAAAGTAGCTGAGCTTTAACTTTAGAATTTGACCCTCCAATGAGCAGTCAGGGTTTATAGTCGACAATATCGACTGATTTGATCTTTGGCAGTCCAAGGAACTCTCAAGAGTCTCCGCCAGCACCACAATTCAAACGCGTCAATTCTTTGGCGCTCAGCCTTCTTCACAGTCCAACTCCCGTATCCATACATCACATCTGGAAATACCATAGCACGAGTTATATGGATCTTGGTTGGCAGTCTAATGCCTCTGCTCTTTATTAGGCGGTCAAGGCTAGCCATGGCTCTTTCCCAGAAGCAGGCGTCTCCTAATTTCATGGCTGCAGTCTCCTTCCGGGGTAATCTTGGAGCCCAAGAACAGAAAATCTGTCACAGCTTCCACTTCTTGTCCCTTAATGCTCCAGGACTTAATAGGGCAAGACGCCATGATCTTTGTCTTTTTAATGTTCAGTTTAAGCCCAAACTTCTCACTCTTTTCTTGTACGCGCATCAGAAGTCTCTTGAGTTCCACTTCACTTTATGCCATTGAAGTGGTATCATCCACATATCTAAGGTTGTTGATACGTTTCCCAGCAATCTTCACTCCAGCTGAAGACTCGTCCAGGTCGGCCTTCCTCATGATGCACTCAGCATATACGTTAAATAGGCAGGGCGACAGTATGCAGCCTTGTCTCACTCGTTTCACAATCGGAACCAATCAGTAAGACCATGCCCAGTTCTGACTGTGGCCTCTTGCCCTTCATACAGGTTCCTGAGGAGACAGATGAGGTGAATTGGAACTCCCATCTCTTGGAGAGCTTGCCATAATCTGCTGTGATCTACGCAGTCAAACGCTTTCACATAATCAATAAAGCAGAAGTAGATGGGTTTCTGAACTCTCTTGCTTTTTCCATGATCCAGCGAAGGTTGGCAACCTGGTCTCTAGTTCCCCTGCCCTTGCGAAACCCAGCTTGCATTTCCGGAAGCTCCTGATCCACATACTGCTGCAGCCTACCTTGGACGATTTTCAACATCACCTTGCTAGCATGCGAAATAAGCGCGATCGTGTGGTAGTTGGAACAATCTTTGGCACTGCTTCTCTTTGGAATGGGGATGTAAACTGACCTTCTCCAATCCTGCGGCCACTGCAGGGTTGTCCAAATTTGCTGACATAATGTATACAGAACGTTAACAGCGTCATGGTTGAGGTTTTGAAGTAACTCAGCTGGAATGCCATCTATTCCGCTAGCTTTGTTCTTAGCAAGGCTGGCTAAGGCCCATTCAACTTCACTCTTCAGGATGCCCGGCTTGAGATCAGCAATCACAACCGTCTTATGTTGGGTTTTCACATCTCAGTCCTTCTTGTACAGTTCTTCTGTGTATTCCTGCCACCTATTCTTTATCTATGAGGCTTCAGTGAGGTCCCTGCCTCGTTTGTCCTTTATCACACCCAGCTTAGCTCGGAGGCTTCCTTTGATATCTTTGATTGTCTTATACATAGCTCTTGTGTTCCTCAATTGGCTGTTGTCCTCAACTGCTTGGCACCGTATGTTCAGGAAGGCATTGTTATCTCTCCTTGCTTTTTTCTGAAAATCCGCATTGAGAACCTTGTATCTTTCTCTTTCCCCATAACTTTTGCCATCCTCCTTTCCTCAGCTAGTTGCAAAGCCTCTTCAGATAACCAGTTTGCTTTCTTGCATTTCTTTTGCTCTGGAACTTCTTGTATTATATCACGAACATCAGTCCACATCTCTTCAGGCTCTCTGTCTTTTAGATCTAACTCTTAAAATCAATTCCTCACTTCCACAGCATATTCTATTCCAAGGTGCTCCAAAAATGGCTACAAATTGCGTTTTGCAGTAGCATCATTGCTCAAGCTTTCTTCTAGCTGCCAGAACAAGTAATATCAAGTTTCAGTCCATTACAAAGGTCATTACATGCACTAAACCATGTTCAACTGCTTTGACAGCACTGTACTGTAACCAACTGCTCCGGCAGCAATCAACATACAAGAACTGGATGTTCTTGCCACTCCAAACAGTCAGTGTCCTGCTTCCCAACAAAGTTCAGCCATATCAGAACTATATCACAAAATATACCGCCATATAATATACAAAACAGAATAGTGTGCTCATTTCACATGTGTCAATATGTTTCTACACAAGATTGCTTCAACGTCAGCAATTTTTTTTTTTTTTTTTTTGGATCTGCATTTTGTGGAAACAGTGCCTTCATTTTATGCGCCACTGAGCAGACTGAATGGCGCACCTCAACTAGAGTTTCAGTATTCCTGTTTGTTCTAAGCATTTGCCACGTCAACCACCGATCATGAGACAAAACTTTATGCCAATGCCCCTCTCTAATGCCCTCTGCGTGGGTAATGAGGGAATGTGAAATAAATAAATAAATAATTATAATCAACTTACGCATCCCATTAACTCAACCTTCACTGCAACTAAGATGGATCTGTTGTGTTAATGTCAATCTTCTTCAGTCACCACGCTTTTTCACAATGGACGAGCATGCGTGCACAAGGGAACTGAGACTGAAAATAAACCATATTCTCGGGTCTGGTGCAAAGCCATGTAGTAATTCAGCGCACTGTTTTGCCACTATTTCTGCAGCTCTCAAATTCGCAGACTAAATGGGGCAGCACTTTTTTGAAAGGCTTGGACGACTGGTGCAGAATATCTAGTATTAAAATAATTGGTACCTTCACTTAAGAGGACAGCCAGATAAAAACGCAGCGTAGAGCTCTTAACCCCACAAAGCAATGGCAGGAAACAGCAATGTGAGGCCGTACAAATTACAAGCCAGAAAACATAACCAGCAGAACAGATGCACACCAACAAGCACAAATAAAACAGCAGAGCATGAGTGTTCTTGTTTACTTGTATACTAAATATCCATTCACTTTTGCATTGATACTGCAGAGCTCACCTCAACAACCAACATCTTCCAGGTTCACTTTGATAATAATACAGATCATCCATCTATATACAGAATCGATTCCACATAAAACAAACTTGAAGCCAATCGCAAACACCTTAATATGTTGGTAACTCAATAACATAAAATATGCCAACGGACAAGCTTATCTATAACCGTGAAGCACGAATATAACGCATCCACACTAGCAGCACACTTGCTGCAATGAGATGCCGACTACCAGCATACCCCACATCACGCATTGGGCGCTGGTAGGCCTAGTTCCCTTTCTACAAAAGCTGCCGTGGAATGTGGTTTGGAAGAAGCCACCAATGAATCACAGGGTGTCCAGATATGTTACCGGTACACCAAAAACACAATAATACCGGAATTAATATTTAGTCAAAGCCGATTTCCGCTTTCCCTTCACCAATAAACCAAGCCACACAAGAGCCGATAAAAGCCATGGCTCTGTGCACAAAAAATGATCGCGGGAGTGCTAGTAAGAGCGCAGAGTGGAGAAGCGTTTCGTGCAAGCTCAATAAATTAAATATTCTGCTGAATAGTTTTTTTTTAAACATGCGAACTAGACTGCTATACTTCTGCACGAGATTTTCATATATCCTGACGTCTCGATATAAGCAATAATTCGATATATTCGAGATCAGCTGATCTGAAACGGTGCACTGCACAATATTCATGCTGTTCAGCAGGTGAGCTTGAAGATGGATTGGTTTGGTTTGTGGGGATTAACGTCCCAAAGAGACTCAGGCTATGAGAGACTCGTAGTGGAGGACTCCGGAAATTTCGACCATCTGGGGTTCTTTAATGTGCATTGACATCGCACAGCACATGGGCGCCCTGCTTTTCGCCTTCATCGAAAAGCGGCTGCCGAGGCCGGGATTCGATCCTGTATCCTTGGGAACAGTAGTCGAGCGCCGTAACCACTGCGCCCCCTCGGCGGGGAAGGTGAGTTTGAAAAATAAAAGCAATCAGGGGAAACGCATTTCTGCAGTGACAGCATTTCGAGTTTCGTATGTGCATAACTTGTTGGAACGCAGGAAAACATCCGGCAGCATTAATGGAACAGAAGCTGCCATCCTAATCAAGCTCAGCAAGAGCTTAAATTGAAGGTATTTCAAGCAAGCGCATACACACGTAATGAAAAGCAAATTGGTTGAAATGCTCCCTGAAGGAATGAAAATGGTAATCAATAAATGTAAGGCCCAGCAGGAAGTTTCAACCCAAAGCAGGGCAGAAGTTGACAAGCGGAAAGGAGGATTGGTAGGTTAGCAGCCCACGGAGCCAGTGGGCTTGCCAAGCCGTTCAGGCGCCTCCCCTCCGTTCAGTGCCCCGTCATGTGCATGCGGTAGAGTACCCCGCAGTAACAGAAAGACCATCGATTGAGTGCTGCGTATGCGCAACTCTGGTGAGGATGGTTAGCAGGCTGTGCGAGCTCTTCAGGTTTAAGGAGGTGCATGAGGAGCGTGGCTGTTACTGAAGGTGTGGCCTCAGCTTCACGCCCGTATTGTTTAGTGAAGTATTTTTCAGTGTTGTTCCAAGGGGCTAGTGCCACCCTGTGACGAAAAGCTTAACTACTTCGGGGAATGCGCGCGGTGCTGTTGGTATTCCATTGGTCCGCTTAATTTAAGTTAAAATTCTCTAGTTGACTCTAACAAGCTTCCTTCTGACTGGTGTGTAAAATGTACCCCAGAATCCTGGGAAAAGCATTCAAGGGGATGTTGTGGAAGATGTCTGCTTCCAACCAGCAATGTGTCAACTGAGGAGTGGGCGAAGGTGCTTGGCACTATTCGTCCCGACGTCCTGTACAATCATCTAACAATCACCAGCGATCACATCTGCCTCTGAATTTAACTAACATGGCAATTAGAAATCACTGCAATGGGCTAGCAGAACTAGTAGATAAGTTTTGCAAAAAGGAGAGCCTTCAAAATTACCAATACGTTCTTTTGAAGAATGCATGAACAGTACACAGGCACACAAAAGTCGAAACTAATTAAACGTGAAGCAGGCCACATTATGCATCAACGAGGACACCGTGTGTCATGGTATCAAGACTGAATGTAGTGGGTGCAGCAGCACTTCTAAAATGGGCCAACGAGTGAAAACAGAACGGGGAAGTTTTCAACAAGAAGCAGACAAAATGAATAAGCAGTAGGTGAGACTGTTGACCGCTTTAAGACCTTACATAGCAACGAATGTTCTATGCAGAGGAAGACAAGTGGAATATCGAGGCTATGTGCACAAAATTACTTTGCCAAACACGCAAATGACCATTAGAAAAAGGAGGAAAATCAGCTGCAAATCAACACTCAATAATAAAAAAATGTAGGCACAAGAAAATGCCTAACACCAAAACCAATTTAATATACAAGAAGCACCAGCACCGATCAATAAAATCATGGTGAGCACCTTTGGGACACATAGCTGGGAGAGGTTTGAAGCAACCCTTAGGTGTGGAGCAAGCCTTGAAGTAACCAAAGAGGAAGCTAGGCTATGACGGAAGCCAGATGTATGCACAAAAAACAGGACAACAATAACGACGAAGCAAACGCAGCAGAGAAGTCTAGGAGTGTAACTAATCGTAGTTAAACTTGCAAATTTCAACATTAAATACAGCAAAATCTAGTTAATTCACAACTCGTTAATTCAAAATTTTGGATAATTCAAACTAGTCACGGTCTCGTCTGCACTGCATAGAAGTCAATGTGTATAACAGCTTGTTAATAAATTAAAAAATTAGCGCCGCCAAGCGTCGTTGAAAGCCACCGTTCCAAGCTTTCATGACTGAATGACAGATGGCAGAACCGTCAACACGCTGGCGTAGTTGGGAGACTGGGCAGACTAGGCCTTTTTCCTTTGTGCAGCAAGTGACTCCGAGAGACGATTGGTGTTGTGAGCATGCCGCTTGCATTGGGCTCGTGTCCGTGAGATTTGTTCGCGCGGAAAATACTGTGACAAAACAGTGCAGGAGAAAGTGGATATTTTGCGTGAAGTGGACCAAGGGAAGATCAGCAAAGTGGAAATCGCGAAAAAGCATGGCATTCCGCCAAGCATGTTGCAGATGTACGTACGCAATAGAAATGCCACTGAGGATGCATACGAATCAGATTTATCCAACGGCAGGAAAAGGCTACGATCAGCCAAGTACCCCGAGGCTGAGACCACAGTAATCACATGGGTGAAGGAAACAAGAATCAATAATATACCCCTGAGTGGCCCAATCATCATGGCAAAGGCGGCCGATTTCGCCCTGCGTATGAATGTGCAAGGCTTTGTAGCCTCCGAAGGATGGTTCCACCGCTTTAGAGACATGTTATGGTGAGGCTACCAAAAGAAAATATATATAAAATAATATGCCTCTGCCCGTGCCACTAGGTATAACGGGCTTCGCTTTAGAGACAGACAATCTTGTCCTCCGGGTGCTGTCCGGTGAAGCAAAAGAAGTGAGCGCGGAGACTTGTACAATGTGGCAAAGCGGTGCCCTGCGGCAGTATTTGGACAGTTTCTCGGCGGACATATTAAATGCCGATGAAATAGCTTTGTTCTACAAGCTTTAGCCGGACACAACTATAACATTCAAAGGGGACAGCTGTGCTGGCGGTAAGCGCAGCAAAGAGCAGATTACCGTTTTGGTCGCCATGAATATTACCGGGACGGAGAAGGTTCCACTTTTGTGATTGGGAAGTCACATAAGCCCTGGTGTTTCAAAAACATCTGAACACTACCAACCGAATACGCTGCCAACTGCAAGGCATGAATGAAGGAAGAGTTGTTCAAAAAGTGGCTGCTGAAGTTTGACCAGAAGATAGAGCTAAGCAACTGACAAGTTTTGCTCATCGTCAATAATTGCTCGGCGCACAAGGTCGACGCCGAGATGAAAGCTACCAGATTGGTGTTTCTGCCCACCAACACGACTGCAACCCTGCAGCCGATGAATCAGGGTGTCATAAAAAACATGAAGTGTTTCTATAGGCACCATATGCTTGAGTGCATGATTTTGTGCACGGGCAACCAAAAAAGCCACAGAACCACATTGCTCTCAGCAATGCACATGTTGGTGCGTGCATGGGAGCAGGTAATGCCGTCTACAATTGCGAACTGCTTCCACCACTGTGGCTTTGTTGCTGGAATGGAGGAAAGTGGCGACGATGAGAGTCAGGAATCCTTGCTTGCAAGTTTTGATGACTACGTTGAAGTGGACTGTGATGCAGCAGTGTGTGATGAGGACATTATTGCTGCATTTATTGGTGAGCGGTCTGTCCCAGAAGATGCGGAAAACGAGGATGACGAAGAAGAAGAGGCACCCGTGCAGCCGTCCATGGCGGAAGCAGTGGAAGCGCTCAATGTTGCGCGCCTTCTCTTCAGTTTTGAAGAGGGGGGAAGAAGACTCCCTGCGTCACATTCGCGTCGTGGAAGATAGAGTGGCGACTGTTGCCCTTAGAGAAAAGAGGCAGAAGGTGATAACCAATGTTTTTTGGCAAATAAATGTTTTACGTGCCCTCCGCGTTTCAAGCGCGTTCATTTTTGCTCACTTTCGAATTTTGATTAATTCGAACTGGCTAAGTGGTCCCGTGGAATTTGAATTACCGAGCTTTTACTGTACAAAGAGAATAGCACACCTGTGAGGCACGAAGGTCGAGTGCACTTTCAGAGGATGTCACTCATAGTAAATACACTTTGGCACAGCCAGATGGCACAAGCGGAGTGCATTTTGTTACGAGTGCGTTCCCAGAACTTACTTCATGCGTAACATTGCTGGAAACAATTTCACAGGCACCAAATGTAACGTGCAGGAAGAGAAAGGAATACAAGCATTTTTTTTTGGCAGTTGAGCACCCTTAAGGAGTTTACCTGTTACAGCATGGAGAAAAACAACAACATAAGCAATATGTACGAAACTCAGTGTGAGATGTCATGCGCCACTACAGTGACACCATTTTCATTTTGTTTGCATGTTTGTGCTTGTTATACAGTTGTCATGCAGTTATACAGCGTGCAGACTGCGCCGATCATGTTTTTAAAAATCTGCGAGGTGTTGTCGACACATTCAACCACAGCGAATTCGTCGCTTCCACTGAGCTGCCTTTTGCAAGCCGTCACGTCAGAACTCTGGATAAGCTAATAGCACTCCTTGGCCATTCTTAACTTACGCTAGATACTTTAATAATATGAACAATTTTCTTTTGTCAATTTTCCTTACTTGTTTACTTTTTTACATATTCTGTTCATTTTCAGCTACCAACATTATTTTTTTATGCATGCACTGTTTTCATGTTTTGGACCGCATAGCCTGAAGTGTGATTTGATGTGCCAAAGTGTATTTGTGTGCTTTGTGTGCATGAAAGGGGTCTACTAGGAACGGGAAAAACCACAGATAACGAAAGTGGAAGAATAACACTCAAAAAGCCTTAAAACGTATATATGATGCCTAATGACCTGAAGGGACACCAGACACGTGGAAGAGCGCTAACATTACACCGGCCCACCAAAGGAAGGAGGAAGTGCTTGGAACAGGGCTAGTTGAAACATGTTCATATGAAAGACTTGTGCTGCTTAAATTGACGAAGACAGGATTAAGGAAGAAAATACGGACAGTCTTCTTCTTAGGCCTGCCTTCATCAATCGAAGCAGCGCATGTCTTACATATGAAAAAAAAAAAAAAAGAATGTTAGTATATCAGAGAAGAAAAACCTAACAAAGATAGTTAAGAATTACGTGGAGTAACACGATTTAAAAATTCTTGAATAACATGGACAAATGAACACAATCGAAAAGTAACAGATATCAGTTGGAGAGGCAATTGCCAAACAGCAAACAATTCATGCTTCCAGCGTCAACAAAATAACCATTTTCTTAAAACTAATGCAAAGTTCTATGTTGTCTGTTATTGAGAGTTGTAATTAATGGAATATAGTGCACTTTAATGAGTCAGCACAATGCTGCACCTGTGATATGCCAGCTGGCGAGTCGCGTGACGAGGTGAGAACAGCTGGCTGCAAAATGTGGTGCATCACCATGTACAGCTACTGCTGCGGCCTACTTTCTCTACCGCAATCCTTCTATTTCTTAAGGCACAACGGCAAACTTCCTTCACTGTAGGTGAACACAAACACATTTCCTTTGTGAAGTGACAGAGCTAAAGATGTCCACTTCAAATCAAAGTAGGGAGTGTCTTCCCTCTAAGGCAAACATTATTTTTTAGCACAGTCTGCACGAGTGGTCATATACTTGTGTCAGACTATCACTGGGAAGGAAAAAAGCCTTCCCCATATCCTTTCACCTTAAAAATTAGACCAATCAGCTTACTGTCTGTTACGTATAAGGTATTTACTAAGGTAATCGCTAATAGAATCAGGACAACCTTAGACTGCAATCAAGCAAAGGATCAAGCAGGGTTTCGGAAACGGTACTCTACTATTGATCATATCCATACCATCAATCAAGTGATAGAAAAATGCTCGGAATATAACCAGCCCTTATACATAGCATTCATTGATTACGAAAAAGCATTTGACTCAGTTGAAACCTCGGCGGTGATGCAGGCATTGCGAAATCAGGGGGTAGACGAGCCGTACGTGAAAGTGCTGGAAGATATATATAGTGGCTGCACAGCAACCATAGTTCTACATAAAGAAAGCAACAAAATTCCCATAAAGAAAGGTGTTAGGCAAGGAGACACAATCTCCCCAGTACTATTCACAGCTTGTTTAGAGGAAGTATTCAGAGACTTGGAATGGGAGCAGTTAGGGATAAGGGTAGATGGAGAATACCTCAGTAATCTGCGATTTGCTGATGACATTGCCTTGCTAAGCAACTCGGGAGATGAACTGCAAATAATGGTTGATGACCTAGACAGGAAAAGTAGAAAGGTAGGCTTGAAAATCAATATGCAGAAGACTAAGGTAATGTTCAACAGCCTCGGGAAGGAACAGCAGTTTACATTAGGAAGCGAAATACTGGAAGTAGTAGGCGAATATATCTACCTAGGACAGGTAGTAACCGCAGATCCGGATCATGAAAAGGAAATAACAAGAAGAATAAGATTGGGATGGAGCGCATTTGGCAAGCACTCGCAGATTATGACTAGCAGCTTACCGGTATCGCTCAAGAGGAAAGTATACAACAGTTGCATCTTGCCTGTACTCACCTATGGGGCTGAAACGTGGAGGCTAACCAAGAGAGTTCTACTTAAGTTGAGGACAACCCAGAGGGCTATGGAACGAAAAATGGTAGGGGTAACATTAAGAGATAGAAAGTGTGCAGAGTGGGTCAGAGAAATAACTCAAGTTAACGACATTCTAGTGGAAATTAAGAAGAAGAAATGGACATGGGCAGGACATGTAGTGCGAAGAGAGGGTAACCGATGGTCGCTGAGGGTAACAAACTGGATTCCAAGGGAAGGAAAGCGTAGCAGGGGGCGGCAGAAAGTTAGGTGGGTGGATGAGATTAAGAAGTTCGCAGGGGTCAAGTGAATGCAGCTAGCACAGAACCGGGTTAAGTGGAGAGATATGGGAGAGGCCTTCGCCCTGCAGTGGGTATAATCAGGCTGCTGCTGATGATGATGATATCCTTTCAATTAATCCTGTCATGTGCCAGCTGTAGTCACTTTACCTAAGGAAACAACCTGAATTAATCCACACAACCACCAGAGTTCCTGTCCTCCTCCTAGATTGCCTTTTCCTGATAATAAAGACGGACAGAAATTATGACCTTATCGAAATAACGAACTGATGTACCCAGTAGTTGATGATTACCGTTTCAAAACGCAAGATCATGACAGTCACGCAAACACAATAATTTAAATTATCAGTATTCCTAAGGTCAATCGCCCAAAACAAGTACAGTCCTATCGGTACATAGGAACAACAATTAGCAAGCTTTCATGGTCCGAGCACATCTTAAACATAGTAACTAAAGTTCCAAATCACTCAACCGAATGCAAAGGTTGCTAGCAGTGTTCCCTCCTCCCATCCGCAAACTTGATTACGAAACATTAATTCACACTAAACTAGAATACGCCTCATCCATATAGAATCCAGGTCAGTGGTACCTAACTGATGCAACAGAACCACTACACAATGTCGTGCAGTCCGGTTTATTACACTATGTTACGACCAGAGGACCAGTGTTACCGGCATTAAATAATTGCTCGACATACCGCAACTGCCTTTTCATCGTACAATTGCCCAACTTTGCCTTTTTCACAAGTCATATTACAATTTCCCTCACTTCCACTGCTTTCCACTCCTTTCCAATGGTCCGATAACTCAATCCTCCTCAGTAGCTAGCTGAGCCACTACAGCGGGTTATTGAACAGGCATTTGCCAATATGCATTTTTAAATTTGCCATGCGATTAATTTGAAGACCAGAGCCAGTGTTCCTGTTGTCTGGCAAGATTATGAAAACATAACATGTCGCTGTACTTGCTATTCAGACTAAGGGCTCTAGAGGTGGTTATAAAGCTCGCTGTAATTCTGCAGTTGGGCGCTAGGGTAATACGAATGAAATAAACGTAATACCACAATAATAAAATGGAATATAAAATTTAAGTTTAATATGTACTTGGCTAACCTGTGATGCAGCTTTTCAGATATTGCCTCTGCTGATATCTCACTCCCCCACGAAATTATCTACCCACTCTGCCCTTTTGACGACGGAATATGTGAAATCCATGCCGTACAGGCAGTGGTAAAGCGCAAGCATAAAATAAATCAACTCTTGCTACAAGAGCCCAATATGCGCTATTGTTCTGATACTCAGAATGCTGGTTTGCAAGCTCGCTGTCTTTTCCTGTGGTTGCAGCGGTACGAAACCACTCGCAGTTTTGACGACGCTGCCTCAGTTTACTGTAGCAATATATTGCATCTAAACGAATCAAGCGTGCACCATTAAGCAAAGAAAGAACATTGGTTCAAAGGTCAAGGAATAAACAAATTAGTGTGGCATTGTATGAAAGCGGGGGCACTCAAAACTTCGTACACAACCTTATTGACACTCGTCTGCAGCAAACACTTGGTGCATATGGAGGCGATGTAGTCCCAGACGGCCGTGATATCGAACACATGCCCGCTATTATATAGTGCGATCCCCTTGCGCACACTGTTACCGCGGAAGTGCCCGAGACGCGCACAAACGGCAGATCGCACGCGCGCACCACGGCCACGCTTGCCACAAGGCCCGCCTCGGGTTCCGACGGCTGCCGCTACGTGGCTTTCAGTGGCGCCCTTATTGGCGCTGCGCATGGCGTATAGCGTGATGGCCACAGAGTGTCTATAATTGTCCACTATTATGTTGCATAATGCCTTTCCAACATTTTTGTCTTGACTGTCACATACTAATGTTCCTACTGCTTGTGTTTGTTTTTATTTATTTTTTTTGCTTTGCTCTCACCTTATGTAATGTCCCCCCCCCCCCCCCCCCCCCAACCCGGGAAAATAAACGATGATAAATGGAATGGCAAAGGCCCCTCAAAGGAGGTCTTCCAATCAATGGTACTGGCCGAATGTCATTACACTGCAGACAACTTCCTTGCACTTGCAAGCATGTGCAAGGCAGAAGCCGTAGCAGGTGCAAGAGTTTGGCCACAACACCTAAATTGCCAGCAGAGTCAGGTGCACCAACAGACGATGCGCTGACATTATAAAGAATCCATAGTGTTTATTATAATGTCACGTGCTTAGCACTGCACGGCCTCTGCGCTGGGCTGCAACGACAATGAAGCGGCTGTTGGCACATGAGAAGTGCTCAAGCTAGCAACAGTGTTTGAAGATTAAAAGAGCACTTATTGTGTAGGCCTCCACGTCCCTATACATCTACATGAGCCTATGCCTACTAGCACGTCTGCGGTTCCTTCAGTCGAAACAATATGGATGAAGAATACTAATTAGAGACATTCTAAACATGACAGCACTGCACTTTGCAGGGCCACTTAAATCTAACTAGCGTTAACAGGCTTGCAAATCATGCAAACATGGTCCAAACCAACCAGTGATATGTATGTTTTGTACCTTAAAGCAAGAAAAGGCGCTGCAGTTTGACCAAGGAAAAGAAAAGCCAACTGAAGAATGCCAAAAACCTTCAATATGTGATGATCAAGGTTTACAAGTTCGCCGAGCACTGCTAAAGGGACAGAATCCTACACATCACGCTGGTACGATATATGAAGCTCAGCGCCCCGAGGGGCATAGGCTATGAGGGACCTCATCGTTGAGGACTCCCAATTAATTTCGACCACTCGGGCCTCTCCACCATGTGCCGATACGTATTTTGTGTTTTGTTTCCACAAAAATTTGGCGCTGCAGCCACAGTCGAACTCGCATCCTCAGCGTCAGCAGTCGAGTGCCCTAACTACTGAGCCAACAATGCAACAAGACCTTCTGCACCCACTCCTGACCAACTAGAGCAAGAAGTCCAAGGTCTACCCACAAGCCCAGCTATCTCAATTGATGACCATACAGGGCTGATTCTCTAAAGCAGTGTTTGTCAAATGGTGGTCCGCGGAGCGATTTGAAACGCCTCTGTGCAGGCAAAAGCACAGAGGTTCAAAGCCGATTTTAGCTTCTCAAAGCAAAAGAAATACAAGAAGAGTACGGAAACGAGAGAGTGTGCAAGAGAGAGCAACTACGGCATTTGCTGATGCCAGCATAGTTGAAACTCGAGCTCAGGCTGCATTGTTGAATAGGGCAGTAATGTAAAGCACCTCGGGTGTCTGATGAGCGAGGGGAGTGGTGTTGAGAGCAGTCTAATCCCGTTTATACCGCCATGACTCGTCTCCTCTTCCTCAGGCCTTTTGAAGGCCGTGGCATGCTAGCTTATGAAGCGGGCGTTTCTTAGAAGCTGGTTTTGTCTTGATGCCATCTTAATCCCACACCAAACTGCGGCAACAGTTTGCACAAGATCGCCCTCTTCCTTACTCCGAGTCTCAAGCAGTCCCCACCTCTTCCACTGGTCCAGAAGGGGTTATCTATCTAGCTATTACTGAACAGTGCTTACTGAACAGTACTGAAGTGATGTTGCCTTCAAGACCAGCCAAAGAATGACTCAAGGGCAAATGACTACACCACAAGAGAAGTTTGTGTATACAGTTCACGTTACAAACTTGGCAGTACCAGTAAAGCTGCCTCTTCCCCAGAACATCAGCTGAGCCTCCCTTAGCTATAGATGGCTTGCACATGACGTAAGCAGCACCACAATGCTCATAACATACAGCTTCGATCAGTCTTTCGTGGGACAGGTGGAAATGGGTAGATGAGACGCTTGTTGTGTTCATTAATCTTCAGATACCCCTAGTTGATAAATCAAGTCTCAAAATAAAAGCAAACAAAACAAGCCTTGCATGTTCAGTAGCATTCCTAATAATCTGGCGAAAGAGATGGCCAAAGGTGTACTTGCCTTCTTATATTCTTCTAGTACTTTCTCAGCATCCTCATGGGAAAACTGAGACAGCAAAAACTTCCGCATTTGGTCCCACACAACTGTGGCATTGTCGGCTGCCTTGAGGACAAACAGGTGCAGTCGATTTCCTTCCACGATGTTGTAGTCCCCAAGAGATAGGCTATCTGCACAAGGCCAACGACAAAATAGCCTATCAGGTCCACGAACTTGATACACAGACTACCACAGACTGAAAAAGCTTGCCAACAGTGCAAATAAATCTTATATCCACATATACAATGGCTTAGCTGCACGGCTTGGGCAAGAAGTTAGACCACAAATCGCGAAGGAACATAATGACAGCAATCTCCAAAGAAGCAACCACAAAGCCCTTCGAGTCTGCCAGATGATGGCAGAAGAGCTTGCTTTAAAAAAAAAAAATGAAAACAAAAATAAAATAAAGAAAAGGCTATTGGCCTATGCCAGTGGGTATGAATCCTGCCGCTGCTACAAAGAGTATGCTCTGGCGTCTATGATTACAACAGTACTTTGGAAGATCTAGAAATCAAACAATGCCCCTACATGTAAAAAAACAATATGGTTCATACAAACCTGAGAGTGTCTTGCCTCTGAACACAAGGCGCTGTTGGTCTACGGGAATTTGCAATTGTTGTGCAACAAGGTGTTTCACTGCGCTGATTGAAGAACTGGCAGATACCTACAGAAAATAAATTCACGCTTATAAAACACTACATACGCTCCTAAACAAAATTACCATTGCACACGCAGCAACCGCGATAATATAGTTTCAAGGAACGCAAGGGGACCACCAAATCAAGCCTTCACATTACAGACGCTACAAGGAGTCAGCGTAACCAGAGTAGGTGGTCGCATACGCCGGGTATATATCCACGTTTACGGCACCAGCATGTTTCAACGTAACAAATGGCAAATGCACTCATCTCAATATGTGCGGTGACTAAGCGCTAGCCAAATTGCAATGCCAGTAGCAAATTATTACGTCTTCTACTTACCTCTATTGTGCATTCTTCGCCCTGGAGAATTTTCACAGATATAAACATATTGCCGCTGCTCTTAGTGTTACTTTAAGACTTTTGTGGAAGTTCCCTACTGCTCTATCATGACCGCATCAATGGTGTAAGAGTCACAGTCAGGAATTTAGGGGTAAATTTGTCTCCGACACCTTCGGTCCGAAAACACAGAGCAGAGGCTGCATAGGCCTAACTCGAGAGAACGCGGAGCGATACACTGTACCTTTATTTTATAAAAATTTATCGAACGCAAGAACAATAAATCAAGAAACAAATTAAGAAAAATGAGCTGAATTATTTTTACTTGATTGCATAGGCAACCTTTTTTCTACAAACAAACAAAAAAAGATTATTCACGAAGACTACTTTTTAACGCGGTTACTATACTGATAGTGCTTAGGTCCTTCCAGCTGTACGGCCCTCTTGCGACAAGCGTTTTACGTTTTTAGTACATTAAAATATTAAAATAATTTTGCATACATTAAAATTAGTGCTACATTAATAAAAAGTTTTTAATCAACGCCATTTAAAGGTACTTGAAACAAAAATGAAACCAAAACCATTTAGTAGAAAACGTTTTGGTTCCGTTTTCGTTTTTGATCGTCTAGCATAGTAGTCATGTTATGGTGGCTAGTCATGTTATTTCCTTTTGCAATTGTCAGGTTTTTCTTTTTTTTTTATGGAAGCAGCCATGCGCAATACACCCATTCAGTGCTACAAGTTATTTTCAATTCAACTAGGTTCGGACACCATTTAAATTAGCCGCATATAGCTAGTGCAGCCCATCGCTTATTAGAAAGAAAGCTGACCATACATTTTTTGGATTGGAAAAAAATTATTGTCAGCAATGAGCGATTTGTGGGCGCTACACTTAGATGGCCTCAAGACCGTTGCTCTCGGCGACCTTTTCAGCCCACTCAGTAGCCTGAACTTGCGTTAACGGGTCTGAGCTGGCCAGTATAGCCTCCCACCGCTCAAAAGGGACTGGTAGTAGATCCGCTGGTGGCGGCGCTTTTTTGCAGCTCCATAATATGTGATCATATCCTGCTATTTCGCCGCAGTATTTACAATTTGGATTGTATTGTGCTGGATACATGTGCGCTAATTTAGAAGGGCTGAAGAAGATTACTTCTTGCCTTTTGTCTAGTTTCTTGTCTGGTGGAGGACATATCCGCCTTTCTAGTTTAAAGTGATTAGTGTAGTCGTGAAATGAGATTAGTGCATCTCTCGAGAAATTGGGGGAATCAACCTGGCTCACTGCTCTGCTGACATAACCTCGAGCTATACTGTGAGCCAACTCGTTTCCTTTGTTCCCCGAGTGTGCCGGCACCCATATTAATTCCACCTCTTTTTGGTTCCAGTGTTTATATCTTAAAATTCGCTCTGTCTCTTTGGAGATCATGCCCCTCGCAAAATTGTTTATAGCTACAACTTTTCAAACGTCATAAGACGAATAATGTATTAAATATTCGCCCAAAGAGTGCAGGCGTGCACGAGCTGAGTTGTCGCCCGGCAAATAATGCAACCAAAGTTAAAAATTCGTGCGAATCGCAGAACTTAGACAGGTCAGAACGCCCTATATACTCGCCTCATATCATCCTAGCATCCGACCTCTGTGCCTGTTGGGTTACTCTAACTTACTGTCAGCTTCGCACAACGCTTCATAGGAATCCTAAGGCTTACCTGTATGTGCTAGAAAAGAACAGTACCGTCAAACCAGGGACGTGAACATTCGCCTGGCATTACAAAAGGTAAACTAAACCATATTTCTTTGATTTAAACAGAAACACATTGAAGGTCATAGCTCTATTGCTTCCTAATTGTTAATCAGAATTTAATTTCAGTTAATCTACTTTTCAAAATTTCGAAAGCACTGTGGAATCTACACTGCAGAAGTGCAAAAGCTGTTGCTGCTACACACGGTGCACCACGTTTGCTCTCATATCAACGAAATGTACCATCATTATCATTGCTACTGTAGTCATTATCATTATCACTAATTGCAGCGTCATTATCATCGCTACTATTATCCTCACGGTTAGACAAGGAGAATTATGGTGACTATGGTGTTCTTTTCACGATCCCGGTTGTGCTAGCCGAAGTGCGGCCAGTGCGTTTTATGAACTGTATATATTGGTAGCCGGCAATACAAGAAAATCCCGGGCTTGGCGCAGTTGGGTAAAGCGCTCGGTTGGAAGGAGGTTAGACTCCTGGTGGAGACAGGATTTTTATATTTCTGATGTCATCAGGATGATTGAAAAGGGACACATCAGCGCACAACTCTCGCGCACGGGATTTCGTTCCGTGAGTCAGAACCGCAGAGTAGGGCGGCAGAGGCGAAAAAAACTAAAAGGACTTGTTTTCAGTTACACCATGGAATTCCGTGTACCTAAATTTTCCAACATGGAAACCACGCTTTTCAACCTAGAAAAGGCGGCACAAGGCCGCTCTGCGCATGCGCGCCTCTCCCTTGGCTGGAAACAAGCCATCAGCCCAAGCTGCACATGCGCAGTTCCTGGCCTCCGCGATCGGCGCAGCCGTAACTAATCCCCGAGGCCATGTGTAGGTAATATTCATGACAGGCGTACGCGACAGATGGTGGTAGCTGTCCGGAACACACACAGTAATTTCGCTGGCGCCAAAGACGTTTTCAACCAGTAGCAGACGAATTTTCTACCACTCCCAGAGGGCGCCACATTTTGTGAAAAAGGCGGATTCTGCATAGATAAAACGGCATCCATTTCTAGCCGGATTATGGAACCTGAAAGCATGTCCAGCTGGAAACCCGAACATTCCAGCTGGAAAATTTACACCTCGAGCCAAGCTACAGGTAGAAAATTCGAAAACGAAAATTCGACCCTTGAAAACGACAATCCTGTTGGAAATTCTGGAAACGTGCTTTTCCAGCTGAAATGGGTATGCCTGACGAAAGCCTACCGAGTGTCCATTTTCACGCGCACGGTTAAAGGGACAGAACACTGGAATTTAGGTCTCGATTATTTTTCGCCGTAGTGGAAAGGTTGATGTCTCAAATGTTAGATTTTATAACGGTATTGTTAGAAATGCTGTAGAAAATTTTTACCGGGAATTTTTCGATCTATGCGTGCACCCGTTTTTATGTAGTCTGATGCTGGAAACTATGAGCAGCGACCGCGATGATCACTGGTGGTCGACAAAAAAGACGTACCGAAAACAAATATAACTTTCACTCGCCAGACATTAATCAGATATTTTTTGCGTAGAGTAACGCCCTTTTCAGTTTCACACTCAATGCTGTTACGGCTCAATAACGCACGCCTTCATTGACGAAAGTTTTAGTGGGCACTGCCATTGCTTCATTCACGAAATTGCAAACACTGTGGCGCCATCTAGTGGCAAAACCTGAAAGCATACCTTTCGCGGTACGAAAGCAGGGGGGGTTTTTATTTAAGGACGCACTGGAGAGAGCGCAAAATATAATAAATTATGCCGAGCACTCATAGAAGAAAAAAGAACAATGTGCAGTTACGAAAATCAGCGATATTTTGCTGACATGTAGTCACGTGAAGAGCTACGCTGAAAGTACTAGAGTTTCTCTGCTAGATGACGCCTCGGTTGTTTTTATACGATTTTCAATGACAAATTAAAATTGTAAAGCCTCTTTCCTTTGATATTGTAGTGCTCGATCTGTACTATATGAGGCAAGATCTTTTCATATCCACCATAATCTCATGACATATTTTGGTCAGTGTTCTCTCCCTTTAAAAGAAATCAAATATACACCTTCATTCTAAACTTTTTTCTGCGGAGAAGCAGTGTGCTCTGATCAAAAACGTTTAAAAATTCTGTAAAAAAATTGAGGGACATACACTTAGGTTTTGCCTGCTTGCCACGTGTCTTCGGTTATGGTTTAAATCCGATGTTGTTGTTGTTGTTCTCTAATTTGATGGCACATACCTACACAGGGGTATAGGCCAAGAATTGGCGTGCAGAGATATTTGATTTTGAGATGGATAATTGCATCGCAAAAAACTGATTGCTAGGCAATAGTGAAAGTAAAATATGAAAAAAAAAGAATAAAAAAGGATAATTAATAACGCATACATAGGAGAACACTGAGATTTGTATTTAAAGATTAAAAAAATTCAAAGCATGTTAGCAAGGCAGACGCGTTTTGATTCTATTAAAAAGTTTTGAATGGCGTTAAAACAGACCTGTGACTTTACCCAAGCATGGTGGCACAGAACGATAATAAAGGCTTCTCAAATTAAGTCCAAGCTGTTGCAATGGCTTCTCCAAAATCCGTTTTCTGATCATGGTAAAACGGCGGAAAAACAGCAAAAAATGTTCTATTGTTTCCAGTTCCCCGCAGAATGCGCAGACGGGAGTAAGCGCCAAACCAGACCTGTGCATATAGAAATTAGAGCCGGAATACGGCAGCGCAGTCTGGTTAGAGAGACTTCAGTCTGCCTTGATTGACATGGTTTCCTACTCCAGGAATACTTGAGATGCAGGTAGTCATTCGATGTTATATATAGATTTAGACTGCGTGCTTAATATGGAGCACGCCTACGAAATCGCACTGATGTTATGATACGCTGTTGCTGGGAGGATAGGCAACACGGGGCCATTGAGAGACTCTTTAGCTAGTGTATCAGTAACCTCATCGACTGTCAAATTTGGCCTGGTACCCACACTTTATGTATGAGAGTCAAATGTGAGGGGAGCAATGAAGGAAAGGTGTTTAATACTGGCGAATCCATATTTGAAGAAAGCGACGAGCTCAATGAATAAGAGTCTGTAATTACAGCCCCTGTCGAGTACGGTGGGTCTAGTTTGTGTAGAGCAAGTACCACCGCCAGCAACTCCGTCTGGAAAATTGGAGTGAAATCCGGAAGACGAACAGAAAAAGCCCTGCCTAGAAGCGGACAGTATATTTCAACGCCTGCTTTTTCATGAAATTGAGAAGCACAAGTTGCTATCATTATGCTAATGGGAAAACTTTGTAAATGATCTTCTAATAATCCATTTAAAATTCGAGGTGATAAGTGTTTTGCGTTATTGGGGAAAATGCCCTTATAGACAATTTGAACCGAAGATCCACGTACTTTTGTTCGAAGGATGTTAGAAAGGACTACGTTCAAAGGTTGTAACAAATTTTTCACTAGTATTACCAGCAGGGTATGAAACCGAGGCCAGCTGAGTCCAAAAAAGGAGACCGACTCACAACAAAAAATAGATAGGGAGCGATGGAAATGAGATTCATATATTTTTAGATACATCTGAACAGTCAAGAATTGAAATCTAGCTAACTGTGGTATTCGGTCTTCAAGGTATAGTACATTGTTAGCCACAAATTTGGGGAGCCCAAGACATAATTTAAGCGCTTCCTGCTCTAAAATAACAAGCGAACGAAATTTGTTAGCAGGAGAAGCAGAAAACAACACAGATCCAAATTCTATAATTGGCCGGACATGCATAACATAAATTATTAGAAGAGCATCTCGCCGCATTCCAGACCTGGAATTGCTTAACCTGCGCAACATACCCACAGCACGAGCCCCTTTCGCTGTAACATGTTCAATGTGATCCCTCAATGCAGATGATCATCGTAAATGACACCCAGATTCTTCAAAAACTCAATTTGAGGAACCGTTTCTTGCTGAAATGTTAGAG